>NC_035441.2:90606269-90921774 GCF_002127325.2 Helianthus annuus
GTTTTTAAGAACCTTAGGACTTTTACCAACATGGAAATGTCCTCGGAACATTTTGCGCTCAACCGAAAAGCCCTGAAATTCGACGTTGACGCTTTTAGTCCTTCAAGTACGGTTTTGGCCATAACTTTCTCATACGTTGACGAAACTTCATGAAATTTTAACCACATATTCTAGTGAGTATATTTTAGCTTCTCAAAGCTTCGGGTCTGCCAAAAGTTCACTCAGAGGTATAAATTAAACATGTTGACACTTTTGGCCCCTATAGTTTGCAATACTTCACTTTTGTGCAATTTCCGCGTCGTATGATCCATGAACCATCCGTTTAAGGTTATAAACATTATGTAGGGTTATCATAGAGCCTATTTATCCATTGTTGACACTTTGGACCCTTACGTTCCATAGTTTTCACTGTTTGTCACTTTTAGTCCCTCTAAAGTATGTTTTCACATAACGGAACTTTATGACACGTGTCAAAACATTATTGGACGAAATTTTTCGAGGTGTTACATCCTCACCCCCTTAAAAGAAATCTCGACCCCGAGATTTATTCAAACAAATGGGGATATTTTTCTTTCATCGTGGATTCCACTTCCCACGTATACTCGGGTCCTCTACGGGCATCCCATTTGACCTTAACAATAGGCACGTGCTTCCGCCGAAGCTTCTTTACCTGTCGATCCTCAATCGACAAAGGTTTTTCCACAAATTTTAGACTTTCGTCTATGTGTATATCTGTATGCGGTATAACCAGTGATTCGTTAGCGAAACACTTCTTCAAGTTACAGATGTGGAACACATTATGAATGGCGCTAAGTTCCTCGGGCAAGTTTAACTTATAAGCGACTGCCCCGACACGTTCGATTATCTCGAAAGGTCCTATGTATCTCGGGCTTAGCTTGCCTTTCTTTCCAAATCGCATTACACCTTTCCAAGGTGATACCTTAAGCAACACTTTTTCACCCACATCGAAGTGAAAATCCTTGCGCTTAGGATCCGCATAACTTTTCTGCCTATCCCTGGCAGCTTTCAAACGATCACGGATCTGAACGATCTTGTCTGTCGTCTCAAAGACGATATCTGGTCCAGACAACTGGACATCTCCAACTTCTGCCCAACAAATGGGCGATCTACACTTTCTACCGTATAGGGCCTCAAAAGGCGCAGCCTTTATGCTGGAATGGTAGCTATTGTTGTAGGAGAATTCAATCAGTGGTAAGTTCTTATCCCAACTACCACCCAAGTCGATCGCACATGCACGAAGCATGTCTTCCAAAGTTTGAATAGTACGCTCACTCTGACCATCAGTCTGAGGATGATAAGCCGTACTAAAATTCAAACGAGTGCCCAATGACTGTTGGAAACTTTTCCAAAAATGTGACGTATATCTAGTATCTCTATCAGAGATAATAGATATAGGTATACCATGTAGCGCTACTATCTTATCGACGTATAATTGAGCTAACATATCTGAGCTATACGTCTCTTTGATGGGTAGAAAATGAGCTGACTTAGTCAGTCTATCTACAATGACCCATAGGGTATCATTTCCCTTTTTCGTCTTCGGCAACTTGGTGATAAAATCCATTGTCACCATTTCCCACTTCCATTTGGGAATTTCAGGTTGTTGAAGCAAACCTGACGGCTTCTGATGCTCGGCCTTGACTTGCGCACAAGTCAAGCATTTAGCTACATGCTCAGCTACTGACTTTTTCAAACCAATCCACCAGTAGTTTGTTTTCAAATCCTGGTACATCTTATCAGCTCCAGGATGAACGGAATATTTAGAGCTGTGGGCTTCCTGGAGGATAACATCCCGTAGTCCTCCATAAACTGGAACCCATATTCGTCCGTTTAGTCGTAGCATTCCATCTTTGTCGTGGGATAACTGCTCCTCAGTTACTCCCAACTTTTCTGCAGGATAGTTAGCTTCCAGCACAGCTTCCTTCTGTGCAGCTAACACCCTTTCATTCAAATTATTTCTTATTTCTGCTTAAGGCGTCGGCAACCACATTTGCCTTGCCTGGATGGTATCTTATCTCACAGTCATAATCATTTAGAGTTTCCATCCATCGCCTTTGTCGCATGTTCAATTCCTTCTGATTGAACAGATGCTGAAGACTCTTGTGATCCGAATAAATTATGCACTTGGTGCCATACAAGTAATGTCTCCATAGCTTCAATGCAAATACAACCGCACCCAATTCCAAATCGTGGGTGGTGTAGTTCTTCTCGTGCACCTTGAGCTGTCGAGAAGCGTAGGCAATGACCTTGCCTTTCTGCATGAGTACACAGCCCATGCCAGTATGTGATGCGTCACAGTACACTACAAATTCATCTATTCCATCAGGCAATGTCAACACTGGCACGTTGCTCAATTTCTTCTTCAAGATATCGAAGGATTCTTGCTGCTTAGGGCTCCAATCAAACTTAATCTTCTTGCGAGTCAACGAAGTTAGGGGCGCAGCAATTCTCGAAAAGTTCTCGATGAATCGCCTATAGTATCCTGCCAATCCGAGGAAACTGCGAATCTCGGTAGGAGTCTTCGGCTCCTGCCAGTTCATGACTGCTTCTACTTTAGCGGGATCTACTTGGATACCACGCTCGCTTACAACATGTCCAAGGAACTGGACTTCTCGAAGCCAAAATTCACACTTCGAAAATTTGGCATAAAGCTTCTCTTGATGCAGAAGTTTGAGAATACAACGAAGGTGTTTCTCATGGTCAGCTTGGCTCTTCGAGTAGATAAGAATGTCATCAATGAAGACGATGACGAACTTATCTAAATAAGGTTTGCAGACGCGATTCATGAGATCCATGAACGCGGCTGGTGCGTTAGTGAGCCCAAACGGCATCACTAGGAACTCGTAATGTCCATAACGAGTCCTAAACGCTGTCTTGTGCACGTCTTCCTCCTTGACCTTCAACTGATGATATCCTGACCTTAGGTCAATCTTGGAGAAATAGCTTGCTCCCTGCAACTGATCGAACAGATCGTCGATCCTGGGTAACGGATACCTATTCTTGATAGTGACCTTGTTAAGCTCACGATAATCGATGCACAAACGCATCGATCCATCCTTCTTTTTAACGAACAAGATTGGCGCTCCCCAAGGAGATGAGCTAGGTCTAATAAAACCTTTAGCTAATAGATCATCCAACTGCGTCCTCAACTCCTTCATTTCCGTTGGTGCCAATCTGTATGGTGCTCTTGCTACAGGTGCTGCACCTGGAATAATGTCTATCCGGAACTCCACTTGTCTATCCGGTGGCAACCCGGGTAGCTCTTCAGGAAAAACTTCAGGATATTCCGAGATAACAGGGATATCCTCAATCTTCGGCTTCGGCTCATCTATGGTAACTTGTGCCATATAAATGACACATCCCTTCTGCATGCATCTGGATGCTTTGAGCATGGACACTTGCTCAGGCAATCCATGCTGGGTATCTCCTTGAATAGTAAGTGACTCACCAGACGGAGTCTTCACTATCACCTGCTTTCTATTGCACAGAATCTGGGCTTGGTTACTCGACAACCAATCCATGCCTATCACTATGTCGAATCCAGCTAGCTTAAAGGGAAGCAAGGATAACGGGAAAGAATGATTCCTAATGGATATAACACATCCATCTAGAACAGTCGAGGCGGTTTCTAAGGTTCCATCGGCTAATTCCACCTCATATTTCACACTTAAGGTTTTAACAGGAAGGTTCAACAGTTTACAAAACTTATCATCTACAAACGACTTATCGGCTCCTGAATCAAACAAGACTCTAGCAAAAACATCATTTACAAGAAACGTACCGGTAATGACGTTGTCGTCAAGAACTGCTTCCTTGGCGTCCATTCTGAAGACTCTCGCATTAGTCTTCTTTCCATCATCAGCCTTCTTCGCATTCTTTGGGCAGTTGGGCCGAATGTGCCCTTTCTCGTTGCAACTGAAACAAGTTGCATCCTTCATTTTCTTGCAATCCACAGCTTTATGATCTGTGGACTTGCAGATCCCACAACGTTTCTCGAAAGACTGGGACTTAGACTCCTGCCTGCATCTCCCAAAATGATGCCTCTTACAAACCTTGCATTTGGGTTTCTCACCCGACTGATCCCCTTTCTTGAACCCCGACCCTTTCCTATGGTCGTTGTTTCCCTTGTGTCGTTTCTCAGATCTTCGTGAGGTGTCATCCTCACGTTTCCTTTTGTTCTCCTCCGAGCTCTTCATAGCTCTAAGTCTGACGACATCTTGAGTGAGGGAGAGGGATAGATCAGCTACTGATCTAAATGTAGTAGGCCTTGAAGCTTTGACACTTGCCTTTATCTCCGGTGCCAGACCCCCAATAAATCGAGCAATCCTACGCGGCTCCGGGGTCACCAGATAAGGCACTAACCGGGATAAGGTGTTGAACGTAGTAAGATACGCTTGACAATCGAGATTCTTCATAACTAGAGACACAAAATCCGATTCAATTCTTTCAACCTCATGCTGCGGGCAGAAGTTCTCCTTGATCAGGGCCACAAACTGTTCCCATGACAAACCGTACAGTGTGGCCTTACCGGCAGCTTGTAGGAGTGACTTCCACCATGCTAACGCATCTCCCTTGAATGACTGGGACACGTACTTCACGACGTCCCTATCAGCACACCCGTTGATATCAACCACAGTATCCATCTCATCAATCCACGTCATGCAATCGACGGCTCCCTTTTCCCCAGTGAAATCTCTGGGCTTGCAAGATACAAAATACTTGTACGTACAGGACCTGCTGTACGTGTCATGTTTCAGCTTAATCTCCTGCTTTGGGACGCTGCTGTGGTTGGAGGAGTGATTATCATCCTCAGCTTTCTTCGGCTCACTCTTTTTAGAGGGTGGCTTACTATGAGCCTCAGAATGAGTCTTGGGCTTTGCGTGCGTTTCTGTTCGGGTCCTACTCCGAGTACCACTAGATTCCCTGAATTGCCTATCCATAGCTTTGGCAACAGCGTTATCTATCAGTGCTTGCAACTCTGCACCGGTAACGTGAATCTTTGCATTATCTGAGTGTTCCCCAGAATGACTGTTGGTCTCCTCCGATTTGGCCATTGTAGCTTTAAGCTACAATAAAGGACAAGGTCTATTTAGAACCTAACAGTATCATCGTTCTAAACGATTTATTAACCATGGTATCAAGAACCTTTGCAGCTAATTTAATAAATTTCATTAAGGCTCTTATTAGCAATCAAGGAATGAAAATATATATATTGGCACCATAGGCCTAGTCACTTGGACAATTACTAAATTATAAATTTAGATTTTTATAGGATTATAAATTGTATAATTAAACAAATAATCCTTTACTAGACAGAGAGTCATAAACCACAACTGTCACTATATGACATAGTCATAACCCGTAGGTATCAAGTCATTAATAGACTTGTATACAGATATAATCTGTAGATAATTTATTAAAAAAAGGGTGGCTTGTGTGATTTTACAGATCACGCTTAGCCAGGAATGTTAACATGTTTTCAGATGTTAACAGGGAGTTGAATCCTTTCAACCAGGTTTTACCATCAGGGCCAGGCCTGTTAATAAGGCATTCAAGCTAGGTTATACCTTACTAAGATTCTTATAAATGGCAAATCAAATAAAAATTGATATTTTCCATTTATTTTAATATTATATTCATGCATATAAATAAAATGAGAAATTCAAATTAACCATTTCAAATTTCAAATAAAGTACTAGTACATCTTTTGCCCTAAACGGGACTTTGAAATAACATGAATAACATGAATAACATGCCCGCGCAGGGGCTAAACAAATAACAACAAAAGCAAAATAAAATAAGGCAAACCCACGCAGGGGTCAACAGAACAGCATACCCACGCAGGGGTAGAATAAGATAGATATACCCACGCAGGGGTAGAGTACAGGAATAGATGTCCACACAGGGACATGAGTACATGAAATGATAATCGAAGGATTCAATGATCCCTCTTGCTCTTACCCTTGAGCAAGTCAAACACCTTCTTGAACATGCCACTGGTGCGACGGCGATCAGCTCGCATCTCGTGTTGAAACTCACGTCGCATGCTATCAATCCCATGCAGGATTTCCTGAACCTGCGGCGGCGACATCATAGGCGCCGGTGGCGGTGGCTGGTACTGCTGCGGCTGCGGCGGCTGGTACTGCTGCGGCTGCGGTGGCTGCTGGTAACCCGGAGGGTAACCAAAAGTAGACTGCCCAGCAGCCCAAGTGTCTCCCAATGGACCACTAGGTGGGAGTGAGCTGTAGTTCACAGCTTGCCAATAAGGGTCTCCTGTGTAATCATAACCCTGAGGGAAAACATGCTCGAACGGGTTAAACTGAGCTGCACTAGCATAAGCCGGAATCGGCTCTCCATAGTTCTGCGGCGGCAGAGGCGGGATTGGTACTGAAGTGACCTCCGATACGGGATGCTGAGACTCCCCCGTCTCGGACTCCTCGGGAAGAGGCGTGTAGCGGCTGCTACCAACATGTGGAGGGGTGCCTATGCGAATCCCTCCGCGCGTAGACATGCGCGCATTTCTCCTTGGCCTCTGAGGCGGGGGAGGTAAAACTGGTGGCGGCGGTGATGACGGAGTGATCACGTCACGCCATAGGGCCTCAGATAGGTCCTGCGGTAGAGGCGGCTGCTGCTGAAGCTGCTGCTGCGGCGAGTGGTGCTGCGAGTGCACCGGCGAAACCTGGTGAGACTGGAGCATCGGAGAGTTGGGGCTGGGGGTGTAATACCAATCATGCTGCTTAAATCTCTCCTGAAAGCTGTCCCCACCATTGTAGGGTGATCCCCTAAATGGCGACCCATCCGATATCTCGATGGGATGGTTGGGCGTACCTGACGGTGGTAGCGAGGGGTCCGTATCCTCGTCGACGTCCATCTCGTGACCACCAGAAAAGTGGTCCTCCGGTCCGAGTGGGTTATGACCCACTGGCTCATCCACAAAAGCATCAGGGTTATATAAACCCTGGTAGACTGGTGCTGGATACTGGTGCGGTGACTGATGCAAGGGTATGTAGGATCTATGCGAACCATGGGGCCCATTCTCCGAGTGGGGCCCAAACGAGTGGGGTAAAGACGGTGAAGTGCTCGCGGATACCGAGTGTCTAGCAGGCTCGGCGAAAGACCTCCAAAGGTCGTTGGCAGCTGTGTTGTGCGTGGCGGATGGAGCTCGCCTATGTGAGGGTCCTGCCTCATGGTCGTGAGACGTAGCAAATCCTCCTCGACCTCTCATACGGGGCGGCATAGTGATCCTGTCAAAAGTCAAACAAGTTGCACAACAAAATATATAAGACAATGCAAAATAATAATAAAATAAATTAAACGAAATGTTGAACATTTCCTGAGTTCTTTGTCTAGACTCGAAAATCGAGGAATGTGCAATTGTGTAACTGAGATTAAACACATTAGGATAGTGTTTAATTCACTCAGCGTTGGCTCTGATACCAACCTGTCACACCCCGATTTCCACGTGTCACCGGTGGGCCCGGTGTGGGGTACAGTGACGTAGTTGGCATCGTCATAGACAATCAACACAATATAATAATGCACAGCGGAAGCAGAATAGATACATTTCAACTTTAAATAAAGTGCAATAATATATGTCACAGTAGTTGAAACGAATCCACAGGCGGATCAAATAAAATAATGATAAAAATAGTTCAACAGATATATTGTCGTCCGAGCTTGCGAGACTATAGTGGACGCTCTTAGGAAACAACCAGCCTATTTTCGTATAGTACCTGCACTTAACCTTTTGGAAAAATACGTCAGTTTACACTGGTAAATACAAATCGACTGACTCATTTTGAAAATGATTGAAAATTGATTTAAATGCACAAGGCATAAATATTTTTATTAACTTGGGATAATTATATAATATAAACTTGTGAACGATTTACATGCACTCGTATCTTTGGTGGCCCGGGATCTGCTGTCCGGGCTAAGAATTAAATGACACACCACATTAAAGAGTTATACACGACGAGTGTACGCCTACACCCCGTGCTCTGGTCGTGGCCATCTCGTAAGATAATGCCAAGGATATCCGGGACACGGTCAATAACCCCCCAAAGCCTTTAAGTAAGACAAGACTGTTTAAACGAAGTCGCACAAGCTATTCAAGACTGTACACCCATAAGGCGCAGGACTTGTGCGCCCGATCAAGCGGTATTTTAAATACCGTACCCCAAGCCCGTATAGGGAAAATAAGTCAAAATGTATTTACCTGAGCAAGTATGTAACACAAACGGTAAGAGTGGTAGCTTTTACTAGGCCTCCTAATCTGGAACAAAGGTTTATAATTAACCTATTAGATTCCTAACGGGTCCTTTATTTAAGCTTAAGCTTTGACCGGTTAGTTTAAGGATGATTCGGTTCACGCACGATTAAGTGAAAGACCGGATAGAAAGTGATTTAGACCCAACAAGTTTGAATACTTGTATAATATGGGTATACTAAATACATTCTGGATTTTGAGACAAAAATGATAACATTTGACCCGTTTCGGTCAATTTACGCAAACTAGTTACGTAAACCGAACCGAACGCAAAAAGGGCGATACGGGTAGTCAAATGATTCAAATGCAAGTTCCCTGATATAATATGCTTTAATTATGATATAATATCAGTAAGTTATGTTCTATATTGCCCGGAATAATTTTAAACTCATTTTATGCCTTAGAAGGGCATTTTGGTCATTTAAAAGATCATAAAAGAGTAAAATTAGAAATCTGAGTTTCGGGTCTGGTTCATACAGTAAATATACTTAATATAACATATTATATCAGTAGGGTATGACCCATATATCAAATTTATCATTTAAAACCAAACTATGCACCGTAGGGGTATTTTAGTAATTTCACAAGGGCTAAAAATGCCAAAACTAGAAATCTGAGTTCATATACTTATACTTACTGTTATTATATGAAAATATGCAAATTACATCAGTAGGTATAAGTCTTATATGTTTAAAACAAGTATAACGCTTACTATGCGCTTAAAACGCTAAATATGCGATTTAGAGCCGTTTCCGGGTTTATATATGAAAGCTGAGATTTTATACTTCCAGGAGGCTCAAAATAATTTATTTAACATATAAGATCAGTAGGAAAAGGTTTCGGGTCAAAAGGATGTGTAAAACTCATTTTATGGCTAAAACGGTCAAAACCGACATAAGCCGAAATGACTAGGCGATCTAGGATCCGTTCAGCCAAAAATTAATTTAAAATCATCAAAATTCCCAGAATATTATATTACTTCTGTTGGTAAAGAGTTTCGTATCAAAACGTGGTCAGAAACGGGTTCTACGCGAAAAGGACCGTTTATGTAAATTTATAATATAGTTTTACGCTAATGGCCATAACTCACAATCTGGACCACCAACTGATCCGAAATTTTCGGTGCAAGTTCATATATTAGAAATAAAGATTTCTATCCTTTCACTTTTCCAAAAATCACGTTTTATATCAAAAAGGGCAAAATAGTCAACTTTATGCATAAATCGGAAACATGCATTCGAATCGGCTAAGCAAAGACTTATGACATAAAATTTCCAGAAGTTTAACTAAAATGCCAATGGTCAAAAATGCTCTAAAATACAGATCTCACACATGCATGTACGGATCCGAACCGATAGTTTACGAAAAAGTCGTTTATTAAGACTTTCGGTTCCAATCCGGGTTTACACTAAAGATCGTCGAGTTGATCGTGGTAAAATACATTCTTATATTCATAATAAAGCTTTCTATGAAGATCAAACAGATTGCATGTCATCTATATCATCATTCATGTCATTTTTCACAAAAATCGCTTCTGTTGACTTTTTAGAAATAGGTTTGACTCGACATTTAGCATGCATGTAGTGGGAATCAGAGAGTACCCTTTTGAGGGTTTGTTTCCCATAATATTACCAACATGTATCAGGTTTCAATTCGAGAAATGACTGATTGAAACTCATTTAATCAGAAAGTCAAAGCTCATGAACAAATAGTTTGACTTTTAGCAATAATCACAACAAGAACGGATTAAAGAACGAATTGGAAGCTTACAAAGGTCCTATAGGTGCTTAGTGATCACTAGGAATCGGCCTTGATGTCCAGAGGTGCTCCAGAAGTCTGCCTTGAAGGTTCTTGAGAGCTCTTGAGTGAAGTGAGTTTCTTGATCAATTGCAAATGGCCAAGAATTTGATGAAAAATCTGTTTTAAAGCTGAAATTTCGAGGGTACTGTAGCCATAGCCATGCATGGCTTTTAATTGGAGCTTTTGGAGGCAAGAACCAGCTGTATGTCACTCAAATTCGGACCCAATTTGACCCAAAACGAAATTCCTGTCGCTGGCAGCCCCACGCGGCCCGCTTGGGTCATACCAGGCGGGTCGCCTGACCCTTGTTCAGCCAAAACTTGTTTTTATTTTGGCAGCTTTAGTCCCTGAGCTTGCGTGCGTTGTTTCGGCTGCTTTTCTCGACCCGTAAACCCCCAAACTTGATTTTTAAGAACCTTAGGACTTTTACCAACATGGAAATGTCCTCGGAACATTTTGCGCTCAACCGAAAAGCCCTGAAATTCGACGTTGACGCTTTTAGTCCTTCAAGTACGGTTTTGGCCATAACTTTCTCATACGTTGACGAAACTTCATGAAATTTTAACCACATATTCTAGTGAGTATATTTTAGCTTCTCAAAGCTTCGGGTCTGCCAAAAGTTCACTCAGAGGTATAAATTAAACATGTTGACACTTTTGGCCCCTATAGTTTGCAATACTTCACTTTTGTGCAATTTCCGCGTCGTATGATCCATGAACCATCCGTTTAAGGTTATAAACATTATGTAGGGTTATCATAGAGCCTATTTATCCATTGTTGACACTTTGGACCCTTACATTCCATAGTTTTCACTGTTTGTCACTTTTAGTCCCTCTAAAGTATGTTTTCACATAACGGAACTTTATGACACGTGTCAAGACATTATTGGACGAAATTTTTCGAGGTGTTACATGAACTTAACGAAGCTCAAGCAAACTAAGGAAATCAAGTAGTACCTAGTAATCGGATCGCTAGTTAATAAATAAATACCTAACTCGGGAGATCGGATAGAATGAGATTTCGTAAACCAAATAAGTATTGGAACTCATGTGATATGGTTTAAAAAAAACAAAGCCTACATTCTAAATCGGAACTTATCCTAAGTGCTTACGACCCGTTACGACCCATTAAGGTAGCTTACGATACTTTAACGCGTCGTTCGCGCATAAGCGCGTTCGAGACGCCTAACTAGTCCTATGACAAGTATTATATGCCTAAACATGTTTAAATATGTTGTATAATCAGTTTAAGTGACAAAAGTTAAGTTACATATGCTTAAATACCAATTATGCATGAAAAGGGCATTTTGGTCCTTTACCTAAGGCATATAAACTACCTATCATACAACTAATTAAACTAAGTGACCATAAGGTATAACCTCGGAAGGTTATTACCTATACAACTATGGTCACTATACATGCTTGATCGGATCCTAACGATCGACCAAACGGGTCGGGTTCGAAAGTCTAAGCGGTTGTCAAGACCGCTTGACTTACGACCCTATACAAGCCCTAGACTAAAAGTGACAAGTTAAACATGTTAAAACATGTTTAACTAAGTTAGAAAACAGGTTTGATATCAAAGCAAAGTGTTTTGATACCCAAAAATAACTTCGTCTCAAAATACGCATAAACACGTACTTTGACCGAAACTTTGACTCGTCACTCGACTAATCGACGTGGTAATCAGTAGGTATAGTCACAAGGGACTATAACCATCGTGATTATGCTCACGTTGCAAAGTTCGATTGAACTTTGACTTGACCAAATCGTGGTTAAAGCAGAAAGTCAAACACTGTTTGACTTTCATGCTTGAAAAGCATGAAGGAAACTTATAAAAGGTCCAAGAAAGGAAGGTTTTGATTCAAATTGCCCAGGTATGAAGTGTAGAACTCCAACTTAGAGCACGTTTGAAATCAAATGTGAGGAAAAATGGCCAAGAACCCACTTCTATTTATAGGAAGTTAGGGTGAATAAGATCATTACATGTGTTTAGAAGGATCAATCTTGGCCCTTCATTGTAGAACATGGTATTAAAATACAATGGTGATCCAAAACTAGCTCATAGTATTGAAAAAGTTACATAAAAGACCCCCAAGTTCATAACAGATGCTGAAAATGATTTTCTGTCAAACAGAGGGGGTGGCGTGCCGCCACAGAAACTCCTCATTGGGGTCGCGCGACGCCACCACTGCCCAGTGTGACATCTGTGCCTACACGGCCATCAAACAAATACCAAATCAATGAAATATTGTATTTCATACTTGGGATTTGTATAAATATGTGTATCATTTGCACATATCAATTCTCGTTCGATTTCAAGCTCTAAATTGCTTTCTTGAAAGTTATATGCGAACTGATGCGTAAACGTAATCAGTTTAACGTGACAAACACTCCGGAACAGTGACATAGGCTTAACATACCTTAAATAACCTTTACATAACTTAGAAATAAGTTGTGGAGGGTTTGGTGTGTCGAAATCAAGTTTATTCGCTTACAGGGACAAATTTTGACAAACTGCGAAAGTATTCCAATTCGTACTGTAACGAACATTCCAGAATATGATCATAAGTTAAACATTGCCTAAATATCCTTTACATAGCTTATAAATAGGCTTTGAGGTGTTTGGTGCGCAAAAATAAACTTATCAACAGGGACTAAAAGCGTCAAAAAGTGCATAAGTTTGCATTTTCGCGCATATCTTACATTCTGAATATATCCGGACATCCAAAAATTTATGTGATCATTAAAATATTTTATTTTAGTGATTGGCATGATAAAATTCCATTCGTCGCTTAATTTGGATCGTTTTTGCGTTCGTTACGATTTCCGTCGTAATTAACCGAACAACGCAACCGTACGACCAAACGAACCGACATCCGTTATATTTTTGAGCATATTTCAAGTTCCCTATACTTTAACATAATTTTAGAGCCTTGAAATGAGGTTAACGGGGCTTAAAAGTGCCAAAAATCTAGTTTTACAAGTGTAGGGACCATTTTTGAAATTTCTGGCAGATACATTGAACTTGGTCCATTTTTGAGGTTTTGATGGTTTTAACCCAAGGTTTTGCACTCTATGGGCTGAAATTTAATGGTTTTAAGTATTCCCATGGTTTTGAAAACCATGTGCCCAAGTGGAGGGCCAAGATCGAAGCACGAAATGCGAGGAACGATCCTAACGGTTTACCGAAGTCTATATAAACCCAACACCTTCATTCTCATTCCTCACAATCTGATTCAAATAGCTCTAAGTTGGGGTTTAACACTTCATACCTGAGCAAAATGAATCAAGATCTTCTAGCTTGGACCCTTTGTAAGTATTCTTTCATGCTTTTATGCGTTTTAAGCGTAAAAGTCAAACAGTGTTTGACTTTCTGCTTTGACCACTCTATGGTCAACACGAAATTCATTTGAACTTCGTAACGTGTGTGTAATCACGATGGTTTTAGTTCCGTGTGACTAAACCTACTGATTACCACATTGATTAGGCGTAGTGACGAGTCGTAGTTTCGGCCAAAATGCGTATTCATGCGTATTTTGTAACCAAACTACTCTTGGGTATCAAAACCCTTTGTTTTGATATCAAAACCTGTTTTCTAACTTAACTAAACATGTTTTACATGTTTAGCTCATCACTTTTAGTATAGTGCTTGTATAGAGTCGTAAGTCAAGCGGTCTTATCAACCGCTTAGACTTTCGAACTAGACCCGTTTGGTCGATCATTAGGATCCCACCAAGAATGTTTAGTGACCATAGTTGTATAGGGAATAGCCTTCCGAGGTTATACCTTATGGTCACATCGTTTAGTTAGTTGTATGATAGGTAGTTTATATGCCTAAGGAAAATGACCAAAGTGCCCTTTTTATGCATAAATTCATTTTAAGCATATGTAACCTAAATTTTTATATCTAAACTGATTAGGTAACATTATTAGACATGTTAAGGCATATAATACTTGTCATAGGACTAGTTAGGCGGTCCGAACGCCTTTTACGCGAACGACGCGTTAAAGTAGTGTAAGCTACCTAAACGGGTCGTAAGCACTTAGGTTAGGTTTCGATTTAGTATGTAGGCTTTGTTAAACCATGTCATATGAGTTCCAGTACTCATTTGGTTTACGAAACCTCATCCTATCCGATCTTCCGATTTAGGTCCGGTTTATTTACGTAGTTACTTATATTAGGTGCCGATTGATTTCCGTGATCCCTCTAGCTTTGCTTGGTAGTTATTCAAGACTTCTAAGCATTCTCAAGTGAGTACATAGTTCCCCTATTTTACTGTTTTCAATTGTTTTGGGGTGATTCATATGTGTTAAAATGATTTCGATGTTTTTAACGATGGTTTCGAAAATGATTAAAATGGTTTATTTCCGATAATGTGGATAAACTTGTTGGTTGTAATTACATAACGAATAGCATTCATTAGTTTTGGCCGAACCAACCAGTATTAGGTTATGGTACCATAGGATCTGACAAATCCCGTTATCAGACTGCACCCATGGTTATGTGTGGGTTAGGTGGGTAACGACTGAATCTGTGATTGTTAATTTACCCTTTGGTGGTTTATTAATGCGAGAAGCGAGATAGTCGAGTTGCGAAGGTTTGGATGTTTTTAGCGAGACGACCAAAAGTAGTTTTCACAATTAAAAGGAGAATGATTTAAGCGACTGAAGCGATTTTAACGAGTTTAACGATTTGGGTAAACGATTGGTTTTTGGTTAGTGTTTAGATAACGGGACGGGTGTAATGTGATGAAAGCATGGTGGATACGCCACTGGTACTTCCTATATATAAGTGTTTTCATCATATTACATACCGTGGCGTTATTTAGTTCACTTGGGTAAACGATTTTGAAACAATGTCACACAGCGATGTTTTCTAAAAGATATACACCATACGAGTTTTATTAACGAGTTTTTACGAGATGTTTTACAATTGGATTTAATAAAATAAATGGTTTGGGTTAAGAATCATGGCTACGAGATTTTATAAAGTATAACCAACTTGATTTGAGTTGGTTAATTATGTCGCAATATTATACTTTTCAAAACAAGGTTTTTAATTAAGTATTACAACATGTAAACTAGCCATGAATTCGACACTCTCATAAACCTATGTGCTCGCTAGCATTTCTTTGCTGACTTTGTTTTTACATATGTTTCAGGTGTTGTTGAATGATGTTGATTGCTAGGATGCATGCTCACATAGGTCTGGATGAGGCCTTAGTGACTTAATAACTGTTGGTGCACTGATGTCTGTTAACTTCGTCTTTATTTAGTCTTGTATTGTATGTATTAGATCAGGGCATGGAAAACGAGATAACAGTGTTAGAGGTAATTCCGCATGAATGGTGCTTAAGACATTTCATACGGAACTAAGAGTACAAGCGAGATTACTAATTCCGTACGGAATTAGTAATACCGCGTGAACTGGTAATTCCGTTTGAGTTTATTTCATGCGGAATTAACCGACTATATATACCTGATCCGTCATGTTCATTCCATACGGAATTAGTGTGTGCAGAGCCAAGGTGCTGCCGGATTTTTGTCAGAACTGTTTGTAAAAACTAAGGAAATCAGTAATAGACAAAGATTGAAAAGGAACAAGTTGTGTTGACATCTTTTACATTGATTCCGCCTTTGTATCAGATGATGAACTACTTAAACTGACTTTTAGGGTCACCGGACGATCCAACAAGTGGTATCAGAGCTCAGGACGAGGAGTTCATACCAATTCAGCTTGATTCAGCCGATTCTCTCACTTCTGCTCATTCTTTTCTGATTTGAACAAGTTTGAACGGACAAAATGGCCTGAAATTCACATATATCAAGCGGAATATACTGTTAACTAATCCTTGAAAGTATTAGACTTAAATTCGACTTAAATCTAATAAAACCTGCTAATTCCGCTTGAAAACTGATCGAAAAATGATGACGTCATAGTAATTTCGTTTGAAAGTATCACTGTAATTCCACACGGAATTACGTTTTGGTTCTAATTTCGCTTGAAAAGTGTTGTTAATTTCGTTCAAAACCTAATTCCGCTTGAACCATTCAAACGGAATTAATAATTCCGTTTCAAGAGACCTAATTTCGTTTCAAATCAATCTAATTCCGCACGGAATTAGATTCTGGTTGGTAATTTCGTTTGAAACTTATTTCCGTGTGAAAGTAATCCCGTTTGAAGGGTAATATCGTTTGAAGTTCACAATTTCGTGTGAACTAATTCCTTTTGAAAGCAACCTTTTCAAAATTTCAAAAAAAAAAAAATTCTAAGTGTTTGATTGATTGTTTCAGGTACGTGAAAATGGATGATCTGTTCATGAATCCATTTTGTGATGTGTTTGCTTATACCGGTGGTTTGGAAGATGATACATCGAAGAATACGAATGACACTTGTTGGTGCACTTACGTCTGTCGACTACGTCTTTCATTGAGTCTTAATGTTGTATAAGTTAGATGTGGCACAATATCCTAGAAATGTGAGTTTGTATAAGGTTCGCCCATGTTTCACTAGTTAGGTTCGCTCGTATGTCATAGTTCTAGGTCAGGTTCGCTTATTGGTTCTTGAAAGGTTCGCTTATATGGTAGTGTGTAGGTTCGCTTTTAGTGTATGTACATATAAGCGAACCCTGTTAGTCTATATATAGGGGTCTCTCGAGCGAACCTATAACACATAGTTTACGGTGTTTTTCTTCCGACAAGCCACGAAGTGCTGTCGAAGTGCTGTCTGAACATGTAATCGAGTTATTGATCAATAATACAGCAAGTTTAAAGTGAATCCACCTAGAATAGCACCAAATCATTAGTTTCCGCCTCTTGATTTGGATAGGAATTCTTCTGATCGACTCAAACAGGGCCGAACGCGATCCTACAAGTGGTATCAGAGCTCAGGTGGAGGAGTTCTTGCCATTTTAGCTGTTTTTCATCTATTTTTCTACACTTTCTTCACATTTTCAAAATTTTCCACAGTAAAACCAGCTCAAAATCACACACTGCACTCGGAATCATGGACTAGTAAACCCTTGAAGTTTTCAGATCTAAAATCGACTTAGAAAGTAGATTTTTCGAGGGTTCCCTCGTACGTACTTGCTTGAACAGTGACATCAGCAAGTTGATTGGTTCGCTTTTAGTTACATCTTTGGGACAGGTTCGCTCCAAAATACCTGCTAGATCCGCTTTAAGGAACAGATAGATTCATTTTTAGTGACAGATTTTGAGTAGGTTCGCTCGAAAATATCAGACAGGTTCGCTTCAAGTGACAGGTTCGCTCATTGGTCAGTCTATCTGGTCCGCTCATTGGACATTTCATCTGGTTCGCTCATTGGTCAGCCTATCTGGTCCGCTCATTGGACATTTCATCTGGTTCGCTCATTGGTCAGCCTATCAGGTCCGCTCATTGTTACATCTATCTGGTCCGCTTATTGTGACTGTGATAGTTTCGCTTATACAACACTTGGTTGGTTTGCTTTTCTGAACAGTTGGTGGTTCGCTTATTTGAACAGTTTGACTAAGTTTGAAAATTGTTGTGAACTTTGGATAGTTGAACAATGGACACTGAATTTTATAACGCTTTTGCAACACCGATTTCAGTAACTCAAAGTGCTTTGATTGAAAATGAAACCGGAACATCTCAGAAACCACCTAAACTCATGGATATAGATGACTATAATGTGTGGTCTGAAAGGTTTGCTAACTGGGTCGAGGCTTATCATCTAGATGCATGGGAACACACTGAAGTGCCCTATAAAAGACCGGTTACAAATGGTGTGCAGCAAACAATTCATGAAATGAGTACTGAGGACAAAAAGAAATATCGAGATGAGAAACTCATGGTTAGTCTGCTTCAGCAAGCAATAAAAGAAGATATTTTGATTCTGCTTCAACATGACGGAACTGCACATTCAATTTGGACAGAACTGGAAGCAAAGTTTATTGGAAGTGATGATATGCTCAAGAACAAGATGTCTCTCATGAAGAAAGAGTTTGATTTGTTTCGTGGTTTAAAGTCTGAAAACACCAAGCAGATTATTGATAGATATTGTAACTTGGTGAGAAATATGACAAAACTTGGTATTAAGAAAGATACTGATGAATTAGTTGAAAAACTTGTAGATGCGCTTCCACACGAAACATGGGGAACATTTCTGATGATGCTGAGATCTAACAGAAAAGATTACAAAGCTATGACTTTGGGAGATTTCATCAAGCATCTGGAAGCTCAGGAGATGGAGCAGAGAAAAATAGCCAGGATGAAGAATTATGATGGAGAACAGGATATCAGTTTGTACTACAAGAGTGGTGCTACTGATTCAACAAAGTATTCTCCGAAGATCAAAACTGCTTACAGTGTTAAAGATTCTCCTGAGAAGAAGCCATCCCAAGGATCAAGCAGCAGCACAAGATTTTCATCTTTTGATCCAAACATTTCTGTAACAAAGAATGGTAGAAAACTTCAGTGTAACATTGTGCTCAGTCTTGAAAATGATCAAGAATACACCAAAGAGATTGTTAAAAATCAAATGTCTTTGTTGGGAATGATTTTAGAGTCATACAGTTGTTTTGTGGCCGGAAAGATCGGTAATCCAATGCTCACGAAAGAGGATTATGATCAAATTGATGCTGAAGAAATGGAATTAATGGACATAAAATGGTGCATGGCTAGTGTGATGAGACGTGCTGAAAAGTTTAAACAAATTACAGGCCGAGATGATTTTCGTGATGCAAACGTTTCAACTTTGGGTTTTGATAAATCTAAAGTTACGTGTTTTTATTGCAGGGAAAAGGGACATTTCAAGAGGGAGTGCAAAAATCGTGAAGCTACTGGAGCCCAAAATCCTTTTGGTAACAACGATTATCACAAAAAAGCAATTTATCACCAAGTCACACCACCAGCACAGCATCAGGCACAAACTGCTCATGGAAGAGATGTGATTGATGGTTCAAAAAGAGCATGTCTAGGCAAATATGAAAATTTTACATGGCATAAATATCTTCCAACAAACAGCAAAGTGTGTCTAGCAGAACAAGATGATGAAAAATTGGCTGAAGGTTTCAATTGGGATGATTTTTGTCCAGATAAAGATCTTATGGCCAAAGAGATGTCCAAAAACACTCCAAATGCTTTCTTTGCTAATGCTTATGATTTGAAATGTGCAGAAAGAACCAGGAAAGTCATAGAAGCTGCTGAAGCTAGACGAAGAAAGCTTGAAGAAGAGGAAGAGAGATTGAAAGCCGAAGCCAAAGCTGAGAAAAAGAGAAGAGCTGAGTTCTTACAATCAAGCAGAATTGTCAAAGAGGTTCCTGAATATGAAGTGAAAATTGATGCAGAACAAGTTGAAGTTCCAGAAAAGTGCATGAACTGTGATTCGTTAATCAAACAAAACAATGGGTTGTTGCACAATATTCACAAGTTGAAAGAATCGTATGATACGATGAACAGAGAGATCAACAAGTATACAGATTCGAGTAGTGAACAAGCTGTGGCTATGAATACATTGAAAGTAGCGTACCTTAGACAGCTTGATGATGCGAATTTTCATATCAAGAAATGTGCTGATCTTGAGTTGGAACTAGCAACACAAAAGATAGAAACTGAGAAAGTTAAAAAGTTATTAGAAAGTTACTCATGTTCTTCTTTTGTTGTTGACAGAATTTATCCAGTCGTGGAGAATTTGAAGACGTTTGAAGAAGAGAAATCTGTGACAAAAGATGAAGAAAAAGTGAAAACTTCTGGTAAGAAATCAAGTGTGGTCTACAATAGATGTCCGCCCCCGGTCGAAAATGGATATTCACCTCGAAATCCAAATTCAGAAAGAGTCAATAAAGCAATCAATTTACAATGGGAGTCAGGGCCATCGGATAACTTGCCAGAAAGTATTGATGTCACGTATACATCATCCGACACTGATCATGAGTCAAAGTTGATAAAGAGTGTGGTTGATCAGGTGTTAGATAAAGATGATTGTGAGGAGTCAAACAAGGAGTCCAAACTCGAGTCAAAGTCAGGGTCCAATGCGTCAAAGTCAACATTGAAAAAGGACAAACGGGTTTATGATAAAGAATTTTTAATGTCAAAATCTAATTTGAATAATGAATCATTCAAAGTGGCATATACTTTGAAAGGTTCTGAAAAATTATATTCTGATGAGAGTTTTCCAATAAGAAGTGTCAGATTTGATTTGATTCAAAAGGTTTTCAAAATAACAGAAATTAATATTTCTGAAATAAAAGATTTACATCTTTCCAGAAAACCTACACAATACACTTCAAGAGATCAACAAAGGATCAACAAGAAAATGGGTTACAATTGTGGTTATAGTTTCCAAAAGAAACCAAACCATAATCGTAATTTCAAAAAGAAAGGATTAGGTTTTGTTCCACCGAAAAACTATAAAAATGAAAAAATGTATAAACCAAAAACTGTGTTTGTTTCAGGAAAAACGTCAGAAGCTGAAAAAGAACAATCATTCAGAAGACAGACAAATCGGGAATTCCTTGCCAAGAAGCAAGAAGAACTGAAGAAGAATGAAGTTCCGAAGAAGATTGAGAAGAGAACTTGTTTTCAGTGCAAGATTGCTGGTCATGTGGCAAAGGATTGTCCAAAGACATTCAAGCCAAAACAGGAAGTCTCTGGTAAAATGAAAGATAAAGTTGTTGGGAAGACTGAACTGTCAACCCGGAAGTTTACTGGCTTTGAAAATTCAACTATTGAGAAAGGAGAATGTTCAAAGAGTTCGTCAAGAAGAAAAGATAATGTGTCAAATCAAAAATGGGTTGTGAAAGGTTCAGGTAATAGTTCTGGTGATGAATCTGATTCCATAAAATCAGAGGAGCCACGTGTTGAGAAAAAGGTTGAAAGGAAAGTTCCAACTATGAACGATGAAAATTTTCCACCTTTGCGTGCTGAAAATTTTATGAAGAAAGTTGGAAAAGTTGAAATATCAAATCAATTTTATTCTGACAAGAAGAAATTTGATGTTGAAAAAACTTTCAACGGAAATGTAAAACGTATCTTTGGACAAATGGTCAATGGTAAAGCCAAAAGTATCAAAGATTTTTATGCTTCCAAAGGACGTGTTTACAAGTCTGTTGAAATTAAAGATGAAGAAGTTGTTACACCCAAGGAAGGTCAGGCTTGGGTGGATATATTTTTCAAAGAATAAAAACCTGACTTGCCAGAGATCCCAAGTTGGTAATCGTGGATCATGAATCGGCATCCTTCTAAATCTATGTTTGAAGTTTTGCAGGACTTGCCGGAACTCCCAGGTTTGTAAGCGAGGAGTAGGAATCGGCTCCTTGAGAATTCAACCAACAGATGGTAATTGGTTGAAAAACAGGTTTGAGTTGTATGTTTGTGATTGTTATAAGTGGTTCAGAATTTGAACTAGGTTGATCTTACAAGTGGTTAAATCAAGGTCATTAAATTGAACTTGAGTTAACTGTCATTCATAAACTTGGCAAACAATGTGATGATTTAATCCCCAATTTTACAAGTGGTAAAAATCAATAAAACTTATTTTCCGGAAAAACCATTCTGATTAAAACAAACTTGAGTGTTTTGAAATCATTATGGGAAAATAGTTTGTTGTGAGGGGGAGTTCTGTTTGTTTAAGCCAAACGGATAGAGAATTGAAGCAATTCAATATCTGTTGTCATGTTCTGTACAGTTTGTTTTCTATTTTCATTAGATGTATTTGAATTTTAGGGGGAGTAAGAAATTTTAGAAAATCCAAAAACATCAGAAAATTTGAAAAAGCCAAAAACATGATAAAACTGAAAAATGAGTTTTTGTTGCATAAAAGAGGAAATGATAGTACATCAGTGAACTATCACAACATGCTAAAGAATTGTAAAGCTAAAAGTGATAAACAATCTTACTATGGATGTGTCAGTAGGTTTTCGCACATTTAGTAAATTGAAACGAGATATAAACCTAAATTCGAACTTGCTTAATTCGTGGGTAACTATTCTTGAATATATGGGTAACCCCCGAAATCTTGTTTGAAAGGTCCCGTATTCTGAGATACTAGGTCTTTATACTCAGTGATATCTGGGGTATTATTCCGGGACTTCTGCTGTATGGAAATACTGACCTAGTCCCCGAATAATACTTTCTGCAAAAAGCTTTGAAACATAAGCTCGCCCTCAGCAATCTGATTAAACAATAAAATTGATAATCTTTGCTATTGTAATAAAATATCCTCTAAAGGGGACCCACCAAAAGTCGAAGCCGTCATCTCTCTGCGTATACGGAAGTATCGACCTGAGCTCTCACGGCCCTCGCACATTACCCCTTTACAGATATCATTTGTTGTATATTCACCTGTAAGACTGAATATTGGGATCTGGATACAGGAGTATATTCAAGTGGAGTGATACACAGTTAAGTTTTAGTTTCTAAAACATTAATATTGTATCTCGAATCAATTGAAGTCTGTGTGAAAATTTCAGTGGACAAACATACTGACAATCTAGGTAAATTGTTTAGAACTTAATATGTAATCAAGCTTAACGGTGTTAGTGATATGTTTTATAACTGATATGATCATCTTGCACGAACTCACAAAAATATTATCTGTAAATATTTCGTTTCTGCATTTTCTTTTATTAAAAAATTCAAAAAGATTTTTGGTGTGTTTTAGCATAAATTTTGAAAATGTCAAAAAGAGTTTCGACAACTGGTGTTGAGATGCTGATTTTCGAAATTCAAAGTGCTAAACTTGAAGAACTGGTTTGGGAGAGTATATGTGAAGCTGGTAAATTTATTTGATAAGAGCCAGTAACAGATCCTGAATGTAAAATCATTAATATAGTTTCTAAAAAGTTTGAAGGTTTAATCTTTTAATAGAAACTTATGGTTGGGTAGAGATTGTGCAGGACTTGAGCCAGGTGACGATTCCGTGCTGAAGTGCCAGGTTACGATCAAAGAATCTGTGGAAATTGAATTCCAGACTACGATCCCAGTTATTTGAGAGGGGGAGTCTGAAGACACTGTGTCAACATCTAAGAGAGAGGAGTTTGTTGATGATGAAGAAAGAGAACGAGGATTCTTGAAATGACAGATACTTCAGATGAAGATTGAAGACTGATAAGGAATGTAGATTGACATTTGAGAAGACTCGAAGACTCCATGAAGACTCCGTCAACATCTGAGGGGGAGTTTGTTGGTGCACTTACGTCTGTCGACTACGTCTTTCATTGAGTCTTAATGTTATATAAGTTAGATGTGGCACAATATCCTAGAAATGTGAGTTTGTATAAGGTTCGCCCATGTGTCACTAGTTAGGTTCGCTCGTATGTCATAGTTCTAGGTCAGGTTCGCTTATTGGTTCTTGAAAGGTTCGCTTATATGGTAGTGTGTAGGTTCGATTTTAGTGTATGTACATATAAGCGAACCCTGTTAGTCTATATATAGGGGTCTCTCGAGCGAACCTATAACACATAGTTTACGGTGTTTTTCTTCCGACAAGCCACGAAGTGCTGTCGAAGTGTTGTCTGAACGTGTAATCGAGTTATTGATCAATAATACAGCAAGTTTAAAGTGAATCCAGCTAGAATAGCACCAAATCATTAGTTTCCGCCTCTTGATTTGGATAGGAATTCTTCTGATCGACTCAAACAGGGCCGAACGTGATCCTACAACACTACATCGACATCAAGTGCAAAGAAGATTCTTTCCGATGCAATGAGTGTAGAAAGTGCTTACGGTACATACAACAAACCTCCTAAACTGATGGCGATCGAAGATTGTAATCGATGGGCTATGAGATTTGAGGAGTGGCTTAAAGCATTCGCATACCCAAGCTGGAAAAGTTTAAAGAATGGTTACACTTCAGGAGATCGAAGTGGTCAAAGTTTAGTAGAACCTGATAATATAGAAAGATACGTTGCTGAACAAAAATGCATAGCGTTGATTCATCAGTCAGTCAGAGATGATATAATTTCATTGATCGAGTATACAGATTCGACAGATCTTTGGGAGAAACTGAGGGTAAAGTGTGTAGCTAGTGCTGAGATTGTAAAAAACAAAAAGAAACTGTTAAGAAAAGAGTTTGATTTATTTAGTTGTATGAAGAATGAATCTCTTTGTAAAATGATCGACAGATTTGGGCATCTGAAGATGGAGCTGGAAAGACATAAAATCACATATACTCAAGAGGAGCTGGTCGACAAATTATTTGATTAATTGCAAAATGAGCAAGATTGGCAATACTTTGCCCTGATGTTGAAAAACACAATCAAGTCCGAAGAGATGACAGTGGATTTGCTCATTGAAAGACTGGAAAGCCACGAGTTAGAAATCAAGAAATCCAAAGTAAACAATTCAGCTCATCAGCAGAACATGGAGCTGTATTACAGAGGAAATCTACCAAAGACTGGGTCTCCAAGAACAGCATTTTCTGTAGAAAGCTCAAATAATGTGAATCATGAAACACCTCACAGTGGTTTTCATAGTGGTTCTTCTTCAACAACTTCAAGCCAATCTGCAACTAAGAATCTATTCCAGTGTAACATTGCTGTGGATCTGAAAAACGCTCAAAATTTCAGTGAAGAGTCAGCAAAACAGCAGATGGTATTCTAAGCATCTGTGCTTGAATCGTACGAGAGCCTTGTGGCAGGCAAGATTGGAAACACCAACCTGACAAAAGAGGACTATGATCAGATAGATCCTGAAGAGATGGAACTAATCGATATCAGGTGGTGTATGGCCAGTGCAGTTCGTAGAGCACAACGTTTTATGGAAATCACGGGAAGACATTCAATTGGAGGACCTTCCACCAAACTTGGCTTTGATAAATCAAAGGTCACTTGTTTCAGGTGTAAACAAAAGGGACATTTCAAGCGTGAATGTCGAAATGCACCTGCTGATGATACTGCTAATCCTTTCAGAGAAGATTACTATAAGAGAGCAATTTATCATCAGAACAAGGCTGAACCCCCCAGAATGAAGCAGCTTGAAGATAATCCTAAAGAAAAATCAAGAGCTCTAGCTATTATTCACGATGACGAAGGCTTTGATTGGAGTGATATTTTGCCTGAGGAAGATGCAGTAGGTTATGCGTTTGCAGCAACAACAGAAATTAAACCTTTCAGAGACACCAGAACAGTAGCGGAAAAATCAAATGATAGACAACAGAGAGCTCAATACAAAATGATCAGAATTTCTCGTGTATACAGTGAAGCTAAAAAGGCAAAAAGATGGGATGCGGATAGAGAATGTTACCTTTATTCTGAAGGAAACATTGCTATTGATCCATAGACTCTTAGTCTTGAAGCTTTCGCTGAGGAATTTGTTGAACTAGAAGAGTCTCAACAGAGAAAAGGGTGGGGAGGTGGTGAAGTGAAAGAGAAAGAGAAAGAAAAGGAGCAGGAGCAGAAGCCAAAGAAGATCGATGAAGGGATCATTGATACGTCACAGGAGTTGACAGCTGAAAACTTGGGAAAGATGGCTGACAAGGTGCTAGCTGCAAAGGAACTTGAGGTAGACTCTAAGTCTGTATCTGAGTCTAAAGGCCAGGTCAGTTCAAATGCGTTGTCAAGTGAGTCAGGTAAGAAAGTTAAAGGTGACAATGACTGCAAAAATTGCATGAAAAACTGCAAAGTTTGTAGTACACTCGCTTACCTCAATGATACGAAGGTTAATGATCTGACAAAAAGAGTCAGAAAGGTTGAAGATCAGATTCTTGACCGTGACAAAATGCTCAAATTTTCAAATGATCAAGTTAAAAAGTTAACTGAGAAAATTGACAATGAAAAAAATGAAGTAGAAAGAAT
This sequence comes from Helianthus annuus, assembly GCF_002127325.2. Classification (NCBI taxonomy): domain Eukaryota; kingdom Viridiplantae; phylum Streptophyta; class Magnoliopsida; order Asterales; family Asteraceae; genus Helianthus; species Helianthus annuus. Next base: position 90,632,136 of record NC_035441.2, read on the forward strand.
TAGGAAAGAAAACGAAAAGCTAATTCATGAAAATCGTCAACTCTCAGAAAATTTTAACAAGTTAAAACAAACGATAAAGGATTCTGATGAACGAAACAGTAAAACAAGAAAAGAAAATGATCATTTAACTGGAGTTCTTAGACACAAAGTAGAACAAATCAACAAGCAACTGGATGAGATTGCTAAGTTGAAGCTTCAATTTGAAGAAGCTAAGATTGAGAATGAGCGCATCAATCTAAAATTAACCAGTTACAACTCCGCAAGCTTTGTTTTACAACATATTGTTCCCAAACCCATTGGAAAGAACAAAGTAGGCGAAGATGTATATTCTGATGGAACCGGGGTGGGTTATCATCAAGTTCCACCACCAGTTCTAAACAATTTTTCAAAGAAACAATCAGGGTTGGTTAATGATGATGATGAAAATGAGGTGAAACTTCCGGACAAAATTGATGTCACATTCACTTCATCGTCCGGTGAGGATAGTGTCCAATCTGAGATTGTTAAAAGCATGGCTGAAAATGTTTTGAAACCGGAAAATGACACTACTGAGGATGATGAATGTTTCTTGAACAAATACATACCGAAACCAAAAGCCAAAAACAACTTAAATGAAGAACCTAATCTTGTAATGTACAAGATGTCGGGATCGGATAAGTTGTATTCGGATTCTGAGTTTCCACTGGAGAATGTTAATGTTGCTAAATTGACAAATGTGTTCAAGTTGATTGAGATTGATGTGTCGGAAATTGACAGTTTGAAACAAACAAAGAGGCAAATGAATTTTGAAAAAGATAAAGCTTACTACAAGAAGCCTGTTGTTCCACCACGTTTTTATAACAACAATAGAAACAGATGGTCGGGTGGATATCATGGTGGTAAGAATTATCAGAAAAAGAATGTTCAGAACAGAAGGTTTGCTGAGAAGAAAGTGTTTGTGTCAAGTTCGAGTTCACTTTCTGATGAAGAATCAAATATTTTTTCGAAATCAAATGAAGAGTTCTTTGAGAAGAAAGCCTCACAACCTCAGTCTGAAGGCACAAGTCGGGTAGTTGACACCCGAATATGCTTCAAATGCAATCAAGTTGGACATATTGCACGAAAGTGTACCAACTTGAAGCCTAAGACTGAAGTTGTAATGTACCCAAGGAAGAAAGTTGATGTGAAGGGAAAAGCTCCATTGATTGTTGAGAAAAAGATTTTGAAAAATGAAAATATCAAAGTCAAAACTGAACCTGCTAAAAATGTGGTAACTAAAAATGACAAGTTTTATAAGCGGGTTGCGTCACCTCAACAAACATGGAAGCCAAAAGTGGTTGAAAAGAAAGCAAGTGTTCCAAAACCAAAGGTTTCTGAGACTGAAAAACAATCATCTTCTACCACACCGGTAAAGATGAATGTTCCTTTGGACCATTTTGAGAAACTTGAAAAACAAAATTCCGAGAAGAAAAATGTTCAAAAGAAAGACCAATCATCTAGTCAACCTCCTAAAAATGATTTCTTTTTATATAAAGAGGTTGAGATTGGGTCTGAAGAAAGCTTGAAGATGAATGATAAAAATTTTCCACCCTTAATCCTAAAAAGAACTGTCATTAAGTTACCTGAGTCAAAAGAGGCTTGGGTGGCATCCAAATCTAACTAAAGTGTTTGTGATATGTGCAGGAGCTTTCAAGATCTGTTTCGCGATGGATTATGGAACGTTATCCAATGGGATTGTTACGTTTGAAAGAGTGAATTACATCGCCGAGCTTGAGAACAATCTTCTGAGTATCTCTCAGATTTGTGATAGAATGTATACCACTCATTTCACTGACAAATAATGTTTGATCTTGAAGCCAGGATTTGTTATCCCTGAAGAATGGATTATCATGAGAGCACCAAAAGTCAATGATCTGTACGTGTTGGACATGAGCATAGCTACTACAACCACGGGCCAGGCTCATTGTTTTGTGTCTAGAGCAATGAAGAAGGAATCGCAATTGTGGCACCGCAAGATGGGTCATATACATCTGAGGAAAATGAATCACTTGGTGCACAATGATTTAGTTACGGGTGTTCATGTAAAAGGATTTCATCTGGAAGGGGAGTGTATTAGCTGTGTTAAAGGCAAGCAGAAGAAAAGGTCACACCCTAAAAAGCAAGTCAACTCAGTCTCAAGACCTTTAGAGAGACTTCATATGGATCTGTTTGGTCAAGTGAATGTCAAAAGCATAACAGGTGATCTCTACTGTCTTGTGGTTACTGATGATTATTCCAGATTTTTGTGGGTATCATTCTTGAAGTCGAAAGATGAAACGTTTGATAGTTTGATGGCGTTGTTCAGAAAAATTGAAAATTTGTACCAAAGGCGTATCAAAAGAATCAGAAGTGATAATGGTACTGAGTTCAAGAACAGCAAGATGGAAGAATTTTGTGATGAAAGAGGTATATTGCATGAGTTTAGTGCTCCGTACACTCCGTAGCAGAATAGAGTTGCTGAAAGAAAGAACATGACGCTAATCGAAACGGCCAGGACGATGCTTGCTGATTCCAAACTACCTGTTAACTTTTAGGCAGAAGCAGTGTCAGCTGCATGCTATACGCTCAACCGGGTTTCACAGTCAAGAAATTCAACAAGACATGTTTTGAGCTAATCAACAACCGCAAACCGAATCTGAAGTATCTTGAACCGTTTGGGTCTCCCTGTACAGTTCTAGAGCCTTCTGGTAAGTTTGGTCCAAAGAGTATTGAGGGAATATTTGTGGGTTATCAAAGTCCTTTGAAACGAGTCTTTGTTCCGAGCTTGAAGCGGATTATTGAGGCGCAAAATGTTGAATGTCAAGGCTATACAATGCCGCTGCAAAATCCCGGTGATTCATGGCGTTTTCACCATGATACTTTATGGGATTCGTTTGACATGAGAGAAGAAGAAGAAGAAGAAGAAGAAGAAGAAGAAGAAGATTTCTTTGATGAGTTGGATATTCTAAGAGAGTATGAGTCATCTCAGGAAAGATTCCTAGCTGAGTATTCAAGTCGACCACGACAAACTTCAAATGACGATGAAGCAGGTCCAAGCAATGCTGGAGAATGATAATCAGACGGAAGAGAATGATAATCAAGAATCTGAGAATGGACTAGTATTCGATCATGGTGATTTAGATTCTGAGGGGGAGCAAATTCAGATTTCAAGTCAAACAAACCCAATTAGTGAAGAAGGTGCAAATCAGAATGTTACTAATCTGGAGGGCGATGTAGATGTTCCAGGCGAAGTGATGCCAAGAACTCTTTCATACCATCCAGAGGAACTGATCATTGGAGAATTACAATCAGGCGTCCGCACTAGACGTCAAATTGACCAAGGCCTTACTTGTTTTTATTCTACAGTAGCACCTTTACAAACTGAGTTTTCACTAAGTTGTTTTATTTTGCAGATCGAACCGCGAACATACAAAGAGGCGCTAACTGAAGATTCTTGGGTCAATGCGATGTAAGAAGAGTTGAGTCAGTTTGAGAAGTTAGGAGTGTGGAAATTGGTAGATTTGCCTGATGGTCACAGGAAGATCAACACCAAGTGGGTGTTTAAGTGTAAAAGAGATGATCGAGGAGTTGTTGTTCGAAACAAAGCTCGACTCGTAGTTCAGGGTTTTAGTCAACATGAGGGTATAGATTTCACTGAAGTATATGCTCCTATGGCTCGACTAGAAGCAATCAGAATCTTCCTGGCATTTGCATCATGGAAAAATTTCAAAGTTTATCAACTAGATGTGAAATCGGCGTTTCTCTATGGGAAGGTAAAAGAGGAGGTATATGCCGGATAGCCACCGGGCTTCACCGACCCAATCCACAAAAACAAGGTCTACTTGCTAGACAAAGCGTTGTATGGTTTACACCAGGCCCCGAGAGCTTGGTACGAGACATTGTCTCAACACCTGCTAGCCAACAGCTTCATTCGTGGAAAAGTGGGTCCCAATCTCTTCACCAAAGACGTCGACAAACATCTTCTGATAGTTCAGATATACGTGGACGACATCATATTTGGGTCTACAAATGAGAATATGTGCAAAGATTTTGAAAGAGTTATGAAGCCGAAATTCGTAATGTCATCGATGGGTGAGATGAAATTCTTTTTGGGTCTACAGGTTGATCAACTGCATGAGGGAATTTTCATACATCAGACGAAGTACGTTCATGATATTCTAGAGAAATTTGGGATGTCAAGTTCTACTCCAGCTGACACCCCATTAGCAACGAACCATGGGATAAACCCAGATCTCACCGGAGACAGGGTAGATGAAACAATTTATCGCTCCATGATCGGTTCGCTAATGTACTTGACTGCTTCACGACCCGATATCATGTACCCAACGTGCCTCGCAGCAAGATTTCAATCTAACCCGAGAGCTTCGCACATGGTGATTGTGAAAAGGATATTACGCTACCTGAAAGGAACTCCTTCATTGGGGTTGTGGTATCCAAGAAAAGGCGATTTCACGCTCGAAGGGTATTCCGATTCTGATTTCGAATGCTGCAAAGTTAATGCAAAATCAACAACAGTGGGTTGTCAGTTCTTTGGACCTCGTTTGGTCACCTGGCAATGTAAGAAGCAAACCTCTGTGGCTTTATCCACATGTGAAGCGGAGTATGTATCTGCTAGCAGTTGCTGCTCTCAGATCTTGTGGATCCAGCAACAGATGCAATTCTTAACACCCCTATCTTTGTTGATAATGAGGCCATGATTAATATTACAAAAAATCCAGTACATCACGCTAAAACAAAACACATAGAAATTCGTCATCACTTCATCCGAGATTGCTTCGAGAAGAAGTTGATACGAATTGAGAAAATCCACACTGACAATCAGAAAGCTGATTTACATACCAAAGCTTTTGATAAAAACATGTTTTAAATATCTTTTAAAACTGAATGGTATGATGCTTTTCTCGGTGTCGGATGGAATCATTGGCGTTGATGAAGGTACCATTGTAGATGACGATGAGAAACAATCTGCAATGGTTTGTCGATTTTTTACTTGTTTTGGTATTTAGGGGGAGTAAATATTTTCAGAAAATACAAAAACAGTAAAAAATTCAAAAGTCCTAAAACATGAGAAAATTTCAAAATCCAAAAACAATAGAAAACTGAAAAAGAGTGTGTGTAAAAAGGGAAAATGATAGTACATCGGCTTGACAGTTACGGTATGCTAAAGATATGTAAAGAATAAAGAGTTAAACAGTCTCGCTGATGATGTGCCGATAGGTTTTTGCACATTTAGTAGGTTTGTTCAGGATATAAACATAAAAAATTCAAACTTGCTTATTTCGTGGGGAACACTACTTGGATATATAGGTAACCCCTGAAATCTCGTTTGAAATGTCCCTCTTTCTGAAATACTAGGTCTTTATACTCAGTGATATCTGGGGTATTATTCCGGGACTTCTGCTGAATGAAAGTTCTGACCTAGTCCCCGAATAATACTTTCTGCATTGCTTGAAATATAGCACCACCCTCAGCATAAAAAATGATGAAACATTGAAAAATGCTAAATGTGTTGTTGTATAAAAAGATCCTCTAAAGGGGACACACCAAAAGTCGAACCATCATCTCTCTGCTGAACGAAAGTTCTGACCTGAGTTCTCACGGTTTCACATCTAACCCCTTACAGATATCATCTGTGGTATACTCACCTATAAGACTGAATATTGGGATCTGGATACGGGAGTATATTCAAGAGGTGGGACACATGAATGAGTTTAAGTTCTTAAGACACCTAATTCGTATCCTGAACAGATTGAAAATTGTGTGAGAATTTAAGTGGATCAGCATATCGACAATCTAAGCAAATTGTTTAATTCTGAGTATGAAATTAAAGCTTAACGGTACTCGTGACTTGTTTAATAGCTTATATGATTCCCTAACATGCTCACCAAAAATATGTTTGTAAATAGTTTACTTTCATTGCATTCTATTTCTGTATTTCATTTCTAGTTTAGAAACTTTATTAAAAATTCAAAAAGATTTTATTTCTGCTTTGTTTTCCGACAAACCAGAGTAGAAAGTTGATTGTCAGATTCTCAAAATTGAAGCAGATGCAGGAAGTTTATGGACTGGATGATGAGGAGAGTTTATCTTGATAAAAATCTGTTTGTTGAAAAGTCAAAAACAAGTTCACTAATTTGAAACTTGTTATTTTCAGAAAATGTTTTGAAATTGTTGTACTAAATCAGTTTTTCATTTTGTCACAGATCAACCAAGGTTATTAAGTTGGACTTGGTAGATAAATTGAGTAATCAGGGTCATTAACTTGGACCTGAATACTTAAGTGGATTTCTGAAACTGGTGTATAGTTTATAGAAGTTTAAGTGTGAATAGATTGTAATGTTATATGTTTGAGTAATAGGATTCAAAATCCTCATGGCAACAAAATGACAAAGTTTGAGCCAAATCACAATCCTAGATCCCAACTTATCGAGAGGGGGAGTCTGTGAAAGGGGGAGTCAAGATTCTGGATTAATATTCAAAGCGGAGTTTGGAGACTAAAGATTGGAGGGAGCTTTACAATGACAAAACAATTTGGAGCAAGAAAACGATAGATCAAGACTAAAGACTGAAGACAGGATGCTAAAGACTTCGTCAACATCCAAGGGGGAGTCTGTTGGTGCACTGATGTCTGTTAACTTTGTCTTTATTGAGTCTTGTATTGTATGTACTAGATCAGGGCATGAAAAATGAGATAACAGTGTTAGAGGTAATTCGCATGAATGGTGCTTAAGACATTTCATACGGAATTAAGACTACAAGCGAGATTACTAATTCCGTACGGAATTAGTAATACCATGTGAACTGGTAATTCCGTTTGAGTTTATTTCATGCGGAATTAACCGGCTATATATACCTGATCTGTCATGTTCATTCCATACGGAATTAGTGTGTGAAGAGCCGAGGTGCTGTCGGATTTTTGTCAGAACGGTTTGTAAAAGCTCAGGAAATCAGTAATAGATAAAGATTGAAAAGGAACAAGCTGTGTTGACATCTTTTACATTGATTCCGCCTTTGTATTAGATGATGAACTACTTAAACTGACTTTTAGGGTCACCGGACGATCCAACAATAACAATGATAGACTATGTTTAACGTGTTTGTTTAGATTTCAAGATGATGTAAATGTTTAATGTTTAATAAAACGAGACTTCAAATTCCGTGTGTTTTGAAACAATGATTCTGTTACAACACTCCCCGACAATTCCGCCGCGATTTGTAGTTTTACGCGGTCGGGGTGTGACAAAAAAGTTGGTATCAGAGCTCATAGTTATAGGGAATTAGGTTATTAGTAATGCTTTGACATAGTCTATAACCTTCCTAGGACCCTAACACAAGATTCTTATGTTTAGATCTTAAAAAAATAACGTCACTTCTCCTTAGGTGACAACCACAACAAGAACACAATTTCAAATCCGCTTTGAAAACCAATCATCTGTTCTAGGATGATTTATTATAAGGTTTTGAACCCTTTAAGTTTTCAAAATCTCGTCAAAGTTTGGGTCTTATAATGTGAACACGTGCAAACTGGAAGGGTGAATGCCTGTACCCTGAGTTTTTCTGTCTAAGGCTAGAGTGTTTGTACAAATCCGCAGTATCAGACCAGTCACTCTTACCTGGGAACTCTTGGGGTTAGTGTTCACTTATAGGCGAGCATGTCTTCAGTGATACATTAATATGACTCGTTTAATTTGATTAGTCATCGTCTCATTTGTTTGCCTTAGGTAACAAATAAATGATCGCAATTTCTATGTGTTGTTATTTTCCGATAACATTTCACTTGTTTCCTCCTATGTCTTTCATTTCCTCTAGAATGTCTCTTCATCGCAGCGACACTCAAATGTCCGAGCAGACTACCAAATTTGCCCAGCGAATAGGCGAAGTAATCCTGAAGACTGTTGACTTAGCTGTCACCATGTCTCGTCTCAACAATGAAGCCACCCAAGAAGCATCAAAAGAAGTAGAAGCCGAGCCTTCAAAAAAGTCAAAAAAGCGAAAAGCTCCAAAGGATCCCGTAGCCTTTTCACCAAATCAAGCAGAACCTAGCCAGGTGGCAGCACCACCAGCCAAGAAGCCGTACTTGGGAACTGCTCCTTTGTGTAATCAGTGTAACCTCCACCATTATGCCAGTGTCAAATGTCAAAAATGTTTCAACTGTGGACGTTGGGGACATCTGGTTAATATGTGTCGTTTTGCTATCCAAGGCAAAACTGTTGCAGATCCTACTGCTATACAAGCAGATCCAGCACGAGCTCATTTTCCTTCTGGTACTTGCTACACCTATGGTGAGACGGGTTATGTCAGGGACAAATACCCAAAGTTTGTCAATGCAAATCTGACCCATGGATGAGCATTTGGCCGATTAGAAGAAGCTGCTGCTTTGAATAATCTGAATCTTATGTTTATGTTTCTAGTGTTTTTCTTTGAACTCTGAAACAATCGATTTTGTTTATAAATGAATCTTTGTTTGTAATTCTGATGTACAATATAGTTGCATATGTGTGTATGGCATACCCCTACGATACCTACACCCAATAACCATATTTGTAATTCTCTCGTTCATATGATCGCTCATGATCTCCTCAAAAATTCTAAGTGCTCGTTTCATTCTAAGAAACGAAGTACAGAAAATAAGTGATATCTTCAGTAATCACTTTAAATCCTTGGTTAGATAACTAAGGATACCTTTCTTCAATCTCATAACATTTCATTCTGTTTTTTTTTTTCATAACAATATACATTGTATAAGTTTTCAAAACAATCTTCATGATTTCAAAATATTTCATACAGTTTGAAAACGATTTTTAACACAGTATATTTACTTAATACATCAAGTGCATGATTTCGAAAAAGCATTATTCATGTTTTCAAAACCCTTGTAATTTCAAAATTTATCTCGCATGATTTTAAAATATTTTATAAATATACACCTACTTCATGATTTCAAAAGTATTATGTAGGATTTCAAAAACATTAAACACATTTCTAAAAAGAACCCCATGCATAGTTTTCGAAAACCATTCTGCTCATATTACCCAACCTTCAAATTCTGCTTCATATGTCGCCTTGGCATATCTAGCACCTCAACTTCATAAGCATTTTGCCTGTGTATCGACTTAAGCACGTCTAGTGCAAGGTTTCGAAGCGTTTTCCACTATTCGAATTCCAAAATCCATACAGGATCTTCTTATCTTCACAATTAGATCCTTGTGGATGATTATCACTTAAATCGGAGCCCTTAATTGAATTATTCATACGCCTTAATACGTACATTACAGTTCAATAAGGACAAAGCCGAATTCCTATTAAAATCTTCCTATCTTCATAGTTAGATTCTTGAAAATGTTTAAAGTGCCAAATGAAATCCATGGATTGGATTCCTGGTGTGCTTTAAATACCCGTGTCCAAAGATAACAAATTAATGGTCAAATTAAACAATTATGCGATTATGCGATTAAGTGATTATGTGTTTATGTGTTCTCTTTTATGTTTTTGTGTGATCCGATTTTCGTTATCTAAATCCTGTAGAATCTTCCATATCTTCTTCATATGAGGGATTCATATTAGGATATCCAAAGGTACTACCTTAAATCCTTAATGGGCTTCTACGTCGTAGTTAAAACCCTTGGTTATATAGTACCATTCCATAATTCGAAAGAGACCCCTTGAGTGGTCTAGTTAAAAGATTGATTCAGAATCTGGTTAAGAATGGCATGTGATGATATAACTGAAAAGACTCCTTGGTGGTCTATTTAAAAAGATCATTTATTGATTTAATTAAAAAGGACCCTAGGATGGTCTAGTCACGCTCATCACAGGTTTGTTCATTTGGTTTTCCCCTACACATTATAAAATGCACTGTGCGGACTATGCAAGGAATTACGGAATTATGGACGCGTACATAATTATAAAATTCAGTGCATAAGAGCCCCAGTAAGACTTATCATGTGTAAGAACCTATAGTGGCAACAATAACGAAACGTGAACAATGTAATGGAGGTACGGTGGACGCACCAATGGCGCTTCATATACTTGTATATAAGTGTCCCTCTTACATTGCAAGCATGATGTTATTTAAAGTTACTAGAAGTTCAGAACCCTAACCTGTGTTGTCTTATCTTTTCGACTTCATGTTTCGAGCTCTCACAAGTTTCCTCTAAATAAATTTCGGGACGAAATTTCCTGAAGTAGGGGAGACTGTGACATCTGTGCCTCCACGGCCATCAAACAAATACCAAATTAATTAAATATTGTATTTCATACTTGGAATTTGTATAAATATGTGTATCATTTGCACATATCAATTCTCGTTCGATTTCGAGCTCTAAATCGCTTTCTGTAAAGTTATACGCGAACTGATGCGTAAACGTAATCAGTTTAACGCGACAAACACTCCGTAACAGTGACATAGGCTTAACATACCTTAAATAACCTTTACATAACTTAGAAATAAGTTGTGGAGGGTTTGGTGTGTCGAAATCAAGTTTATTCGCTTACAGGGACTAATTGTGACAAACTGCGAAAGTATTTCGATTTGTACTGTAACGAACATTCCGGAATATGATCATAAGTTAAACATGCCCTAAATATCTTTTACATACCTTAGAAATAGGCTTTGAGGTGTTTCGTGCGCAAAAATAAACTTATTTGATCAACAGGGACTAAAAGAGTCAAAAAGTGCATAAGTTTGCATTTTCGCGCATATCTTACGTTCTGAATATATCCGGACATCCAAAAATTTATTTAATCATTAAAATATTTTATTTTAGTGATTGGCATGATAAAATTCCATTCGTCGCGTAATTTGGATCGTTAAGCACATTTCAAGTTCCCTATACTTTAACATCATTTTAGAGCCTTGAAATGAGGTTAACGGGGCTTAAAAGTGCCAAAAATCAAGTTTTACAAGTGCAGGGACCATTTTGAAATTTCTGGCAGATACATTGAACTTGGACCATTTTTGAGGTTTTGATGGTTTTAACCCAAGGTTTTGTACTCTATGGGCTAGAATTTGATGGTTTTATGTATTCCCATGGTTTTGAAAACCATGTGCCCAAGTGGAGGGCCAATACCGAAACACGAAATGCGAGGAACGATCCTAACGGTTTACCGAAATCTATATAAACCCAACACCTTCATTCTCATTCCTCACAATCTGATTCAAATAGCTCTAAGTTGGGGTTTAACACTTCATACCCGAGCAATTTGAATCAAGATCTTCTAGCTTGGACCCTTTGTAAGTATTCTTTCGTGCTTTTATGCGTTTTAAGCGTAAAAGTCAAACAGTGTTTGACTTTCTGGTTTAACCACTCTATGGTCAACACGAAGTTCGTTTGAACTTCGTAACATGAGCGTAATCATGATGGTTTTAGTCCCGTGTTACTAAACCTACTGATTACCACGTTGATTAAGCGTAGTGACGAGTCGTAGTTTTGGCCAAAATGCGTATTCATGCGTATTTTGTAACCCAACTACTCTTGGGTATCAAAACCCTTTGTTTTGATATCAAAAGCTGTTTTCTAACTTAACTAAACATGTTTTAACATGTTTAGCTCATCACTTTTAGTATAGTGCTTGTATAGAGTCGTAAGTCAAACGGTCTTATCAACCGCTTAGACTTTCGAACCAGACCCGTTTGGTCGATCATTAGGATCCGACCATGCATGTTTAGTGACCATAGTTGTATAGGGAATAACCATCTGAGGTTATACCTTATGGTCACTTCGTTTAGTTAGTTGTATGATAGGTAGTTTATATGCCTTAGGAAAATGACCAAAATGCCCTTTTACGCATAAATTCATTTTAAGCATATGTCACCTAAATTTTTATATCTAAACTGATTAGGTAACATTGTTAGACATGTTAAGGCATATAATACTTGTCATAGGACTAGTTAGGCAGTCCGAACGCCTTTTACGCGAACGACGCGTTAAAGTAGTGTAAGCTACCTAAACGGGTCGTAAGCACTTAGGTTAGGTTTCGATTTAGTATGTAGGCTTTGTTAAACCATGTCATATGAGTTCCAATACTCATTTGGTTTACGAAACCTCATCCTATCCGATCTTTCGATTTAGGTCGGGTTTATTTACGTAGTTACTTATATTAGGTGCCGATTGATTTCCGTGTTCCCTCTAGCTTTGCTTGGTAGTTATTCAAGACTTCTAAGCATTCTCAAGTGAGTACATAGTTCCCCTATTTTACTGTTTTCAATTGTTTTGGGGTGATTCATATGTGTTAAAATGATTTCGATGTTTTTAATGATGGTTTCGAAAATGTTTAAAATGGTTTATATATTAATAACGATTTCGATAATGTGGATAAACTTGTTGGCTGTAATTACATAACGAATAACATTCATTAGTTTTGGCCGAACCAACCAGTATTAGGTTATGGTACCATAGAATCTGACAAATCCCGTTATCAGATTGCACCCATGGTTATGTGTGGGTTAGGTGGGTAACGACTGAATCTGTGATTGTTAATTTACCCTTTGGTGGTTTATTAATACGAGAAGCGAGATAGTCGAGTTGCGAAGGTTTGGATGTTATTAGCGAGACAACCAAAAGGAGTTTTCACAATTAAAATGAGAATGATTTAAACGACTGAAGCGATTTTAACGAGTTAAACGATTTGGGTAAACGATTGGTTTTTGGTTAGTGTTTAGATAACGAGACGGGTGTAATGTGATGAAAGCATGGTGGATGCGCCACTGGTACTTCCTATATATAAGTGTTTTCATCATATTACATACCGTGGCGTTATTTAGTTCACTTGGGTAAACGATTTTGAAACAATGTCACACAGCGATGTTTTCTAAAAGATATACACTATACGAGTTTTATTAATGAGTTTTTACGAGATGTTTTACAATTGGATTTAATAAAATAAATGTTTTGGGTTAAGAATCATGGCTACGAGATTTTATAAAGTATAACCAACTTGATTTGAGTTGGTTAATTATGTCGCAATATTATACTTTTCAAAGCAAGGTTTTTAATTAAGTATTGCAACATGTAAACTAGCCATGAATCCGACACTCTCATAAACCTATGTGCTCGCCAGCATTTCTTTGTTGACTTTGTTTTTACATACATTTTAGGTGTTATTGAATGATGTTGATTGCTAGGATGCATGCTCACATAGGACTGGACGAGGCCTTAGTGACTTAATAACAATGATAGACTATGTTTAACGTGTTTGTTTAGATTTCAAGATGATGTAAATGTTTAATGTTTAATAAAATGAGACTTCAAATTTCTGTGCGTTTGAAACAATGATTCTGTTATAACACTCCCCGAATGATTCCCGCACGATTTGTAGTTTTACGCGGTCGGGGTGTGACACCCAGTTCCAGATTTTGAAAAATGGCAGAAATGGTCCCTGCAACCCATTTAAGCCATTTTCTACGTGTTTAAACCCCGTTAACCCATTTTCAAGGCTCTACAAGGATGTTAAAGCATAGGGGACAAGAAATATGCTTAAAAACATCTCGGATATTGGTTCGTTTGGTCGTACGGTTGCGTTATTCGGTTAATTACGATGAAAACTCGAACGGACGCAAAAACGATCCAAATTACGCGACGAATGGTATTTTTACATTCCAATCACTAAAATAAAATATTTTAATGATTACAAAAATTTTTGGATGTCCGGATATGTTCAGAACGTAAGATATGCGCGAAAATGCAAACTTATGCACTTTTTGACGCTTTTAGTCCCTGTTTGATCAAAAAGTTTATTTTCGCATACTGAACCCCTCAAAGCCCATTTCTAAGCTATGTAAAGGATATTTAGGGTATGTTTAACTTATGATCAAGTTCCGGAATGTTCGTTTCCATACAAATCGGCATAGTTTCGCAGTTTGACACAAATAGTCCCTACGATAGAATAAACTTGTTTTCGACACACCAAACCATCCAAAACTTATTTCTAAGTTATGTAGAGGTTATTTAAGGTATGTTAAGACTTTTTCACTGTTCCGAAGTGTTTGTTGCATTAAACTGATTATGTTTACGCATCAGTTTGCGTATAACTTTCCAGAAAGTGATTAAAAGCTTGAAATTGAACTCGAATCAAATCGTAAAATCATCAAACACAAATACACACAAAATAACACCAAAAACATCGTTTCATTGATAATTGGTATTGTTTTACATCGTACATCGTTTACAGCGCATAGTTGTCACAATCTCCCCTATATTAGGAAATTTCGTCCCGAAATTTTAACTAGAGGAAACTTGTGAAAACAAATGTGGATATTTCGTTTTCATTTGGTCCTCACATTCCCAAGTAAACTCTGGGCCACGTTTAGACTCCCAGCGAACTTTGACTAATCAAATTCACTTGTTCTTCAATTGTTTGACTGCACGGTCCACTATCTCCACAGGTTTCTCGACAAAGTGCATCGTTTCATCAACTTGAATTTTGTCGAGTGGAATGTGAAGATCAGTATCGGCTAAACACTTTCGTAGATTGGACACCTAGAATATTGGGTGAATATTCCCAAGTTCAGGAGGTAGCTCTAGTCGATAGGCAACCTTTCCAATTCTTTCAACAATCTTAAACGGTCCAACATATCGTGGTGCAAGTTTTCCTTTCTTTCCAAATCTCACCACTCTCTTCCAAGGGGATACCTTGAGTAGGACACGGTCTCCGACTTGATATTCCAAGGGCTTGCGTCGCATATCCGCACAACTCTTTTGACGTCTTCTAGCTGTCACAAGATTATCGCGAATTTTCTTGATTTTATCTGTTGTTTCAAAAATAAGCTCAGGTCCAGTAAGCTGAGCTTCACCGATCTCCTTCCAACAGACAGGTGAACGGCATTTTCGACCGTATAAAGCTTCGAACGGTGCCATATTTATGCTAGAATGATAACTATTATTGTAAGAGAACTCGATCAACGGCATATGAGAATACCAATTACCACCAAAGTCTATCACGCATGCTCTAAGCATATCCTCCAAAGTTTGAATCGTTCCCTCAGATTGTCCATCTATTTGGGGATGATAAGCAGTGCTTAGATTTAGTTGAGTTCCCATACCAGATTGCATGGTCTTCCAAAAATGAGATGAAAATCGAGCATCACGATCAGATATGATATCCAAAGGAACACCATGTCGAGATATAATCTCATCAACATAAATCTTTGCAAGTTTATTAGCAGATAGATCCTCGCGAATCGGTATAAAGTGAGCTGACTTCGTTAATTGATCAATAACAACCCAAATATCATCGTGATAAGATCCATTGCAATGTTCTCCCACTTCCATACCGGTATCTCTGGTTGTACAAGCAAACCAGATGGTCGTTGGTGTTCAGCTTTGACTTTGACTTTGAGACAAGTTAGGCATTTCGATACATACAAGGCAACATCCTTTTTCATACCAGGCCACTAATACTGAGTACGAAGATCCTTGTACATTTTGTCAGCACCAGGATGAATAGAATAACGAGACTTGTGAGATTCGTCCATCACTAAAGTGCGAAGATCGTCTTGTTTCGGAATCCATAAACGATTCTTGAAATAGAGTAACCCATCGTCCTTCGTTTCAAGTTTAAGCTCTAGTGACGTGGTAATTCCTTACCTATCAAATTTTGTGTAACACAAGATTGTTGAGCTTGAGAGATGCGAGCTTGAATATCAGATAGAGTGCAAACAGAATTTAGCTTGGCTCGTTCCTTTCGACTTAGTGCATCGGCTACGACATTCGCCTTACCAGGATGGTAGCGAATCTCGCAATCGTAATCGTTTAATAACTCAACCCAGCGTTGTTGTCTCATGTTCAGCTCCTTCTATTGAAAATGTGCTGGAGACTTTTGTCGTCTATGAAAACCACACATTTTGTGCCATAAAGATAGTGTCTCCAGATTTTGAGTGCAAAAACTACAGCTCCCAACTCAAGATCATGAGTGGTGTAGTTCTTCTCGTGAACTTTCAATTGTCTTGACGCATAAGCTATAACTTTACCTCATTGCATAAGAACACAACCAAGGCCTGGATTCGACGCGTCACAATAAACAACAAAATCTTCGTTTCAATCGGGTAAAGACCAAACAGGAGCATCACAGAGTTTTTGTTTTAGCGTTTGGAACGCTTCTTCTTGTTTGGGTCCCCACTCAAAAGGTTTATTCTCCTGAGTCAAAGCAGTGAGTGGAACCGCGATCTTCGAGAAGTTCGAAATAAACCAACGATAATAACCAGCAAGACCAAGAAAAGAAGAACTTTTGTAGGTGTCGTAGGTGCATTCCAATCCTTAATTGCAGCAGTTTTGGAAGGATCCACATGAATACCCTGCTCGTTAACAATATGACCCAAGAACTGAAATTCTTTAAACCAGAATTCACACTTGGAGAATTTGGCAAAAAGTTGCTCTTTCTTCAGAAGTTCCATTCTTAGACAAAGGTGTTGTTCGTGATCGGCTCGAGACTTCGAATAAATGAGAATGTCGTCAATGAACACAATGATGAACTTGTCTAAATAAGGTTTACAAACCCTATTCATTAAGTCCATGAAAATAGTTGGGGCATTCGTCAAACCAAAAGGCATGACGGTGAACTCGAAATGACCATATCTCACACGGAAAGCAGTTTTGGGAATATCTTCTTCGAGTACACGAAGCTGATGATACCCAGAACGCAAATTGATCTTGGAAAAACATGTAGCACCTTGCAGCTGATCAAAGAGATCATCAATTCGTGGTAGGGGATATTGATTCTTGATGGTCAGCTTGTTACGCTCACGATAATCGATACACATTCGAAAAGACCCATCTTTCTTTTTCACAAACAGGACAGGAGTGCCCCAAGGTGAATAACTTGGTCGGATGAATCCTTTGTCAGATAACTCTTGAAGTTGTTTTGATAACTCTTGCATCTCGGACGGTGCAAGACGATAAGGTGCTTTCGCAATCGGGTTAGCATTGGGTACAAGATCAATATGAAATTCGACTTGATGAACTGGAGGCAAACCAGGTAGTTCATTTGGAAACACCTCTGGATAATCTCGAACAATCGGAATATCTTGAATGCACTTGCTCTTGCCTTTCTCCTCTGTGACATGTGCCAGAAAGGCGACATATCCTTTTCGTAAATAACTTTGGGCTTTCGTACACGACATGAGTTTCAAACCTTTCGAAGGTTTCTCGCCACAAACTTCTAAGACTTCACCAGACAAAAGAGGAATACGAACAATCTTATCGAATGAAACCACCTCAGCATAAAACTTAGTTAACCAATCCATCCCAACGATAATATCGAAACTCCCAAGTTGCATCGGCGCGAGGTCAATAGGAAAAAGATGGTTATCGAGGTTCAATTGTCAATCGCGAATAACAGAATCGAGTACAAGAGGTTTACCAGTAGAAACTTCGACAGGTAAGGGTTTCCTCAGTTTAGTTCTAGGTAACGCAAGCAAAGGCTCAAATGATAATGAAACAAAACTTCTATCGGCACCAGAATCGAAAAGAACAGATGCAGGTCGTTGGTTAACAAGGAACGTACCATTAACAACCTCGTTGTCAGCCCTTGCCTTGTTTGCATACAAGTTGTACGCTCGTTCACGAGCGGGATTCACATTCACATTCGTGTTCACCAATCTCGGGTAGTTGTTGCGGAAATGACCCATTTCACCGCAGTTGTAGCACGAGCCAGGTGGAAATCTAGCAATGTTGGTGCAGTTGTCTGTCGACTTCATCTTTATTCGAGTCTTAGATTAGAACTGACAGATCTAGGCACGTTTTACGAGAAAGCAGAAATGAAATTAGGGTTAGAGCTAATTCCGCATGGAATTACCAAGGTAATTCCGCACGGAATTAACTACCTAATTCCGCTTGTATGTTATTCTCGTTTGTACATGTAATTTCGTTTGAAACGTAATTCCGCTTGAGTCTGTTCAAGCGGAATTAGTAGTCTATATATAGGTGCTAGATCATGTCATTTCGTACGAAA
This sequence comes from Helianthus annuus, assembly GCF_002127325.2. NCBI lineage: Eukaryota > Viridiplantae > Streptophyta > Magnoliopsida > Asterales > Asteraceae > Helianthus > Helianthus annuus. Next base: position 90,650,100 of record NC_035441.2, read on the forward strand.
TTAGTTCGGTGAGCCGAAGTGCTGCCGAAGTGTCTACTGAGTTGTAATCTTTGTATTTTCAATAAAATAGACAGTTAATAGTGATTCTGGTGTCATACAAGCTAAACGAAGACTATTTCAATGAATTCCGCCTCTGATATAGTCTGAGAACACTTCTAAACGACTCGTTTGGTCGGCAAACGATCCTACATGTGGTATCAGAGCTCAGGAGGAAGAGTTCTTACTGTTTAGCTCGTTTTCGCTGGAAAATTCTGATTTCTACACCTTCTTTTCAAATTGAATCAAGTTTCAACGGTCAAAATGGACTGAGTTTCTGATATTGTGTGTAAAACAGTGTTTTAACAAACCCTTGAGAAAATCAGATCAAAATTCGTAGTAAAAATGACAAAAGTAGGTCAAACAGTAATTCCGCTTGAACAAACAAGTTAATTTCGTTTGAAAGACTGAGGTATTTTCATACGGAATCACTAATTCCGTTTGAAAAGTTGAAGTAATTTCACAAGAAATTACTAATTCGGCTCGAGCTGTAATTCTGTTTGGCTTATTCCGCTTCAAATCATTAATTCCGTTTGAAAGTTTCACACGGAATTAGCTAATTCCATTTCAATGGATAATTTCGTTTCAAGAAACAGGTAATTCCGTTTGAATTCCACGCGGAATTAGTGATTCCGCTTGAAAGTTTTGTTTCTGGTTGATAATCCCACGCGGAATTAGAATTTCATTTGAAAGAGGTGCAGACTCAAACGAAATTAGGTTAATATCGTTTCAATTTTAATTCCAGTTGGACTTGTAGTATCATTTGAAATAATTCCGTTTGAAAATTGACATTTGTGAAACTTGTTTGATAAAATTTGAAAAAAATGTTTGATGAAAAAGACAATTATTATTTTGAAAAATTTAATGATTGGTATCGAGGATTTTTGGACAATAGTTATAAAGATGTGAGAAAGGAGGGTTGGGTGAAAAGGTCTAAATACTTTATGTGTTTGAAAAATGAAAAATTGGATGAGTTAGAAAAACGATTTGAAGTGTTAATAGAATATCTAAAAGACAACGAGATAAGAATGACAGAGGCTGAAAAGATATCAAAGTTTGCAGATGCATTACCTGCAGAATGGGATGAATTTTTGAAAAAAACTAAGAAAGGATTCTAGTTTTTCAAAGTTATCTCTATATGGGTTCATAAGTAAACTTAAAACTCATAAATACGAAAATGAAAAGGAAAAGAAGGCTTTGATAAATGATATAGAAAATATTTAATTGAAATGAAAAGAAGAGTTAATGTGTGTCTTGCTGCAAAAACTGTTATGAAATATGATAACAAGAGGGGTTGTTATATTGATGAGAATGCGAATGTGACACCCCAGGAAAAACCAGTGAACGATTGAACTTACCTAGCTTCCTCAGTGAGTGCGTACCAAATTTCGGGACGAAATTTCTTTTTAGTTGGGGATAATGTGACAACTCGTATTTTGGACCCACTTTGTGTAACGTATGTGAACGTGTTATGATCATACGAACTTGATTTAATTATTGAATGTTATGACATTATAATACGTGATTATGTGAATCTTAGTTAATGTACGTAAGTTGTTATGTGCATTGTGAATATGTGTATGTATGTATAACCCGAACCGCACAACACTACTCAATCAATCACACAAGGCCTTTGGGCCGTGCCATTGTGCTCGGATTAGGGGCAGCCCAATTAAGGGCCGGCCCACTTCCCTTAGTCGTGTAAACCCCATAGTTGGGGATTGGTATTGTTATTTGTCACAAGAACACTATCACACACTAAACCCTAGCTCTCTCTTCTCTCTTCTCAAACCCGACGGCCATCACCTCCATCTCTCGAAGACATTCTCTTGTTCGGATCAAGTTTTCTTTTAACCGGTTAGTGTTTCACCATCATTGTTTTGTAGATGTTATGGAGTGTCATGAGTTTATATGATATTTGGAATTGGTTGTGTGAATGATGATGTTCTTGTGATTTCGATTGCATGATAATAATCTAAAAATCGATTAGATAGTATAGGCTATCACGATCAATTTGTTAGTATGATAAAGGTAATAGATGGCATGATTATGAAATCGGAATTATATGATGATGTTATCCACTGTGTTGTTTGATAGATTCCGATTGTTAACTTGTTATTGTTCGAAGTAAATCGAGTTATGATGAAGTGATCGATTGTATGTTCATGTGAATCGTTAGACTATTGTTTGTGATTATAAACATGATTAGGGTTATGTGAATATGATGCTTAAGACCTTGTTTGATCGATAATCACCATGATTCGAAAGGGGTTAGCTGTTGATTGATATGATAAGTTTGGAAATTGATTTATTATGTAACCTATTACCATAAGTTTCGAGTAATTCAAATGGATCGCACAAGGTCAGATTTCATGAAATCTGATCTGATCGCACATGTTTAAACGCACAAGATCAGAATCATCACGTAAGCTTTCTGATCGCACAAGAGCATCCAGTCGCACAAGCTTGACTGGATCGCACAAAGGTAACCGGACCGCACAAGCTGCTATGGACTATTTAGTTGGGCCGCTATATTTTTGGGCTACTTATGCCATTGGGCCGGACAGGCCCAAAGGCCGATCGCACAACCTAGTCAGTCGCACAAGGTTTACTGATCGCACAAGTTATATGTTTTATTTAACTGTTGGGCCGGATGGTATGTTGGGCTGGGCCAACTCAAATCGCACAACCCGGCCGGATCGCACAAGTCGCATATGTGTATTTATTTTGGGCCGAGATGTGTTACTTATTTGTATGATAGTTGGGCCGGTTACTTAGTTAACCACTTATGATGTTGGGCTGGGTACATATGGGCTTATATTTTAGAACGCACAAGTATGAATATGATACGCTCTTGACTGTTAACGTACCAAACGTGTTGCCATGAACTATACGTGCTCGTGACTTGTTAGACTATGTGTAAACATACGTGCATTATTTGAAGTCAAAACCTGACTTGTGTGGTAACCCTGTTAGGACGTGGTTGACCACCTCTAGTTCAAGAAACCCTTTAGTGTGTATCTGCCGAGCAACCCAAGGTGAGTTCACACTCTTACCAAGGCATGGGATTCCCGGGGTGTTGGGAATGGGATTGATAAGGATAAGGTTGAATAGACTCACACGGACATTGTTACTAGACTACCATACCATCGTCCTCGGTTGTGCAGGACCCATACGTAAAACCTACGTATAACTAAGTTACTCGCTATCCTCGGTTGTGAAGGATACTCACGTAAAACCTGCGTGAACGGATACTCACTACTGCCTCGGTTGTGTCAGGCACTTACGTAAAACCTACGTAAAGCCCCACGTACCCTATCCTCGGTTGTGAAGGATACTTACGTAAATCCTACGTAAACTTGTACGTATTACTGTTCTCGGTTGTGAAGAACACTTATGGTTACGCATAGTCTAGTGGATTAATAACATGGGAAGCCCCCACCAATAGAAACCTATATTGGCCTAGTAGAGCCACTTGATACTCATGAACTTACTGTTACGCATTTACTTTCTGTGAACTCGCTCAACTAGTTGTTGACTCTCTGCTGCATGCCTTGCAGGACCTTAGGTACTAATGGAGCTTGCACAAGGAGGAGCAGGTCGTTGTGGGCAGATGGATCGTGATTACTTATTAAACACTTATGACGTTTCAAACATTAATACTTATGTTGGGTTTTACATAAATGCTTCCGCTACATTTACTTATGTTGGTTTTGATAAACACCTTTCGTATTGATGGATAACTTTTACTATTTAATTACATGTTCAATATGATTGGTGGCTTGATCCTGGTCAGTCACGCTCCCAAGCGGTGATACTCCGCACGTGGATTTTGGGGGTGTGACAGATTGGTATCAGAGCCATTGGTTATAGAGAACTTGGTTTTAATATGGGAAAACGTTTTTATTAAAACCAGACTATAACCAGAACAGTGCTCTCAACGATCCACAACGACGCTTCGCTCCACGTGCAAGACTCGACATCCTAGGTAATATGGTTTATGTTTATTACCTGCATGCTAGAACTATATAGAACTTTGCTCGTAGTACACTTAGATACACATGACTTTATTACATGAGAATACCTACGTGCTTATGCTTTTCTGTCATCGCCCTACTCGCGAACCATTCTCACTTACGCTACTTTTACAATGAAGATCATGTCCGGACGCGTGAACATGACTCAAGCCCAGCTAGAGGCACCCGTTCAAGCTCAAGTTGCTGCGGCACTTGCAGCTGCTCAAGCAGGTAGTATACCCTACAGTATAGATTCACACTAGGATCCTTAGATCCTACACTAACTCTCGTATTTAACTTCGTCCTATTCATACACAATAGGTCAACACGCGCAGCAACCTGTCTGCACTTTCAAGAACTTCATGGACTGTCGTCCAAGTACTTTCAGCGGCACAGAGGGGGCAGTTAGACTCCTCCACTGGTTTGAAAAGCTCGAGTCTGTGTTCGAGATGTGTGAATGCCTTGAGGCTCGCAGGGTGAAATACGCCACTGGCACGCTAGAAGGAATAGCACTAACTTGGTGGAACGCCCAAGTTCAGATCCTAGGGTTGGCAGCTGCTAACGCCACACCCTGGAATGATTTCAAGGAACTGATCAAGAGGGAGTATTGTACTCGGGAAGACATCCATAAGCTGGAGGATGAGTTTTACCATCTGAAGATGACTGGATCGGAGATTGAAGCTTACACCAAAAGGTCAAACGAACTGGCCGTGCTGTGTCCAACTATGGTGGACCCTCTAATTAAGCGCATTGAGTTGTATCTCAAAGGGTTGGCGCCAGAGATCCAGAGCCATGTTACTTCGGCTAATCTTGACAACATCCAGGATATTCAACGCCTCGCTCACCGCATCACAGACCAGGCAGTGGATCAGAACAAACTGCCTAAACGTATCAGCGCTACTGCTACCGTTACTACTTCAGCTACTCCTACTACTCCCAGTGACAGCAAGAGAAAATGGGATGGGGATTCCAGCAAGGGATCAGCTTCAGTTCAGTCTCAGGCCCAGCAGCGAAAGACTGACAGTTATCAGAGTCCCAGCCAGCACTCTTCAGGTAGTCACAGGCAGGGCGGATATCGAGGGAACCTCCCAAAGTGCAACAACTGCGGTAGACACCACGGTGGCCAGTGTAACAAGGGTCGCTGTCAAAGATGCCTCAAGATGGGTCATGAGGCTAAGGATTGTAGAAGCCCTCATCCTGCGAACCAGAACCAGCAGCAGCCACAAGCACAGCAGAATCAGCAACAGGGCAACAAGGGATGCTTTCATTGTGGTGCAGAGGGTCACTTCAAAAGGCACTGCCCTCAGTTAAACAGGAACCAGAACAACAACAACAATAACAACCATCAGGGCAATGGCAACAACAACAACGGGGGAAACCACAACGGCAACGAGGCAAGGGGTCGTGCATTTGTGTTAGGGCAGGGTGACGCCAGGAATGATCCCAACGTCGTTATGGGTAAGTTTCTTCTCGACAACATTTACGTTACTGCTTTGTTTGATTCGGGTGCGGATACAAGTTACATGTCTTTGAAAATGAGTAAATTATTAAAACGTACATCAACACCCCTAAACACCAAACACGTCGTAGAACTAGCTAACGGTAAGAGTCTAGAAGCCACGCAGATAGTCAGGGGTTGTAGTATCGTCTTAGCCAGTCAAGTTTTCTCCATCGACCTTATTCCCATAGCCTTGGGAAGCTTCGACATCGTCATAGGGATGGATTGGTTATCCCAACATCAGGCAGAGATCTTATGCAGCGAAAATATTATTCGCATTCCCCGTTCTGGTCAAGAACCTCTCGAGGTCCAAGGCGACAAGAGTGGTGCTGTGGTTGGCATCATCTCTTTCTTGAAGGCTCAGAAGTGTCTGCGAAAGGGTCACACCGCAATCTTGGCACTCGTTTCGGATGCATCAGTGAAGGAAAAGAAACTGGAGGATATTCCAGTTGTACGCGACTACCCTCAGGTGTTTCCTGAAGACTTACCTGGCTTACCGCCTCATCGTCAGGTCGAATTCCAAATCGAGCTCGCTCCGGGAGCAGCACCCATAGCTCACGCACCATATCGTCTAGCTCCATCAGAATTAGAGGAACTGTCAAAGCAGCTACAAGAGCTCTTGGAAAAGGGCTTCATTCGTCCAAGCTCTTCGCCTTGGGGAGCTCCAGTGTTATTCGTGAGAAAGAAAGACGGTACGTTCAGAATGTGCATCGACTACCGTGAACTGAACAAGGTGACGGTGAAGAACCGTTATCCTCTTCCACGCATAGACGACTTATTCGACCAGTTGCAGGGGTCGTGTTACTACTCCAAGATAGACTTGAGGTCTGGTTATCATCAGCTGAGAGTCCGGGATGAGGACGTCTCCAAGACTGCATTCAGAACTCGCTACGGTCACTACGAGTTCCTTGTCATGCCGTTCGGGTTAACGAACGCACCTGCTGTATTTATGGACCTTATGAACAGGGTGTGCAAACCCTACCTTGACAAGTTCGTCATTGTTTTCATCGACGACATCCTGATCTACTCCAAGAGCCAGGAGGAACACGAGCAGCATCTACGCCTTATTTTGGAACTTCTACGGAAGGAGCAGCTGTACGCTAAATTTTCGAAATGTTACTTCTGGCTTCGTGAAGTCCACTTCCTAGGCCACGTAGTGAACAAGGATGGGATCCATGTCGATCCATCCAAGGTAGATTCGATCAGAAACTGGTCTGCACCACGTACGCCAACGGAAATACGCCAATTCTTGGGTTTGGCGGGTTACTACAGACGGTTTATTAAAGACTTTTCAAAGATTGCTCAGCCGCTTACGCTACTGACACAGAAGGGTGTCACCTATCGCTAGGGAGAACCCCAGGAGACTGCTTTTCAGCACCTAAAGGATAGACTTTGCAGTGCACCTATCCTCTCATTGCCAGTGGGCACAGACGATTTTGTAGTATATTGTGATGCATCCATCCAGGGTCTTGGATGTGTGTTGATGCAGCGCGACAAGGTTATCGCTTACGCCTCGCGCCAACTTAAGATTCACGAACGGAACTACACGACGCACGATTTAGAGCTGGGAGCTGTTGTTTTCGCGCTTAAGATATGGCGACACTACCTGTACGGTACCAGGTGCACGATTTACACCGATCACAGGAGTCTCGAGCATATCCTTAAGCAAAAGGATTTGAACATGCGTCAACGACGATGGGTTGAACTTCTAAACGACTACGAATGCGCCATCAAGTACCATCCAGGCAAAGCCAACGTTGTGGCTGATGCCCTCAGTCGGAAAGACACTCTACCACGGCGCGTGCGAGCGCTACAGCTTACGATTCAGTCTAGCCTTCCTACACAGATACGAGATGCTCAGGCAGAAGCATTGAAACCAGAAAACGTCAGGGCTGAAGCCCTACGCGGCTCAAGGCAACGATTAGAATAGAAGGCAGACGGCGCCTACTACGTAACGGGGCGTATTTGGGTCCCACTTTACGGCGGTCTACGCGAACTTGTAATGGATGAAGCTCACAAGTCTCGCTACTCGGTACATCCAGGGTCGATAAGATGTACCACGACATCAGAACTACTTATTGGTGGCCTAGCATGAAGGCCCACATCGCTACTTATGTCGGCAAGTGCTTGACCTGTGCGAGGGTCAAGGTTGAATATCAGAAACCAGCGGGTCTACTTCAGCAGCCTAAGATACCTCAATGGAAATGGGAAGAAAGTTCCATGGATTTTGTTACAGGCCTACCTAGATCCCAGCGTGGGAATGATACCATATGGGTGATCGTGGATCGACTCACCAAGTCTGCACACTTCCTAGCTATAAAGGAAACGGATAAGTTCTCCACTCTTGCAGACATCTATCTCAAAGAAGTTGTTTCGAGGCACGGGGTGCCCACTTCAATCATTTCGGATCGGGATGCACGATTCACGTTAGAACTATGGCAAGCAATGCACAAATCTTTCGGCTCACGATTGGACATGAGCACAGCATATCATCCTCAGACGGATGGGCAGTCTGAGCGAACGATTCAAACTCTTGAAGACATGCTTCGGGCATGCGTTATTGATTTCGGCAACGGTTGGGAAAAGCATCTCCCTTTGGTGGAGTTCTCGTACAATAACAGTTATCACACCAGCATACAAGCCGCTCCATTCGAGGCATTGTACGGACGTAAATGCCGGTCACCTCTCTGTTGGGCAGAGGTGGGGGATAGTCAGATTACGGGTCCAGAGATTGTAGTGGACGCCACAGAAAAGATTGCACAAATACGACAACGCATGGCGGCAGCACGCGACCGTCAGAAAGCCTACGCGGACAAGCGTAGAAAGCCATTGGAATTTCAGGTCGGGGACCGGGTTTTATTAAAAGTCTCACCCTGGAAGGGTGTGGTTCGTTTTGGCAAACGGGGCAAACTAAATCCGCGGTATGTCGGACCATTCGAAATCATTGAGAAAATCGGCAAAGTGGCCTACAAGTTGAACTTACCAGCTGAACTCGGTGCAGTTCACAACGTCTTTCACGTGTCGAATCTGAAGAAGTGCCTATCAGATGAGACCCTTATCATTCCTTTCAAAGAACTCACTATCGATGAGCGGTTGCAGTTCGTCGAGGAACCAGTTGAAATCACGGACCGGGATGTGAAGGTCCTCAAAAACAAGAGAATCCCTCTTGTTCGAGTACGTTGGAACTCCAAACGTGGCCCAGAGTACACCTGGGAGCGCGAAGACAGGATGACAGAAAAGTACCCCCAGTTATTCGGAAACAATGCAACCACCGCTGAGGCTGAAGCTACTACTTCGGAATTCAGATCAACGGGGGGAGGATGTGACACCCCAGGAAAAACCAGTGAACGATTGAACTTACCTAGCTTCCTCAGTGAGTGCGTACCAAATTTCGGGACGAAATTTCTTTTTAGTTGGGGATAATGTGACAACTCGTATTTCGGACCCACTTTGTGTAACGTATGTGAACGTGTTATGATCATACGAACTTGATTTAATTATTGAATGTTATGACATTATAATACGTGATTATGTGAATCTTAGTTAATGTACGTAAGTTGTTATGTGCATTGTGAATATTTGTATGTATGTATAACCCGAACCGCACAACACTACTCAATCAATCACACAAGGCCTTTGGGCCGTGCCATTGTGCTCGGATTAGGGGCAGCCCAATTAAGGGCCGGCCCACTTCCCTTAGTCGTGTAAACCCCATAGTTGGGGATTGGTATTGTTATTTGTCACAAGAACACTATCACACACTAAACCCTAGCTCTCTCTTCTCTCTTCTCAAACCCGACGGCCATCACCTCCATCTCTCGAAGACATTCTCTTGTTTGGATCAAGTTTTCTTTTAACCGGTTAGTGTTTCACCATCATTGTTTTGTAGATGTTATGGAGTGTCATGAGTTTATATGATATTTGGAATTGGTTGTGTGAATGATGATGTTCTTGTGATTTGGATTGCATGATAATAATCTAAAAATCGATTAGATAGTATAGGCTATCACGATCAATTTGTTAGTATGATAAAGGTAATAGATGGCATGATTATGAAATCGGAATTATATGATGATGTTATCCACTGTGTTGTTTGATAGATTCCGATTGTTAACTTGTTATTGTTAGAAGTAAATCGAGTTATGATGAAGTGATCGATTGTATGTTCATGTGAATCGTTAGACTATTGTTTGTGATTATAAACATGATTAGGGTTATGTGAATATGATGCTTAAGACCTTGTTTGATCGATAATCACCATGATTCGAAAGGGGTTAGCTGTTGATTGATATGATAAGTTTGGAAATTGATTTATTATGTAACCGATTACCATAAGTTTCAAGTAATTCAAATGGATCGCACAAGGTCAGATTTCATGAAATCTGATCTGATCGCACATGTTTAAATGCACAAGATCAGAATCATCACGTAAGCTTTCTGATCGCACAAGACCATCCAGTCGCACAAGCTTGACTGGATCGCACAAAGGTAACCGGACCGCACAAGACGCTATGGACTATTTAGTTGGGCCGCTATATTTTTGGGCTACTTATGCCATTGGGCCGGACATGCCCAAAGGCCGATCGCACAACCTAGTCAGTCGCACAAGGTTTACTGATCGCACAAGTTATATGTTTTATTTAACTGTTGGGCCGGATGGTATGTTGGGCTGGGCCAACTCAAATCGCACAACTCGGCCGGATCGCACAAGTCGCATATGTGTATTTATTTTGGGCCGAGATGTGTTACTTGTTTGTATGATAGTTGGGCCGGTTACTTAGTTAACCACTTATGATGTTGGGCCGGGTACATATGGGCTTATATTTTAGAACGCACAAGTATGAATATGATACGCTCTTGACTGTTAACGTACCAAACGTGTTGCCATGAACTATACGTGCTCGTGACTTGTTAGACTATGTGTAAACATACGTGCATTATTTGAAGTCAAAACCTGACTTGTGTGGTAACCCTGTTAGGACGTGGTTGACCACCTCTAGTTCAAGAAACCCTTTAGTGTGTATCTGCCGAGCAACCCAAGGTGAGTTCACACTCTTACCAAGGCATGGGATTCCCGGGGTGTTGGGAATGGGATTGATAAGGATAAGGTTGAATAGACTCACACGGACATTGTTACTAGACTACCATACCATCGTCCTCGGTTGTGCAGGACCCATACGTAAAACCTACGTATAACTAAGTTACTCGCTATCCTCGGTTGTGAAGGATACTCACGTAAAACCTGCGTGAACGGATACTCACTACTGCCTCGGTTGTGTCAGGCACTTACGTAAAACCTACGTAAAGCCCCACGTACCCTATCCTCGGTTGTGAAGGATACTTACGTAAATCCTACGTAAACTTGTACGTATTACTGTTCTCGGTTGTGAAGAACACTTATGGTTACGCATAGTCTAGTGGATTAATAACATGGGAAGCCCCCACCAATAGAAACCTATATTGGCCCAGTAGAGCCACTTGATACTCATGAACTTACTGTTACGCATTTACTTTCTGTGAACTCGCTCAACTAGTTGTTGACTCTCTGCTGCATGCCTTGCAGGACCTTAGGTACTAATGGAGCTTGCACAAGGAGGAGCAGGTCGTTGTGGGCAGATGGATCGTGATTACTTATTAAACACTTATGATGTTTCAAACATTAATACTTATGTTGGGTTTTACATAAATGCTTCCGCTACATTTACTTATGTTGGTTTTGATAAACACCTTTCGTATTGATGGATAACTTTTACTATTTAATTACATGTTCAATATGATTGGTGGCTTGATCCTGGTCAGTCACGCTCCCAAGCGGTGATACTCCGCACGTGGATTTTGGGGGTGTGACAGCGAATCCTCTTGATTTCGTTAAATTTTTTTGTGCAGGCACATTCTGGATAGAGACAGAGAAAGCTCCAAAGAATGAAGAATCTGTGAAGCTTGGATCTTCGAATTCAGAATCAGTGTGCTCTAAATGTGATAAATCTGAAGCTGACAATGTCAAACTCTTGAAAGATGTGGAGAGTTTAACATTGGAAATCAAACATTTGAAGGATGAGAAGAAATCTGATGATAAACAGATTCTTGAAATGCGAGGAAAATGTGAGAAGTTGAAATCTGAAAATGTCAAACTGTTGAGTGATTTGAACAGTTTGATATTAGAAAACAAAGTTTTAAAAGAAAAAGAAAAAGAAGTTGAAAACAAAATAAAATCTTAAGAAAACAAAGATTTTTGGATAAAATTGGAAAATAAAAATTTGAAAGAAAATGAAACAAAATTTCAAAGTCAAATAAAGATTCTTGAAGATGAGAAATCTGTTTTTAGCAAAAATAACATTGAAAAACAAATTGCGATAAATTCTCATCTTCAGACGATTATTCAACTTGAAAAAGAAGCTGAATGTGCTGGAAATAAAATCAAAGAGTTAGAAGAGAAATTGAAAAGTTTTGTGACATTATCAGCATTGCTAGATCAGATTTGTCCAAAACCGATCAATTCTGTTCCAATAAGTGACAACGTCACAAATTTTGACAAAGTCAAAATTGAAGATTGTGATGAGAAAACTGATGAGGAAATTAAGAAAAAGAAAATCTTCTTGGAATTAAGAGAAAAATTTCAAGAAACTGTTCCACAATCAACTGAAAAAGGTGAATGCTCTACGCAAAAACCTTTGAAGAAGAATGTAGAATAAAAACAAAGTGTTAAAAATTCAGAAAAAAATTCAAAACAAGAATAAAAGCTCATCAGTTCAATCATCCAATCGTAATAAAAAACCACAAAAATTGGAAAATCAAAACTCAAAAATAGTTGGTATTAAGTGGTGCAGGTTTGACCACAGTGCTTCAAAGCCAAATCTAGCTTTCAGGAGGAGTGATGATTACCACAAAGCCAGACAATGGTATGATCTGAGTGTTTGGTGTGAAAGTGGTGAATGGTAAGATAACAGAGTGTGTTACAACTGTGGTGTTCAAGGACACATTGTTGTTAACTGCCAAAATCAGTGGATTGAAACGAGAAGATGCTTTGAATGCCAAATCAAAGGCCATATTGCAAGAGAATGCCCAATGAGATCAAATGAAAGATCGAGGGCTGAATCTCAGAAAATGGCAAAGAAACCAGTCAAAGTCAAAGAAAAGCCCAAGGAACTGAAAGTTCCAGAACAGAAAATAAAGCTTTCACAAGGGCAGAAAGACAGATTGAGGAAGAAGAGGAAGAAAGCACGAGAGTATCTCGAAAGGATTTTGTCCTCGGATAAAACAGAAAAATCAGATAAAAGTTCTGATAAATCGTCTTGCTCTCCAAAGAATGACAATTAAAGCAAAACGAGTTCATCAGATACAAATCTGAGGACAGAAGTGAGATTGAAGAAAGAATAAATTTCTTGTAATGAATTTGTTTCTTCAGAAACAAAGGAGCCAGGTTGCTGGCAATGATCTTGACTTGTCAAAATCAAAGGAGCCACGTTCAGGCGATGAATCTAGTTCGTCAAAGCCAGAAGAGCCATTGGTTGAGGTAAAAAGTGGTGATTCCAGTTTGATAATGAATGATGAAAATTTTCCATCATTGTCAAAAGGAATTTCAAAAATACCCAAGAACCGTCAGGCTTGGGTGAAATTGTTTAAATGAAAAACCTCACTTGTCGGAGCTCCCAGGTTGGTAAGAGAGGAGCAGGAATCGGCAGAAATTCACTTCGGTGATATTTCGAATTTCAAAAGATTAATCAGGGACATTAAGTTGTACTTGATTTTTCTTTCATACAAGTGATTGTGTTGTGAAAATTGGGAAATGATAAATCTTTACATGTGATTGAAAAAGAACAAGATGATGAGTTTATCCCCGACCCTACAAGTGGTAACAACAAAACCAAGTTTTCTGGAAAACCCATTTTGATTAAAACAAACTTAAGTGTTTTGAAATCGTAATGGGAAAATAGTTTGTTGTGAGGGGGAATCTGATTGTTTATACCTAAAGAATGACGAATTGAAGCGATTCGAATCAGTTTGTCAAGTTTGTACAGTTCGTTTTCAAATTTTCCCAGAAAATCAAAATTGAAATATATTTTGATTTTCGGGGGAGTAAAGATTTAAAAAAATTAGAAAATTTGAAAAAGTCAAAAACATTAAAAAAATTAAAATGAGTTTTGTTGTGAAAAAGGGAAAATGATAGTACATCAGCGAGACAGTTACGGTATGCTAGAGAAATGTAAAGTTTTAAAGTATTAAGCAATCTCGCTGATGATGTGCTGATAGGTTTTTCCACATTTAGTAAATTTGATCGAGATATAAACATAAATCATAAACTTGCTTATATTGTGGGGAACATCTCTCAGATATATAGGTAACCCCTGAAATCCTGTTTGAAAGACGCTATTTCTGACATACTAGGTCTTTGTACGTGATGATATCTGGGGTATTATACCAGGACTTCTGATTTTGCGGAAGCAATAGCCTAGTCCTCGTATAATACTTTGCAAATAGCTTTAATCTTAAAGCTCGCCCTCAGTACAAAAATGATGAAACATTGAAAAATGTTAATCATGTGCTGTTGAAATAAAAGATCTCCTAAAGGGGACTCACCTAAAGTCGAGCCGTCATCTCTCTGCTGAACGGAAGTTCTGACATGAGCTCTCACGGTTTCGCATCTACCCCTTAACAGATATCATTAGTGTGCACTCACCTATAAGACTGAATATAGTAGTCTGGATACGGGAGTATATTCTGAGATGGTACATACGTATAAGTTAAGATCTTAAAACATTAAATGCATATCCTGAACAAATTGAAATTTGTGTGAAAATTTAAGAGGATCAATATATCAGCAATCTAAGTGAATTGTTTAATTCTGAATATGAAACCAAAACTTAATGGTACTTGTAACTTGTCAATAGCTGATATGATTCCCTAACACAATCTCACAAAAATATTGTTTGTATATATTTCTGTCTTTCATTCCATAAAAAATCCAAAAAGATTTTCGACAACTGATGTTGGAGAGCTGATTTTCAAAATTCAAAAGGTGCTAAACAGGATGAACTTTGGATTGGAGAATGTGTGCTGAATTGAGAAATTTTTGTTTTGAGAAAGAAGTTAAGTTCAGTTAATCAAGGTCATTGATTTGAACTTGATGTAACTATTATGTTTGAATGGTTTTTACCAGTAAGTTTTTCTTATTGATTTGAGTAAAAACTTATGTTTTGGTGAGAAAATGTGTGTAGGAGATATTGAAGAAGCTAGGTTTCTGATCCTGTTGCTACGAGGAGCCAGTAGATGATTCAGAACCAGTGAAGAGCTTAAACAGAGAAAAAGCCAGGTTTTGATTTCAAATGCGATAACTAATCCCAGACAGAAAATCCCAGCTTATTGGAAGGGGGAGTCTGACGAGGTTAGAGCCAGAGATAGATCCTGGAATATCATTCAAACAGACCGATCAAGATTGAAGAGTCGTCATGTTGAAGACTCTCACTGAAGATTCCGTCAACATTCAAGGGGAGTCTGTTGGTGCCGTTGTCTGTCGACTTCATCTTTGTTCGAGTCTTAGATTAGAACTGACAGATCTAGGCACGTTTTACGAGAAAGCAAAAATGAAATTAGGGTTGGAGCTAATTCCGCACGGAATTACCAAGGTAATTCCGCAAGGAATTAACTACCTAATTCCGCTTGTATGTTATTCTCGTTTATACATGTAATTTCGTTTGAAACGTAATTTCGCTTGAGTCTGTTCAAGCGGAATTAGTTGTCTATATATAGGTGCTAGATCGTGTCATTTCATACGAAATTAGTTCTGGTGAGCCGAAGTGCTGCCGAAGTGTCTACTGAGTTGTAAACTTTGTGTTTTCAATAAAATAGACAGTTAATAGTGATTCCGGTGTCATACAGGCTAAACGAAGACTATTTCAATGAATTCCTCCTCTGATATAGTCTGAGAACACTTCTGAACGACTCGTTTGGTCGGCAAACGATCCTACAAGCAACATTCCCTTGAACTGGAGCTTGATTCTGAACAGGTTGATTTTGACCCAAACGACAAACGTTGGCCAAGTGCCCAAGTTTACCACAAGTAGTACACTGTTTACAAGTCTGTTGGGTCGCATGATGATCATTGCACCGAGTACAGTGAGGTGCGGTACCAGCATATTGTTTCTTTGCACTAGGTTGTGTTGGTGGGTTCTGAGCATTTTGCGCGGTGACAACAAAGTTTTGGGAAGCCTTGCGCTTCCTCGGCTTTCGAGAAGACTCGCATTTCTTACCCTTACCTTTACCCTTGTCTTGAACGGAATCGGTCGACTGCTTCTTATCACCCTTACGGGTCAGTTTACCTTTTCTGACTTGAGACTCGGTCAGAGTAGCAGCCAATTCAATCGCTCGACGAACAGTGGTAGGATTACTGCCAATTACAATGTCTTGTACGGTGTCGGGCAAACCATCGATATACCTTTCAATTGCTTTTTCCAACGGGGTAACCATCATAGGACACAAAAAACTAAGCTCCTCATAACGATCCGTATACGCACGGTGTTCTCCCCCATCTTGTTTTAGATCATCGAATTCTTGTTCTAACGCCCTAATCTCGTGACGGGACAGAACTCTTTCATCATGAGAGCTCGAAGCTCTTCCCACATTTGTGCCATCGCCACATCGGCACCCCTATCACGCATCACATCGTTCCACCATGTTAGAGCACGCTTCTCAAAAACACTTGACGCAAACTCAACCTTACGCTCATTCGGACATTGCACATGTCTGAAGGTGCTTTCCAAACTCTCGAACCATTGTAGGAGCGCAGTTGCTTATTAAGACCTAGAAAACTTCAATGGTTTAGCCGAATTGAAATTCTTGAAACTACACTGAGCTTTATTGTTATTGTTGTTGTTCGCTTGATTAATCTGGGTTACTAGGTTCGGAAGCACAACTGCGATTTGCTGAGCGACAAGGGCTGCGATTGCAGCATCCTGTTCGGGATCACGTCTAGGTGGCATACTCTAAAAAGAACAAGGAAACATGAGAAACGGGTGAGATTTGACAATTGGATAAACAAAATAGGTATTGAAAACATCGACAAAACATAAGGAAGGTGATCATTCGTTCATTATCTCGAACAAACAAATGATACACAGTGACTAATCAAAGTAAATGGGTCAATATAATGTACTGCGAAGTCATGCTTTAGCCTACAAGTGGGCACTCATCCCAAGAGTTCCCAGGTAAGAGTGACTGGTCCGACTAAGTGGATTTGTACGAACACTCTAGCCTTAGACAGAAAACTCAGGATACAGGCACCCACCCTTCCAGATTGCACGTGTTCACATTATCTAGACCCAAACTTTGATGAGATTTTGAAAATTTAGAGGGTTCAAAACCTTATAATAAATCATCCAAGAATAGATGATTGATTTTCAAATCGGATTTGTTATTGTGTTCTCATTGTGGTTATCACCTAAAGATAGGTGACGATATTGTTTTAAAATCTAAACACAAGTAAACTTGCGTTAGGTTCCTAGAAAAGTAATAGCCTAGGTCAAAGCATTATTAATAACCTAATTCCCTATAACCATTGGCTCTGATACCAACTCTTTTGTCACACCCTGACCGCGTTAAAACAACGAAACCGCGGCGGAAACGTCGGGGAGTGGAGCAACATAATTATTGTTTCACAACCATGGATTCAAAAAGTTTCGTTTTATTTAAATATTAACCATTTACATTGTCAAAGTTAAACAAACAAGTCAAACATAGTCTATCATCGTTATTAAATCACTAAGGCCTCGTCCAGTCCTAAGTGAGCATGCATCCTAGTCACAAACATCATCATCAATCACCACCTGAAACATATGTAAAATTAAAGTCAGCAAAGAAATGCTGGCTAGCACATAGGTTTTGTGTGAGTGTCGGATTCTTGGCTCGTTTACATGTTAAAATAACTCGTACTACTTCGTTAATCGATATTAGAGAACCTTGTTTTGTAAAACATTTGTATTGTAAAATGAATAACCAAGTCAAAACATATTGGTTATAGTTTATAAAATCTCGAAGCCATGAATCTTAACCCAAAACATTTGTTTATGTAAACCCAATCGTAAATCGTTTCTCGTAATAAAACTCATATGGTTTATATTGTTTAGTAAACATCGTTGTGTGTATCGTTTGAAAATCGTTAATCCAAGTGAACTAAATAACGCTACGGAATATAATATGATAAAAGCACTTATATATAAGAAGTACCAGCGGCGTATCTACCATGCTTTTATCACCTTAAACCCGTCCCGTTATCTAAACACTAACCAAAAACCGATCGTTCGTTCAATTCGTTTAACTTGTATAAATCGCTTCATTCGTTTCATTCGTTTCAATCGTTCAAAATCGTTCAACCATTCAAATCGTTCTCGTTTTAATTGTGAAAACTACTTTTGGTCGTCTCATGTATAACATTCAAACCTTCGCAACTCGTCCATCGTTCAACTCATATTAACAAACCACCAAAGGGTAAGTTAACAATTAACAGGTTTAGTCGTTACCCGCATAACCCCCACACATAACCATGGGTGCAGTCTAATAACAGGATTTGTCAGATCCTATGGTACCATAACCTAATACTGGTCGGCTCGGCCAAAGCTAATGAATTTCATTCGTTATGTAAATATGTCCAACAAGTTCGTTCACATTATCGAAATCTTTATTGTTTAATATAAACCATAGTATTCGTTTTTGAAATCATCGTTGAAAGCATCAAAATCGTTTAACACATATGAATCACCCCAAAACAATTGAAAATAGTAAAATAGGGGAACTATGTACTCGCATTGAATTGCAAGTATCCTCGATCTAATGAACTTAACAAAGCTCAAGCAAACCAAGGAAATCAAGTAGTACCTAGTAATCTGATCGCTAGTTAATAAATAAAAACCTAAATCGGGAGATCAGATAGAATGAGGTTTCGTAAACTAAATGAGTATTGGAACTCATGTGATATGGTTTAACAAAGCCTACATTCTAAATCGGAACTTATCCTAAGTGCTTACGACCCGTTACGACCCATTAAGGTAGCTTACGCTACTTTAACGCGTCGTTCGCGCATAAGCGCGTTCGAGACGCCTAACTAGTCCTATGACAAGTATTATATGCTTAAACATGTTTAAATATGCTGCATAATCAGTTTAAGTGACAAAAGTTAAGTTACATATGCTTAAATACCAATTATGCATGAAAAGGGTATTTTGGTCATTTACCTAATGCATATAAACTACCTATCATACAACTAATTAAACTAAGTGACCATAAGGTATAACCTCGGAAGGTTATTCCCTATACAACTATGGTCACTATACATGCTTGGTCGGATCCTAATGATCGACCAAACGGGTCGGGTTCGAAAGTCTAAGCGGTTGTCAAGACCGCTTGACTTACGACCCTATACAAGCCCTAGACTAAAAGTGACGAGTTAAACATGTTAAAACATGTTTAACTAAGTTAGAAAACAGGTTTGATATCAAAGCAAAGTGTTTTGATACCCAAAAATAGATTCGTCTCAAAATACGCATAAACACGTACATTGACCGAAACTTTGACTCGTCACTTCGACTAATCGACGTGGTAATCAGTAGGTATAGTCACAAGGGACTATAACCATCGTGATTATGCTCACGTTGCAAAGTTCGATTGAACTTTGACTTGACCAAATTGTGGTCAAAGCAAAAAGTCAAACACTGTTTGACTTTCATGCTTGAAAAGCAAAAAAGCATGAAGGAAACTTACAAAAGGTCCAAGCAAGGAAGGTTTTGATTCAAAATGTTCAGGTATGAAGGGTAGAACTCCAACTTAGAGCAAGTTTGAAATCAAATGTGAGGAAAAATGGCCAAGAACGCACTTCTATTTATAGGAAGTTAGGGTGAATGAGATCATTACATGTGTTTAGAAGGATCAATCTTGGCTCTTCATTGTAGAACATGGTATTTAAAGACAATGGGGACCCAAAACCAGCTCATAGTATTGAAAACTAGATGCTGAAAATGATTTTTCTGTCAAAAAGAGGGGGTGGCGTGCCGCCACAGAAACTCCCCATTGGGGTCGCGCGACGCCACTACTGCCCAGTTCCAGAAAGTTTTGAAAAATGGCAGAAATGGTCCCTACAGCTCATTTAAGCCAATTTCGACGTGTTTAAACCCCGTTAACCCATTTTCAAGGTTCTACAAGGATGTTAAAGCACAGGAGACAATAAATATGCTTGAAAACATCTCGGATGTCGGTTCGTTTGGCCGTACGGTTGCGTTATTCGGTTAATTATGACGAAAACTCGAACGGACGCAAAAACGATCCAAATTACGCGACGAATGGTATTTTTGCATTCCAATCACTAAAATAAAATATTTTAATGATTACAAAAATTTTTGGATGTCCGGATATGTTCAGAACGTAAGATATGGGCGAAAATGCAAACTTATGCACTTTTTGATGCTTTTAGTCCCTGTTTGATCAAAAAGTTTATTTTCGCATACCGAACCCCTCAAAGCCTATTTCTAAGCTATGTAAAGGATATTTAGGGTATGTTTAACTTATGATCAAGTTCCGGAATGTTCGTTTCCATACAAATTGGCATAGTTTCGCAGTTTGACACAAATAGTCCCTTCGATCGAATAAACTTGTTTTCGACATACCAAACCATCCAAAACTTATTTCTAAGTTATGTAGAGGTTATTTAAGGTATGTTAAGCCTTTGTCACTGTTCCAGAGTATTTGTTGCGTTAAACTGATTACGTTTACGCATCAGTTTGCGTATAACTTTCCAGAAAGCGATTAAAAGCTTGAAATTGAACTCGAATCAAATCGTAAAATGATCAAACACAAATACACACATAATAACACCAAAACACATCGTTTCTTTGATAATTGATATTGTTTTACATCGTACATCGTTTACAGAGCATAGATGTCACAAGTGATACGTAGCTAGCATCGGCTCCAGAATCAAACAATACAGAAACGTAAAGATCATCGAGTAGGAACTTACCCGCCACAACGTTTGGATCGTTCCTTGCCACTCCAGTGCCAATCACAAAAGTGCGTCCTCTTGCACCATTGTCTCCATTTTTGTTTCTAGCTCCTTGATTGTTGCGGTTCTGATTCACCTGCGGGCAGTTCTTCTTGATGTGACCCTCATCACCACACTGAAAGCATCCTCTAACATTTTCCCGATGCGGCTGTTGCTGCTGCTGTGGCTGATTCTCCTTTGCTGGGTGCGGGATCCTACAATCCTTTGCTTCTTGCCGAAGTTTGTCGCATCGCTGGCAACGACCCTTCTCACACTGCCCATAATGGTGTCGGTTGCACTTATTGCACTTGTTGCACTTAGGGTGATTTCCCAAATAACCACCACCCTGCTGGTTAGGACCCATCTTTCCTTCGACCTTCCTTCCATATGCCTGAGATTGTGAAGAGTTGGCACCCTTGTTGTTATCCCACTTGCGCTTGTAGTCTCCAGTTGCATTGAGGGCAGCGCTAATCCTCTAAGGCAGCTTGCCTAGCTCCACAGCCTGATTGGTGAGACGATACGCCAAACGGATATTCTGCTGAATAGTGGGGAGGTTCGCTAAAGTCACTAAGCTCTGGATTTGTGGGACTAAACCCCTGAGATAGAGCTCGATTCGCTTGTAAGCAGCCCGAGACAGGTTCAGACGGAGAGCAGCTAAGTCATTGGATCTCTTGGTGTGCGCCTCGATTTCAGATCAAAACATCTTCAGTCCATGTCGTCTCTGTGACAATACTCCTCTTTGATCATCTCCTTGAATTCATTCCAGGGAGTGGCGTTAGCATCCGCCATTCCAAGCATTTGAATTTGCGCATTCCACCATGAAAGCGCATTTCCTTCAAGAGTAGCAGTGGCAAACTTCACTCGACAGTTGACAGGGCAATCATAAATCTTAAACACCGACTCGACCTTCTCGATCCAGTGTAGAAGGCCTACAGCTCCCTCAGTGCCATTGAAAGTATGAGGCTTGCATTCCATGAAAGCTTTGAAAGTGCATCCTCGAGGCTGAGGAGGTGCTTGTGGACCTGTCGCGTGAGAAGAAACAAATAGATTCAAGATAGGTAGAGTGACACGAGAATAGGATGAAGACATCCCAGACTGATTCAGATTAGTTGTACCTCCTGGGTGTGCTGCGAAAGCTGCAGCCACCCTAGCATTGATTAGAGTGTCCATCTATTCTGGAGTCAGGTTCACGTTTCCTCTTCCACATCCGCTCATTTTTCTTCACATCCACAAAATCATCACATGAGAACGACGTCAGAAATATTGAGAGAAAGATAGATAGAAAGAAGTATATCTATGGTACGTAGCTTTCCAAGCAAACACTCAGAATAGTATTAAGTAAGTAATATATCATAATATATATCACTAAGTATGTAGCACACTAAGTAGAGTACCAAGTAAGCATTTACTCATGCTTGGTAGTCTAGAGCGCTACGTCTTGCACTTGGAGTGTAGTGTCGTTGCGGATCGATTTATACGAAAAACGTTATAGTCTGGTTTTTCTCAAAAAGACTCTTTCTTTTTAAAACTGAGTTCACTATAACCAATGGTTCTGATACCAATCTGTCACACCCTCAAATTCCATTATGCGGAGTAATACCGCGAGCCGTGCAAATGACCGAATCATGCCACCAATCATATTGAACATACGAGACACGTTAAAGTAACACCAACGGTTACAATACGATTAGTGACATCACTATTAAAGTCTTAAAATAAGGTTTAAGGTATCGGAAGCATTAAACATAAGGTCTAAAAAAGTCTGATAACCATAATGGATTACGAAATGACACCACACACCTTTCAGCAAAACATAAGTCTGATAACCATAATGGATCACGTAATGACACCACACACCTTTCAGCAAAGGCTCCAGCGCTGCTCCTACGGACCTGTAAGCATGCAGTAGAATGTCAACATAAAGTTGGCGAGTTCACTATTAAGAAAGAGTTTTCTTGTTTAACCCAAAACATTATTTTAAATAAGTTACCGTTTATAAAACATGCCACGAGGAGCTACCCCATGTAAGCTACTAAACTGTGTGGTACCGAAACTGAGACTTTAGTGCATTTTGGCCATGATCAAGGTCTATCATCCTCAATCGGTTTTTAAGGCCATACTAGTTCACGCCCGTCCTCCTAAGTATGGTGTGAGGTTGTCAAACCTAATAGCGCTATCAACTAATACCCCGTTCGCCAATCCGGTGACTAATCGGTATAAGAGTTTGGGACTTCATGATAGAGTGTCATTTAGTACACTAGAACATGATTTATGAGTATTTTAATATCTATTCTGTGCCCCCGGAATATTAGGTTCCTAAATCCACCGGGAATACATGCTTTTAAGTAATAGTGTGTACTCACCGTTGATTGCTCGGTTAGATAGAGTATTTGTCCTAATTCGGTTAATCTTGTCCTATTAGGGTTACCATTTATTAGGATTGTATATAAGTAATTCACATATATCACACGTATTTAATTAGGTATTATACATGTAACAGTTAATATCAAATATGCATTCATAACTATCATACACTTAAACAGTTAACATATGTGCCAGTGAATAGTGAATAGTGGGAGTGTGTGACCCACTGAATTAAGCCCAATCGTGTAAACTGTGCGACCCACTTGCCAGTGTGCGGCCTACCTGGCAAGTGTGCGGTCATGCAAATAATACGTTTTACAATGTGCTAAGTGAATTGTACATGATGACACTTGCGGGGTACAAGGTGTGCAGCCGTGCATCCTCTTATTGTACATCATGCCTTAAGGTTTGTACAGTCAAGGTGTGCGACCCTCTGAGTGTGCGACTCAGCTGGGTTCCCTCATACACTTTGCACTATGGGTTGTATACTTAGGAGTGTGCGACCCCTGGGTGTACGGTGTGCAAGGTGTTGGTACCTTATGCATTAAGGATCGTACACTTCCAAGTGTACGGTGTGCTGTGTAAGATTGTACTCTATGTAGAAGGATGTGTACTGTCTATTCAAAACAACAAAAGTTCATATTCATTTATGTTTTCAGATCAAACAACAAAGCATTCAACTTATATCCTAAATCATTCATCAAAATCTAACATTCATTTATAATCACAACATTTACCACTTATCTTAAAATCATGAAACCCAACATCACACATCAGCAAATTTCCTAATCATCCATCAAACATGTCAAGAATCTAATCCTTCAGCACTATTCACAAATCAAATAATGAAAGGCATTTATCGATCCAACAGTGATTCACATTCTATTCATCCTAACATTTATTAAGTATAATCCTCTCATTATCAACACACATCAAAGTTTGTGCGAATAATGTAAATCAAACAGTTAGTCATGTTATCCGAGAATCAATCATCAAAACATATATTCACAACTTATGGAAACAAAACACTGTTATGTTCTATGTCATCATCGAATTTATTTAAACATTTTGTGGATATTTTAAGCATCAAAAACCCTAGTTTTCCAAATCATGTTAATCATAAGAAATTATATGATGTTCAAAGCTTTGTGATAATATTCATATACGTTTCCATAGCATACCAATACAAGAACTTCCTCAACACATAAAAGTAACTCATTACAAGCATCAAGACAACATAATCACACTTAGCATTCAAACAATTCATTTAGTGAAAGAATACAAATCGTAAACACGATAATCATACTAACCCGCTGTGATGATTTAAGAAGAAGAAGAGAGTGTGCGAGATGATTGAGAAGATTCTTCAAGAAAAAGGAAGAACTCGATGATGAAGAAGATAATGTTGGCTGCTTTGAAGAAGAAGATTTCCAAAAGGGGAATGTTTCAAAATGGGGGGGGGGAGAGAAAGGGAGAGTATGGCGGCTGGAATGTTTTGGGGAAAAGGTATTAGGGTTTAGGATAAGGTGAGTATTTATACCCTCCAATGATGTTGCACAAATGCGAGGAATGTCATTCTTATGAGATGTTGCACACTTGTTTGAAATTCAAGTGTGCGGTCTAGACAGTCTTACAGGTATGCGACACAAAAGGGTGGCCCAGTTTCAAGTGACTGTGCGGTCCATTAAGGACTGGGCTCAGCTGACACTTAGGCCCAATGAAGAGTGTACGAGTGAATATGGAATGTGCGGCAACAATAATAATAGTGTTAGGGTCTGAGTTTCTTTTGATTGTATTGTTTAAAAGAAACGGAAGATGAAACAGAGAATGATGTGCAACGGAAATGGAAATAAACTTTATAACACAATCAAAGAAGAATAGTTTTCATCATACATGATTTCATTAGTCAAAAGATTGTATGAATTACAAAAGTTTAACTATGCATGCATGAACACTAAACTCCCCCTCAACCTAAGCTCACTAGTTTGTCCGTACAAGATGATTGGTGCAAAAGAGCTAATAGAATAGTATAGGTACTGTTCTATTTATAGTACAATCCAAACCACTAAGCATCTAATGCTGACGTCACCTAGACAGTGGCATCTAACAGACTAAGAAACTCTAACAACTGATACATGCAAAACACTGATACAATAAACAACTGATTACATAAACACTGATGTAGATTCCCACTGTTGTTGCCTAAGCACTGATATTGAAGATCAGTGCTTTCTTCAAAGGATGATCAGACCTTGAATTAGCAGTGTTTTTGTCTTCATCAGTACTTGAGAAACATCAGTTGTTAGGGCTTCAGTCCTTATACCTCAACAGTTCTTTAACTAGAAGTTGTTGGGGAGAGTCTAGGACATGCACTGCTTATTGTGATCAACTGTTGAGAACCAGTTTTGGCTTTTCATATCATCTGTTCTTCTGGGCTTGATTACATGGGCCAATAATCTCCCCCTAGAACAGATGATGCTAAAACACTTCCTTATTCTTTGATCTTTATTCTCTCATTAGTTTTTCCCTAACTTGCCCTTTGAATTGCAGCTCAAAGTTGAGGGAATCTTCATCCCTTCAGAGTTGAAGGTCAAAAATTTAGGAGGTTCGGTGCATTCAGTCCTAATGCATCCTCCTTTGAAATGTGTTCAACTCTTCCATTTGTGACAACTGGCACTAAACTGGTAATTTCCGTACACTTTAAATACTATTTAATGACTGTAATTATGTGCTTTAATGTCAACATTATCTGATTTCGTACAACACAAGTGAATTCATGCACGTTTTATACTAAAAGAATTACATTATGCAATAATGAACTGCGTTGCCTCAGAAATGCTAGTAAACTCATCGGTAAGACACATTATGTCAACAGAACTGCAGAAAACAGTCAGACAATAGAATTGGAGCCTAGGTTTAAGTCCAATGACAAGAATACATTAAACCCAAGAGTACATACAAGGGTTAACATATAAACATTCCGGAAGCTAGAATAAGCACTAAAAAGCACCCGAAACGCACTTTAATTGCAGAATTTTATATAATTCAGCAATAAATCAGCTTTTAAAAACATAAATATTATGCAGAACTCATGTTTTAACATCCAGAATATTTCCCTAAGTGTCAGGAATCGAAAGTATTACAAAAGGGTACTTAAAAGACACTAACCGGTGCAATTTAGCACTTTAACGAACCGGTATCTAACCGAACAACCGGACTTTACCCGGAACACAAAAATATTGTCAAACACATTGTTTTTGTTTTTCTGAGCTAGTTAGGGACCCCGAACACCCTAACACACTATATAATGAAATAACACACAAACCGCCTAACTTAGTCACTTAACTTCTAACTAAGTTAGTTAATTACCATTACATTTTAACTAAACCAACCCCCCCCCCCCCCCAAATCGGTTAGGATGTGTCCCCCATCTCTTTGATTTTCTTGATTAAATTAATGGGTATGATTGGTACTTAAGGGACATTTAATCCAAAGGTTAATGGCTTGTTGGAGAACTTGTAGTATTTAACCATTAGACCCCCCTCATTCTCACCATTCACCACTCAACAACACAACACCCACCTCCTCCCTACACCCTCGGCCGAGAACCACCAAGCACCACCACCATCATCACTCCAAGATCATCCAATTCCAAGCTTTCCTCAAGGTGTTAAAAGGTGCATAGTGAAGCTAGGAGCTTTCGGAAGTTGAAGAACCTCAACCATTTGCTTTTATCTACTCGTTTTCTTCTCTTGAACACCCCTAGCTTTAAGCTAGTTGTAAGTTTCTTAAATCATCATCCTCTTCATGTTCTTGATGGTTAATAGATGAAAGAATGATAACTATTAAGAAAACTCTAAAGAACTTGAACTAATCTTGAACATAAAGGATAAAGAATGGATAAATGATGAAGTAGGGATATGTTGGTGTTGAAATGATGTTGATCATGTGTTGTTGTGCTTAATACATGTTATTTGTTAGTAGAAGTAGGATGGTTCATCACCTAGACTTGCTAAATCATGTTTAAGAACATGAACTAGCAAGATGTAAATGCTAGAAATATGAAGGATGATGAAACCATCCACCCATGAACTTGAAACTTGAATAAATGTAATTTTTCTTGGAAAATAAGGTTACAAACTTGTAGATCTAAAGATCTATGAGCGGTTTTTCAAAAGTACCAAGTTAAAAATACAAGTTTTACTTAATCTTGGTTCTTTAATAAATAAACCTTATTTTTGGTAGTTAATAAAGTAAAGATACACATGTGTAACAAGAAAAATACAAGAAGTAATATTTTTAGAAAATATTGTCACAAGTTGTAAAGAACTAAATTCTTTAAAAATGAAGCTTTTAAAGAAACAAACACACTTTAGAGAGTAACAAGACTTACTAAATACCCTAGTAAGTTACTACACACTTTTTGTAAATTTTCAAGTTCATGAAATAGAGAAATTAGTGATTGTTGTTGATAATTGTTGTTGATGATTGTTGTTGGTGATTGTTGACGATGTAAAAGAAAATAAACACATGTTTTGAAAACATGGGAAACCTCTATTTTTAGGGGAAACTCTGTCAAAATTTCTATAAATTCTGACACTTAGAAATATAAACAAGTTTGAGAAACTTATTCCCTAAAAATGTATACCAAGGTATTTACCAAGGTTTCCCTAATTTTTGGGTTAAGAAACGATGGTTCGTCACGGTTAAAATTTGACATTAAGTATGTATATTTTTGAGAAAAATATATATATTATTTTGTCACCAAATTTTGTGCTAAGTGTATGTAGTATGTATTATACGTGCTAGTGTATTAGGACTTGAAAATACATTAAACACCATAAGAAGTGAAAATACAAAACTACACATACAACATGCTTAGGCAAAACACAAGAAAATATATTTGTGAAAATATATTATTTGATAGAATAAATAACTTGGACAAGTTATGAACATAAAACTGAAGTTTTAAACAAAGATACATAATTCGGGTGCAAAGTGCAAAATACAAAGTACTTATATTAATTTTTGAGAAAATAATATAAGTAAAATACATAGTTAAAAATATAAAATATTTTTAACACAACAATACATATACAAAAGATAGTGACTTGTGCTTGTACGATACAAGACTAGTGACTAACAATAATAAAACACGTTTAAGTCACGACGCACTATAAGCAAATCCGGTGAAGTTTACGACGCAAGGAACGCAAAGTTGTGAGTTCATGCTCCCCCTTTTCTTTAACTGTTTTTGGTTTTATAACTTCGGGGTTGAAATACATGTTACAAATGTTATATTGTTTACAAGTGGTATGACGGAGTACAAAAACATTCAAGTGAAACATTCTAGATCATGTCTCGAATAGGGTACCATAAGTACCATTAATCAATGTATACATTCAGACCGCGGAACAAAAGGTTAGATCTAATGGGTTTCAGGCAACCCCACTCTTGGCCTACTTCTACCAATGCGTGCTTCTATGTCTCAGTCAAAGTTGAAAAAAATGCCTAGGTTTGGTGACTTCCTGTGTCGTGACATATGTTAGTGGCCTTGCAAACCACTAGCAATCTCACACATTCAAACAGTCATAGTACTCAGTTACAGATACGTTTTACAAATTACATTCAAACATTCATACATTTTATAAGTTTCATACTATGTTTTCATTCAAGTATTTAAACATTCAAAACAATCACTGCATGAATTCACACCAACATTATGTTGACGTTTTTCCAAAACTCACATGTATTTCAGGTATCTAGAAGTGGAAGTGCGCGCGGCCTTACTCATGCTTGTGGATGTCGCTTATGTTTATCTTTAAATAAAGTTGTAAACTTTTTAAGACAATGTTTTATGCTATCTCACGATGTAAATGCAAACTTATGTTTTCAAATTATGAAATGTTTGGTAGTGAAGTTATTTTCATGAGCATGTAGTATGTTTACCTTTCGTATGCAATGAGAACCTTTCATGATCACACCTCGTGCTTCCGCCGCAGAAAGGGGTGTGACAGATTGGTATCAGTGCTGCGATTGTAGTGAACCAGGATTCCTTCTCGAGTCTTGTCTACAATCTCTAGGATCCTTTCATGAAAACAATTTTTTTTTTCAAAAGGTTTTCATTGCATAAAACGTCCCGCGACATCCACTACCTGAAACTGTTTACAAAGAGTCAAGAAGAGACACTACGAGACTTAGGGTGCACTGGAGTAGTACATATCTGTGATTAAGAATTATTTGCAATTATGTGTGATAATTGATATATGCATATGCTAGAAATAGAATGTCACAAATATATGTGACTTTGCCTAGAAACAGTGATCTATCTGAATGAAGAGATACGAGGATGAAACAAACTGTGCGGACTGTGCAAGGAGTTACGTAATTATGGATGCATACATAATTATGGAATTCGGTGCACAGAAACCACAACAAGTTTTGTCACGTATAGATTCCCTCAATACAAGAAAAAGGTCAAATATACTCTCTTTGGAGTAATGACTTAAGGTATAAAGACAAGAACCGCCAATGTGAAGTAAGGTGTTTACCTAATTATACGTGCTCGTTGCTGTATGAATTAATTTGTGCATTGCGCGGATTGTTTGATGTCACTTATGTGGTTGTCTGCGTATATATATATATATATATATATATATATATATATACACTACTGTCTCGTATGGCGATATCAAACAAATGTCTAACCCTATTATGTTATGTTATGTCAGAACATGGCACCAAGAAGAGCTGTGAACGCTCGTGATCAACCTCCCCCTCCCCCACTGCCAAAGACTGCTGAAGAGCTGAACGCTCTACTGGAAGAAAGGATCTCCGCAGTTATCGCCCAGTACGAGGCAAACCGCACTGAAGACAATGGAGGACCCAGCAATGCTAGGCGTAACGGACATGGAGATTCGTCTGGAGGAAACGCAGCTCAAGGTAACCTTAAGACAACTTGCTAAGCATGGAGAAATTTATGAACGGTCCTTGTTTCATTATTTCTTCGATTGCTCACAAGTGAATTGGTTGGATAAATTACAGGCTGCACCTTCAAGCAGTTCCTCGACTGCAAACCCCTGAACTACGATGGCACTGGAGGAGCAGTGGCGTTTGTACGCTGGACGGAAAAGACTGAAGCCACTATCCGCATGAGCAAGTGTGCCGCGGATCAGCAAGTCACTTTTGTTACTGGGTTGTTTATCGATGAAGCTCTGACCTGGTGGAACCTGCAAGTCCAAACGCTGGGTGATGATGCTACGTATGGCATGACTTGGGATGAACTGAAAGAGAAAATAAGAGAGAAGTATGGCTCTCGTGCCCAACTCCAAAGGTTGGAGACGGAGTTCTGGCACTTGACTATGATAGGTGCTGACATCACTGGGTGTACTCGAAGGTTCCATGATTTGTCTAGGGTGATTCCCTACATGGTGACTCCGAAATTTAAGCACGTTGAACGCTATATTTGGGGACTGGCCCCAGAGTTTCGCGACATGGTAACTTCGGCCAAACCTCAAACAATCACCGAGGCGGTAACTCTGGCTGTGAGCCTTACTGAAGATTGTGTTCGTATGAAGAAATTATCGTTGAACCCAACAGAGAAGACCGAGACACATGCTGAGTTGTCCGGTGACACGAAGAGGAGGCATTCGAATCTGAATCAAGAAACTCGCAACAACAAGGGTTTGAACAACAAGAAGCGTGACACTAACCCACCTAGGGAGGCAAAAACCTTCGCAGCTGCAAATGAGTCTGGAGCTAAGAAATATCAGGGCACCCAAGTGTAACCGATGTGGTTTTCACCATGTGGGAAATTGTCGCGTTGGGAAGTGAGAGAACTGCGGAAAGTCAGGCCACCGTACCGAGGATTGTTGGGGTAAAGGTATTGGAGGCCGCAATGGTAATGGTAATAGGAATGGGAATGGAAACCGAAACGGTGCTGGAAATGGAAACGATGGTGGAAACGGAAATGGCAATGGTAACCGGGTTGGGAATGAACCTGGAAGAAACCAAGGATGCTTCAGTTGTGGAAGCAATGAGCATTTCATGAGAGACTGCCCGAAGAAAAACAACGCTCAGGCTCGAGCATTTGTGATTGGAGCAAGGGACGCACGCGAGGACCCTAACGTGGTCACCGGTACGTTTCTCATTAACAATCACTTTGCATCCATACTATTTGACACTGGTGCCGATTATAGTTTCATGTCTGTGGAATTTAAGCGTATACTTGGGATAGAGTCTAGTAGATTGGATATTCCTTACTCCATAGAACTAGCCAATGGTAAACTTGTTGAATCGGGCGAAGTTGTTAGAGGCTGCACACTAGAACTTGGTGAACGAAGATTTAGCATCGACCTCTTACCTATTCAATTGGGTAGCTTCGATGTAGTAGTCGGAATGGACTGGTTATCCAAGAACAAAGCTGAAGTCATTTGTCATGAGAAGACCATTCGCATCCCATTGGTGAATGATGAAACTCTCATCGTACATGGAGAAAAACGAGACACGCCCCTACAAATCATCAGTTGCATGAAGGCACAGAAGTGCTTAAGGAAAGGATGTGTTGCTTTCCTAGCGCACGTTGTAGATAAGAAGGCGGTGGAGCCGAAACTCGAAGACATTCCTGTGGTGAAGGAATTCCCTGAGGTCTTTCCCGAAGATCTACCAGGACTACCTCCGCAACGACAAGTCGAATTCCGTATAGACTTAGTTCCAGGAGCCGATCCTATAGCCAAGGCACCCTATCGGCTTGCACCATCCGAAATGCAAGAATTATCTACACAACTTCAGGAGTTGTTGGATAAAGGATTCATAAGGCCAAGCTTCTCACTTTGGGGAGCTCCAGTATTGTTCGTGAAGAAAAAGGACGGAACTCTGCAGATGTGTATCGATTACAGAGAACTGAACAAGCTCACAATCAAGAATCGGTACCCAATACCGAGGATTGATGACTTATTTGATCAGTTGCAAGAATCAAGCTACTACTCCAAGATCGATCTTCGATCTGGATACCATCAGTTAAGGACAAGAATAAAGCATACCAAAGACTGCATTTCGAACACATTATGGGCACTAAGAGTTTCTTGTGATGCCATTTGGACTGACAAACGCGCCAGCAGTCTTTATGGATCTGATGAACCGCGTATGCAAACCATATCTCGATAAATTCGTGATTGTATTTATCGATGATATCCTGATCTACTCACGGACGAAAGAAGAGCACGAGCAACACCTCAGAACCATTTTGGAACTACTAAAGAAAGAGAAACTTTATGCAAAGTTCTCAAAGTGCGAATTCTGGATTCGCGAAGTATAATTTCTTGGTCACATTGTGAATGAGAAAGGCATTCACGTAGACCCATCCAAAATTGAAGCAATAAAGAATTGGGAAGCCCCCAAGACCCCAACTGAAGTTCGGCAATTTTTGGGCTTAGCGGGCTATTATCGACGGTTTATTGAGAATTTCTCAAAAATAGCTCAACCGCTAACGACCCTTACGCAGAAAGACAAGAAGTACGACTGGGGTGACAAGCAGGAAGAAGCCTTCCAACTACTCAAAAACAAGCTATGCGATGCACCACTACTATCATTACCCGAAGGCACTGGGGACTTCATGGTATACTGCGACGCTTCGCGCCAAGGTTTGGGTTGCGTGCTCATGCAACGCCAGAAGGTCATCGTGTCACACCCCCAAAATCCACCTGCGGAGTATCACCGCTTGGGAGCGTGACTGACCAGGATCAAGCCACCAATCATACAGAACATTGTATAAAGTAAAAGTAAACACATTATAATCCAAACCATTTCCATATGAAAGGTGTTTCCAAAACATAAGTAAGTTAACATTGTTTAGCGGAAGCGTATTATTGTAAAACCCATAGCAAATAAGTATCAGACATCAAAAGTGTTTAACAAGGTGATCACGATCCAAGCCCCACAACGACCAGCTCCTCCGTGTGCAAGCTCCAAGTACCTAACGATCTGCAAGGCATGTAACAGAATGATCAACAAACTAGTTGAGCGAGTTCACAGAAAGTAAATGCGTAATAGTAAGTTCGTTTGTAACAAGTGGCTCTACTGGGCCGATTGTATGTTCTATTGGTGGTGGTGTTCCACGTTACTGGTGGTGGTGTTCCACGTTACTGGTGGTGGTGTTCCACGTTGTATAACCACTAGACTACTCGTAACTATAGGTATCCTTCACAACCGAGGATAGTGATCAGTATAGGTATCCTTCACAACCGAGGATAGTGATCAGTATAAGTATCCTTCACAGCCGAGGATAGTGATCAGTATAAGTATCCTTCACAACCGAGGATAGTGATCAGTATAAGTATCCTTCACATCCGAGGATAGTAAGGTGGTAGTCTAGTCATAGTGTCAATAATGTATCTAATCAACCTTATCCTTTCAATCCCATTCCCAACACCCCGGGAATCCCATGCCTTGGTAAGAGTGTGAACTCACCTTGGTTTGCTCGGTATGCTAAGTTATGCACTCACAAGTAATTAATCACGTCCTATTGTATGCACGTATAACAAATCAGTTCATGTTCGAAATGATACACATGTAATCTAATGTCGTATGGTGCTTGACAGCCAGTATCATGCATCAATCATGTATCACGTAACAGTTAACCCATTCATGCAATTCACGTAATTCATGTGAGCATATACAGGATCATGCATCTCACAAAAACTCAGACAAGTATGGGGGGGGGTCTCCCCTGTTCAAAACTCAGATAGCACATGAAATCATACAATAACCCAGACTGTCATGATACACACGCAAGCTCGGACCCTTGATACATTCAATAAACTCGGGCCCAATGACATCATATTAAACTCGGTCCATAATTGATCTTTAATAAACTCGGACCAAACATTTAACTCGGCCCATTCAAAATTAAACTCGGACCAAACATTTGTAATTCATTATACTCGGACCATTTTAAAGCATGATCCTCGGACCACTTAAAAGAATTATACTCGGACCACATAAGAAATTATACTCGGACCACTTCAATGAATTATACTCGGACCATTAAAGGCCAAATAACTCGGACCATGGTAATGAGATTAAACTCGGACAAGTGAATTGCAATTAAATTCGGACCAAGTGTATTGTAATTAAACTCGGACAAGTGTATTGTAATTAAACTCGGACCAAGAGTTGATTCAATAAACTCGGACCATAGTGGTCCTAATTAAACTCGGACCAATCAATGTATTATATTCGGACCATCATTCATCATTTATATTCGGACCAAGTTAGTATAATTAAACTCGGTCCAACTGTTCATCAATTAAACTCAGACTTACAATTCAAGATTAAATTCGGACCAAAGATACATGATTATATTCGGACATATACAATAAACTCAGGCAACTAATAACATGAATTCCAAATACAGGAGAGAATCATATCAGTTACGTTTTTTGTTAACACACGAACGTGAAACCCTAACTCATGCATTTTCACACGAATTGTTCAATCAACAATCATCCATTCATCATATCCAACATCTTAAATCATCAAGAGAATCGGTTATACGATTAACACATTATCACAATCAGAATAATCATGATCAATTCAAAGTACAGAACCATCAAATCAAAGCTAGGGTTTACAAGAATTCACAAGAATCAAGAATTGAAAACAATCAATCAATCAACAATTAATCACAACAATGATTAAACAATTACCTTAGATGATTCTAGAGAAATAGGAATCACGTGTGATGATTATCTTGTGCCAAATGATTTGGTGATGATGCTTGCTAGAGGATTAGAGAGGTGAAAGTACGTGTTTTTGTTTTGTGTGCCAATGATTAGAGAAATGAGATTAGGGTTAAGTATCTAGGATTTCCCTAATTACCATCTACATCCCTAAGTATTATAATTTACAATTACACACCATTTCATATTTGACAAGTTTACTGTTTCATAGTTCCACCACCAAGTTTACACATTTGACAAGTTTCACAAATAACCAACAACTATACACAATCAACCAAACAGAACATATATAATTTCATGGAAATCAATTGTGCAATTACATGATCATGCAATAAATACGAAATAAAATCTTAGAAATTCGAGTTGTCACATTATCCCCAACTTAAAAGAAATTTCGTCCCGAAATTTGGTACGCACTCACTGAGGAAGCTAGATAAGTTACATCGTTCACTGGTTTTCCTGGGGTGTCACATCATCCCCCCGTTGATTTGGAATTTCGTCCCGAAATTCAGTAGTAGTAGCTTCAGCCTCAGTAGTGGATGTATTGGTTTCGAATAACTGGGGGTACTTTTCCTTCATTTGGTCTTCGCGTTCCCAGGTGTACTCTGGGCCACGTCGGGAGTTCCAACGAACTCGAACAAGAGGGATTCTCTTGTGCTTGAGGACCTTAACATCCCGGTCCGTGATTTCAACTGGTTCCTCGACGAACTGCAACCGCTCGTCGATAGTGAGTTCCTTAAAAGGAACTATAAGGGTCTCATCTGATAGGCATTTCTTCAGATTCGACACGTGAAATACATTGTGAACTGCACCGAGTTCAGGAGGTAGGTTTAATCTGTAGGCTACTTTGCCAATCTTTTCTAAGATTTCGAATGGTCCGACGTACCGCGGATTCAGTTTGCCTCGTTTACCAAATCGAACCACACCCTTCCAGGGTGAAACTTTCAATAAAACCCGGTCCCCGACCTCAAATTCCATTGGCTTTCTACGCTTGTCCGCGTAGGCTTTCTGA
The DNA here is from genome assembly GCF_002127325.2 of Helianthus annuus. Taxonomy (NCBI): domain Eukaryota; kingdom Viridiplantae; phylum Streptophyta; class Magnoliopsida; order Asterales; family Asteraceae; genus Helianthus; species Helianthus annuus. The sequence continues at coordinate 90,685,786 of NC_035441.2, forward strand.
CGGTCGCGTGCTGCCGCCATGCGTTGTCGTATCTGCGCAATCTTTTCTGTGGCGTCCACAACAATCTCTGGACCCGTAATTTGACTATCCCCCACCTCTGCCCAACAGAGAGGTGACCGGCATTTACGTCCGTACAATGCCTCAAATGGAGCGGCTTGAATGCTGGTGTGGTAACTGTTATTGTATGAAAACTCCACTAAAGGGAGGTGTTTTTCCCAGCCGTTGCCGAAATCGATGACACACGCTCGAAGCATGTCTTCTAGAGTTTGGATAGTTCGCTCAGACTGCCCATCCGTCTGAGGATGATATGCTGTGCTCATGTCTAAACGTGAGCCGAAAGATTTGTGCATCGCTTGCCAAAGCTCTGACGTGAATCGTGCATCGCGATCCGAAATAATAGAGGTGGGCACTCCGTGCCTCGAAACAACTTCTTTCAAGTAGATGTCTGCTAGGGTAGAAAACTTATCCGTTTCTTTGATAGCCAAGAAGTGAGCAGACTTTGTGAGTCGATCAACGATCACCCAAATAGTGTCATTCCCACGCTGGGATCTAGGTAAGCCCGTAACAAAATCCATGGAAATTTCTTCCCATTTCCATTGCGGTATCTTAGGCTGCTGAAGTAGACCAGAGGGTTTCTGATATTCAACCTTGACTCTCGCACAGGTTAAGCATTTTCCAACGTACGTAGCGATGTGAGCCTTCATACTAGGCCACCAATAAGTAGTGCTGATGTCGTGGTACATTTTATCCGACCCTGGATGTATCGAGTAGCGAGACTTGTGAGCTTCATCCATTACAAGTTCGCGTAAACCGCCATAAAGTGGGACCCAAATACGCCCCGTTACATAGTAGGCGCCGTCTTCCTTTTGTTCCATGCGTTGCCTTGAGCCGCGTAAGGCTTCAGCTTTGACGTTTTCGGGTTTCAATGCTTCTAACTGAGCAGTTCGTATCTGTGCAGGAAGACTGGACTGAATAGTAAGCTGTAGCGCTCGCACGCGCTTAGGTAGAGTGTCTTTCCGACTGAGGGCATCAGCCACAACATTGGCCTTGCCTGGATGATACTTGATGGCGCATTATTGTAAAACCATACAGAACATTGTATAAAGTAAAAGTAAACACATTATAATCCAAACCATTTCCATATGAAAGGTGTTTCCAAAACATAAGTAAGTTAACATTGTTTAGCGGAAGCGTATTATTGTAAAACCCATAGCAAATAAGTATCAGACATCAAAAGTGTTTAACAAGGTGATCACGATCCAAGCCCCACAACGACCAGCTCCTCCGTGTGCAAGCTCCAAGTACCTAACGATCTGCAAGGCATGTAACAGAATGATCAACAAACTAGTTGAGCGAGTTCACAGAAAGTAAATGCGTAATAGTAAGTTCGTTTGTAACAAGTGGCTCTACTGGGCCGATTGTATGTTCTATTGGTGGTGGTGTTCCACGTTACTGGTGGTGGTGTTCCACGTTACTGGTGGTGGTGTTCCACGTTGTATAACCACTAGACTACTCGTAACTATAGGTATCCTTCACAACCGAGGATAGTGATCAGTATAGGTATCCTTCACAACCGAGGATAGTGATCAGTATAAGTATCCTTCACAGCCGAGGATAGTGATCAGTATAAGTATCCTTCACAACCGAGGATAGTGATCAGTATAAGTATCCTTCACATCCGAGGATAGTAAGGTGGTAGTCTAGTCATAGTGTCAATAATGTATCTAATCAACCTTATCCTTTCAATCCCATTCCCAACACCCCGGGAATCCCATGCCTTGGTAAGAGTGTGAACTCACCTTGGTTTGCTCGGTATGCTAAGTTATGCACTCACAAGTAATTAATCACGTCCTATTGTATGCACGTATAACAAATCAGTTCATGTTCGAAATGATACACATGTAATCTAATGTCGTATGGTGCTTGACAGCCAGTATCATGCATCAATCATGTATCACGTAACAGTTAACCCATTCATGCAATTCACGTAATTCATGTGAGCATATACAGGATCATGCATCTCACAAAAACTCAGACAAGTATGGGGGGGGTCTCCCCTGTTCAAAACTCAGATAGCACATGAAATCATACAATAACCCAGACTGTCATGATACACACGCAAGCTCGGACCCTTGATACATTCAATAAACTCGGGCCCAATGACATCATATTAAACTCGGTCCATAATTGATCTTTAATAAACTCGGACCAAACATTTAACTCGGCCCATTCAAAATTAAACTCGGACCAAACATTTGTAATTCATTATACTCGGACCATTTTAAAGCATGATCCTCGGACCACTTAAAAGAATTATACTCGGACCACATAAGAAATTATACTCGGACCACTTCAATGAATTATACTCGGACCATTAAAGGCCAAATAACTCGGACCATGGTAATGAGATTAAACTCGGACAAGTGAATTGCAATTAAATTCGGACCAAGTGTATTGTAATTAAACTCGGACAAGTGTATTGTAATTAAACTCGGACCAAGAGTTGATTCAATAAACTCGGACCATAGTGGTCCTAATTAAACTCGGACCAATCAATGTATTATATTCGGACCATCATTCATCATTTATATTCGGACCAAGTTAGTATAATTAAACTCGGTCCAACTGTTCATCAATTAAACTCAGACTTACAATTCAAGATTAAATTCGGACCAAAGATACATGATTATATTCGGACATATACAATAAACTCAGGCAACTAATAACATGAATTCCAAATACAGGAGAGAATCATATCAGTTACGTTTTTTGTTAACACACGAACGTGAAACCCTAACTCATGCATTTTCACACGAATTGTTCAATCAACAATCATCCATTCATCATATCCAACATCTTAAATCATCAAGAGAATAGGTTATACGATTAACACATTATCACAATCAGAATAATCATGATCAATTCAAAGTACAGAACCATCAAATCAAAGCTAGGGTTTACAAGAATTCACAAGAATCAAGAATTGAAAACAATCAATCAATCAACAATTAATCACAACAATGATTAAACAATTACCTTAGATGATTCTAGAGAAATAGGAATCACGTGTGATGATTATCTTGTGCCAAATGATTTGGTGATGATGCTTGCTAGAGGATTAGAGAGGTGAAAGTACGTGTTTTTGTTTTGTGTGCCAATGATTAGAGAAATGAGATTAGGGTTAAGTATCTAGGATTTCCCTAATTACCATCTACATCCCTAAGTATTATAATTTACAATTACACACCATTTCATATTTGACAAGTTTACTGTTTCATAGTTCCACCACCAAGTTTACACATTTGACAAGTTTCACAAATAACCAACAACTATACACAATCAACCAAACAGAACATATATAATTTCATGGAAATCAATTGTGCAATTACATGATCATGCAATAAATACGAAATAAAATCTTAGAAATTCGAGTTGTCACACATCGCTTACGCTTCAAGACAACTGAAGGTACATGAAAGAAACTATGCCACCCACGACTTGGAACTCGGCGCGGTGGTATTCGCCTTGAAGATCTGGCGACACTATTTATATGGTACTCAATGTACAATCTTCACGGATCACAAAAGCTTACAACACATACTTGATCAGAAGGAATTGAACATGCGCCAGCAGCGATGGGTCGAGTTGCTAAACGATTACGACTGTGAGATTAAGTACCATCCTGGAAAGGCAAATGTTGTAGCAGACGCTTTAAGTCGAAAAGAAAGGGGTAAGACCCTAAGGGTTCGAGCATTGGAAATGACTATTCGAACGAACCTCACTTCACGTATTCGTGACGCACAACAAGAAGCCCTTAAGATGGAAAACCGTAAAGCTGAATACCTCCGGGGTGCATTGAAATATATGGTGCCAAATGAAGAGGGAGCCTTATACTTTAAGAAACGTATATGGGTTCCGCTCTATGGTGACCTATGAGAAGTCATCCTTGATGAAGCGCACAAATCAAGATACTCGATCCATCCAGGATCGGACAAGATGTATCAAGACTTAAAGGAATACTATTGGTGGCCGAGACTTAAAAGTGACGTTGCTGTTTATGTTGGAAAATGCCTAACCTGTGCTAAGGTTAATTCTAAATATCAGAAACCGTCCGGCCTACTACAACAACCAGAGATTCCCATGTGGAAGTAGGAGCAAATCTCGATGGACTTCATAACAAAATTACCCAAGACCCCGAGAGGGCAAGATATGATATGGGTGATATCGATCGTCTAACGAAGTTTGCGCATTTCCTACCAATCCGAGAGAATGATAGTACTTGAAAGCTTGCCGAGATATACCTAAAGGAAATTGTGACGCGTCATGGAGTGCCTATCTCAATCATTTCAGACAGAGATGGACGCTTTGTCTCAAGGATCTGGCAATCCTTTCAGGAAGCCTTTGGATCTCAGTTGGATCTAAGCATGACATTCCATCCACAAACAGACGGCCAGAGCGAACAGACTATACAAACATTAGAAGATATGCTTCGTGCATGCGTCATGGATCTAGGCGGCAGCTGGGATACTAACCTACCTTTGGTTGAGTTTTCCTACAATAACAGTCATCATACAAGCATAAAAGCCGCACCGTTCGAAGCTCTGTATGGCCGCAAGTGCCGATCGCCCTTATGTTGGGCAGACGCCGGAGATAAATGTGTGGTTGGTCCTGAACTTGTACAAGAGACGACCGACAAGATTACGCAGATCCGAGAACGCATTAAGGCGGCTTGAGATCGACAAAAGAGCTACGCTGATCGAAGACGAAAACCATTAGAATTCGAGGTGGGAGACAAAGTGTTGTTAAAGGTCTCACCTTGGAAGTGCGTGGTAAAATTCGGAAAACGTGGAAAGCTGAATCCACGATAGATCGGACCATTAAAGATCTTAGAGAGAATTGGTACCGTAGCATACAAGTTGGAATTACCGGAAGAACTTAATGGAGTACATGATACGTTTCATGTCTCCAACCTCAAGAAGAGTCCAACACAAGAAAACGTGATCATCCCTGCGGATGAAGTGCATATTGACGACACCGTCCGATTTACAGAACAACCCGTTGAGGTTACCGACTGGAAAGTCAACAAGACCAGAAGGAGCAGTGTCAAGCTTATCGAAGTACGTTGGAACTCTAAGCACGAACCTGAGTACACGTGGGAACGTGAAGACCAGTTCAAAGAAAAGTATCCCCACCCGTTCGAGAAGACTCATGCCAAAGCTAGTTCGGCCTGAATTTCGGGACGAAATTCTTTTAACGGGGGGAGACTGTGACAGCTGGCACTAAACCGGTAATTTCCGTACACTTTAAATACTATTTAATACTGTAATTATGTGCTTTAATGTCAACATTATCTGATTTCATACAACACAAGTGAATTCATGCACGTTTTATACTACAAGAATTACATTATGAAATAATGAACTGCGTTGCGTCAGAAATGCTAGTAAACTCACCGGTAAGACACATTGTGTCAACAGAACTGCAGAAAACAGTCAGACAATAGAATTGGAGTCTAGGTATAGGTCCAATGACAAGAATACAATAAAACCCAAGAGTACATACAAGGGTTAATATATAAACATTCTGGAAGCTAGAATAAGCACTAAAAAGCACCCGAAACGCACTTTAAGTGCAGAATTTTGTATAATTCAGCAATAAATCAGCTTTTAACAACATAAATATTATGCAGAATTCATGTTTTAACATCCAGAATATTTCCCTAAGTGTCGGGAATCGAAAGTATTACAAAAGCGTACTTAAAAGACACTAACCGGTGCAATTTAGCACTTTAACGAACCGGTATCTAACCGAACAACCGGACTTTACTCGGAACACAAAAATATTGTCAAACACATTGTTTTTGTTTTTCTGAGCTAGTTTGGGACCCCAAACACCCTAACACACTATATAATGACATAACACACAAACCGCCTAACTTAGTCACTTAACTTCTAACTAAGTTAGTTAATTACCATTACATTGTAACTAAACCACCCCCCCCCCCCAAAAAAAAAAAAAAAAAAAAAAACCGGTTAGGATGTGTCCCCCATCTCTTTGATTTTCTTGATTAAATTAATGGGTATGATTGGTACTTAAGGGACATGAAATCCAAAGGTTAATGGCTTGTTGGAGAACTTGTAGTATTTAACCATTAGACCCCCCCCCCCATTCTCACCATTCACCACTCAACAACACAACACCCACCTCCTCCCTACACCCTCGGCCGAGAACCACCAAGCACCACCACCATCATCACTCCAAGATCATCCAATTCCAAGCTTTCCTCAAGGTGTTAGAAGGTGCATAGTGAAGCTAGGAGCTTTCAGAAGTTGAAGAACCTCAACCATTTGCTTTTATTCATTTGTTTTCTTCTCTTGAACACCCCTAGCTTTAAGCTAGTGGTAAGTTTCTTAAATCATCATCCTCTTCATGTTCTTGATGGTTAATAGATGAAAGAATGATAATTATTAAGAAAACTCTAAAGAACTTGAACTAATCTTGAACATAAAGGATAAAGAATGGATAAATGATGAAGTAGGGATATGTTGGTGTTGAAATGATGTTGATCATGTGTTGTTGTGCTTAATACATGTTATTTGTTAGTAGAAGTAGGATGGTTCATCACCTAGACTTGCTAAATCATGTTTAAGAACATGAACTAGCAAGATGTAAATGCTAGAAATATGAAGGATGATGAAACCATCCACCCATGAACTTGAAACTTGAATAAATGTAATTTTTCTTGGAAAATAAGGTTACAAACTTGTAGATCTAAAGATCTATGAGCGGTTTTTCAAAAGAACCAAGTTAAAAATACAAGTTTTACTTAATCTTGGTTCTTAAATAAATAAACCTTATTTTTGGTGGTTAATAAAGTAAAGATACACATGTGTAACAAGAAAAATACAAGAAGTAATATTTTTAGAAAATATTGTCTCAAGTTGTAAAGAACTAAATTCTTTAAAAATGAAGCTTTTAAAGAAACAAACACACTTTAGAGAGTAACAAGACTGACTAAATACCCTAGTAAGTTACTACACACTTTTTGTAAATTTTCAAGCTCATGAAATAGAGAAATTAGTGATTGTTGTTGATAATTGTTGTTGATGATTGTTGTTGGTGATTGTTGACGATGTAAAAGAAAATAAACACATGTTTTGAAAACATGGGAAACCTCTATTTTTAGGGGAAACTCTGTCAAAATTTCTATAAATTTTGACACTTAGAAATATAAACAAGTTTGAGAAATTTATTCCCTAAAAATGTATACCAAGGTATTTACCAAGGTTTCCCTAATTTTTGAGTTAAGAAACGATGGTTTCGTAAGTACGTATATTTTTGAGAAAAATATATATATTATTTTGTCACCAAATTTTGTGCTAAGTGTGTTGGTGCACTGAATGTCTGTTTACTGCGTCTGTATCGAGTCTTAGGTCTAGATAGGTTAGATTGGAGCACGGAAATCAAAGAATGGTTTTTAGCATGTAATTTCGCTCCAAATGACACTTGTGTCATTTGAAGCGAAATCAGATTTATGTTAATTCCGCTCCTAATGTAAGTAGTGATTTCGCTACTGATGTAATCAGGTAATTCCTCTCCAAACGCAACCTGGTGATTTCGCTAGTATAGTGATCACATGGGGTTTCGCTCGTGTCATTTGGAGCGAAATCAACCTTAGTATAAATACCCCGTGTGTGATCTCATTTGTAACGTTTGGAGCGAAATCAAGTCATGTGCTAGGTGTCGAATTGTTGTCAAAATTTACTCAGAAAGCATTAATAGAGAAGGAAATTGAAAGGAAAAGCTGTTGTGACTTTGTTTACATTGATTCCGCCTCTGTATTCGAAGATGAACTGCCTTAACTGACTTTTTAGGGTCGCACACGGTCCAACAAGTAGTATCAGAGCTCAGGACGAGGAGTTCATACCATAGCAGCTTGATTCTACCAGATTTTCTCATTTCTACTCTCTTCTTATCATACTTTTCTGATTTGAACTAGTTCTAACGGTTGAAATGGCCTGAATTTCAAGTATATTGTGTAAAACAAAGAATCACAAAGCCTAGAAAGATTCAGGTTAAAAATCGGATTAAAAATGGTAAAAACAACCTAAAAACCTGATTTCACTCGAAAAGATTCGTCGATAAAGTTAATTTCGCTCGAAATATCATTAGTCATTTGGAGCGAAACCTCTGATTTCGCTCGAAAAGACATTAAGGTCTGATTTCGCTTCTGAGACATCTTCTGATTTCGCTCGAAATTAAACCTTCCTGATTTCGCTCAAACCAAACATCTGATTCCGCTCGAAATCAGATTACTTTCTGATTTCGCTCGAACTTATCTGTTGATTCCGCTCAAGAGTTGATTTCGCTCGAAAGCTGATTTCGCTCGAAATTATTGTTTTTCAAAATTTTGAAAATTTTCTAAGTGTTTGCTGATTTTTCAGGTACGTTCAAGATGGATGATATTTTCATGAACCCGTTTAGCGACATGTATGCATTTGCTGGAAATTCTGGAAACGATGATACTTATTCAAGTAACACGAATGAGAATCCTTCGAATGCAAAGAAAAAGTTATCGGATGCTTTGGAAGTTGAAAGCGCATTTGGAACCTATAACAAACCACCGAAGTTAATGGCTATCGAAGAATACAATCGGTGGGCAAAGAAGTTTGAAGATTGGTTGATGGCTTTTGCGTTCCCTAGCTGGAAGAGTCTAAAAATGGATACGATAGTGGAGGCAAAAAGGGTGAAGCTTTATCATCATCTGAAGAGATAGAGGCATTTGTCGCCGAGCAAAAATGCATTGCACTGCTATTTCAGTCTGTTCGAGAAGATATAATATCTTTGATCGAATACTCTAGTTCTAAAGATCTTTGGGATAAGTTGAGAAACAAATGTGTAGGAAGTACAAAAATCATGAAAAACAAAAAGAAACTACTTAGGAAAGAGTTTGATATGTTTGGGTGTCTAAAGAACGAATCAGTTTGTAAAATGATCGAGAGGTTTGGGCACCTGAAGCTGGAACTAGCTAGACATGGAATTACTTATTCTCAAGATGAGCTAGTGGACAAATTGTTTGATTCATTGCCAGACGAAATGGATTGGCAATATTATGTATTGATGCTGAAAAATACTATCAAGGCACCAGAAGTTTGACTGTAGATTTGCTGATTGAGAAACTCGAGAGTCACGAGTTGGAGTTAAAGAAGACATACAAAGTCAATCACTCATCTTACCAGCAGAACTTGGATTTGTATTATCCAAAGAGCATGATGCCAAAGAATACATCTCCCAAAACTGCTTTTTCTGCTGAAAATGTTTCCACATCAAACAAAGAAAGTCAAAGCAGTGGATTTCATAGTGGATCTTCGTCATCTTCAAATCATTCTAATGCAAAGAATCTTTTTCAATGCAATATCGTTGTAGACTGAAAGAACGCTCAGAATTTCAGCGAAGAGTCGGCAAAGCAGCAGATGGTTTTCTTGGCGTCGGTGTTAGAATCCTATGAAAGTCTTGTAGCAGGTGTCACACCCCCAAAATCCACCTGCGGAATACCACCGCTTGAGAGCGTGACTGACCAGGATCAAGCCACCAATCATATCGAACACAACATTTAATAATAAAAGTAGATAATGTAATTCATCACGACATGATTGATGTTCAAAACCAAACTTTGTTTAAGTAGCGGAAGCATGTAAATAAACCCAACATAATAAGAATATATGAAATGTCATAAGTGTTTAATTATGCATTCATGATCCATGCTCCACAACGACCTGCTCCTCCCTGTGCAAGCTTCATGTATCTAACGACCTGCAAGGCATGTAACAGAGGATCAATAACTAGTTGAGCGAATTCACAGAAAGTAAATGCGTAACAGTAAGTTCCTTTGTAACATGTGGCTCTACTGGGCCGATAGTACGTTCTATTGGTGGGGGCTTCCCATGTTGTATATCCACTAGACTATTCGTAACCATAGGTGTTCTTCACAACCGAGAACAGTAGTACGTACAAGCTTTACGTAGGTTTTACGTAAGTGTCCTTCTGTACCCGAGGACAGTGGTACGCGTGGGGTTTACGTAGGTTTTACGTAAGTGTCCTTCCTGACTCCGGAAGACAGTAGCATGTTATTGTTTACGTAGGTTTTATGTAAGTGTCCTTCCTGACTCCGGAAGACAGTAGCATATTCCTGTTTACGTAGGTTTTACGTAAGTGTCCTGCTTAACCCGAGGACCATGGTAGATAGACTAGTAACCGTATGTGTACGCGTAATTGTTCAATTCCATCATTCAACCCATTCCCTATTCCCCGGGAATCCCATGCCTTAGTAAGAGTGTGAACTCACCTTAGTTTGCTCGGTATGCTATGCTCTAGGTTTATCAAATGTCTAAGTGTGTTACACACGACCTAGGATATGTTGCACATGATACGATGTAAGTGTTTGCATCAAATTAGGGTTTGCAAATCATTGACATTCAAGCAACTGTGTTTTGTGTGCTTATTGTGTACAGGATGATATCACATAGACCGATTCATGCATGCAAGATCATACAGTTGCATTCAGTATCATACGATCAGATATATATATATAGAATCATACATCACGTAATCAGTTCATCGTATTCACATAATTCATGCGTCACACCTTTGCTTTCACATTTCAGTCTAACATGAAGGTTAATATATTTGTCACTGTGACCATACTTCGTATATTCAACGGTGTTGATAAACTTAACAAGTTTAACTGAGTTAGCGGCTTAAGAAAGTGACATACACATCTTATCAGATTCAATCATTATTTAATACACATTCATGGCCTCATATTAAACACACATCAGAATCAGACAGGGCCTTGCCTTTCATAAAAACTAAGACAAGTGTGGGGGGGGGGTTCCCCTGTTTAAAAGTCGGATAGCACATGGGGGTTTCAAAACTTGGACAACATGGGGACATGGGATCAAAACTCGGACTAGGGGGTATGGGGGGTTAAAAGTCGGACCAATGGCATGGGGTTAAAATTCGGACAAGGGTAGGGGAGGGTCACAAAGGTCGGACACCTTAATGGGGATTAAACTCGGACCTAGGCCTTCACAAAAGTCGGACATGAGAAGGCTCTCAAAAACTCGGACCATAGGTGCCTTAACAAAACTCGGACCCCTTGATTTTATGAGAAATTCGGACCCTTATAATCATCAAAGGTCGGACAACATACATGTGAAGAAACTCGGACCCTTTAGTATACATGAAACTCGGATCACATATCTAGTTTAAAGATCGGACAACATCTCTATTACAAAACTCAGACATTTAACTCAGGGTTTCAAAACTCAGACAAGTATATTAATCCAAAACTCTGACTAACAATAATGCGTGAAATTCCAATTTTTGCACAGAATCAAGCATCAGTTACAACTTTCATTCATACGATTAAAAACCCTACTCAATCCTACGTATTGCAGAATTCACAAGCAATCAGTCGATGATTACAACAATCGTTATGTGAACAATCTTATTGGCATACAACTAATCATTCATCATAATCATCATTATCCAGAATCAAATCAAAATCACAGAATATTTTATGAGGAACTAGGGTTTTTGTGACACCTGTGTCACTTCAGCCATCAAACGAATGCCAAACCAATGAAATATTGTATTTCATACTTGGGATTTGTATAAACACGTGTATCATTTGCACATATTGATTCTTGTTCGATTTCGGGCTTTAAATCACTTTCTAGAAGGTTATACGCGATCTGATTCGTAAATATAACCAGTTTAATGCAACAAACACTCCGGAATAGTTACATAGGCTTAACAACCCTAACTAACCTTTACATAACTTAGAAATAAGTTTTGGAAGGTTTGGTATGCCAAAATCAAGTTTATTCGCTTACAGGGACTAAATATGACAAACTGCGAAAGTATGCCAATTTGAACTGTAACGAACATTCCGGAACTTGACCATAAGTTAAACATACCCTAAATATCCTTTACATAGCTTAGAAATAGGCTTTGAGGTATTCGGTGTGCTAAAAACAAACTTTATGCTCATTCAGGGACTAAAAGCGTCAAAAAGTGCATAAGTTTGCACTTTCGCGCATATCTTACGTTCTGAATACTTCCGGACATCCAAAAATTTATGTAAGCATTAAAATATTATGTTTTAATGTTTGGCATGAGAAAAATCCATTCGTCGCGCAATTTGGATCGTTTTTCGCGCTTATGCGCATTCCGTCGTAATTAAGCGAACATCGCGATCGTACGACCAAACGAACCGACATCCGAGATATTTTTGAGCATGTTTTGAGTTCCCTATACTTTAACTTCATCTTAGAGCCTTGAAATGAGGTTAACAGGGCTTAAACGTGCCAAAAATGGGCCAAAATGCATGTTTCTGAAGTGCAGGGACTAAAACTGCAATTTCTGAACTTTGACCCTTAGGCGGGGCGCGTAAGGATCCATGTAATCCTTACGCGGGGCGCGTCAGACTCCCAGATCTGCAAAAATGTTGTAAACAGCTGGTTGCAGCTGTTTTGCACCTCCCAACCACTTGCAAATGGTTTTTATCAATACAAGGGGCTCCCATGGGTTTATATTTTCAGTGGGTATGTGTTGTACGGCCAAGATCGAAGCACGTTTATCGAGGAACGATCCTAACGGTCTTGGTTTTCCTATAAATACCCATCCATCCCCATTGCAAAACCCACTTGAATTCTGAGGTTGTTCTCTAAGTTGGGGTGCTTTGACACTTCATACCTGAGAATACTCGGAATTCAATCTTGCGGGGACCCGTTGTAAGTATTCCTTCGTTCTTTTATTGCTTTTCGAGTCCGAAAGTCAAACTTTGTTTGACTTTCTGCATTGACCAGTTTATGGTCAATGCGAAGTTCGTTTGAACTTCATAACGTGAGCGTAATCACAATGGTTATAGTCCCTAGCGACTATACCTACTGATTACCACGTTATCTAGGCTCAGTGACGAGCCGTAGCTTCGGCCAGAATGCGTATTCTCGCGTATTTTGTAACCAAGCTACTTATAGGTGTCAAAACCGTTTGTTTTGATACCAAACCTGTTTTCTAACTTTGTTAAACATGTTTCGACATGTTTAGCTCGTCACTTTTAGTTTAGTGCTTGTGTAGAGTCGTAAGTCAAGCGGACTAAACACCTGCTTAGACTTTCGAACACGACCCGTTTCGTCGATCATTAGGATCCGACCAAACATATTTAGGGACCATAGTTGCATAGGGAATAACCTTCCGAGGTTATATCTTATGGTAACCTAGTTTAGGTAGTTGTATGATAAGTAGTTTATATGCCTTTGGTAAATTACCAAAATGCCCTTTTCATACATAATTGGTAATTAAGCATATGTAACCCAAACTTTTGTCACTTAACTGATTATGCAACATAATTAAGCATGTTTAGGCATATAATACTTGTCATAGGACTAGTTAAACGGTCCGAACGCGTTTTACGCAAACAACGCGTTAAAGTAGCATAAGCTACCTAAACGGGTCGTAATGGGTCGAAAGCACTAAGGTTAGGTTTCCTTTTAGTGTGTAGGCCTTGTTAAACCATATCATATGAGTTCCCATACTCATTTGGTTTACGAAACCTCATACTATCCAATTCCCCGATTTAGGTCCGGTTAATTATGTAGTTATCTATATAGGGTGCCGTTTGATTCCGTGATCCCTCTACCTTTGCTTGGTTGTTGTTCAAGACTTCTAAGCACCCTCAAGTGAGTACATAGACCCCTCTTTTACTGTTTTCCAAAAATTTTGGGGTGAAACACATGTGCCTACTCGTTACTTTCGTGCTTTTCTTGTTTTCATATCATATACTTGCTATGTTCATTAGTACACTATTAGTACATTGATCTACATGACTTTTCTGCTTTGTATGTTACTTAGCACACTTAGCACATTGTTTTCACGTAACTGGTTTACATTTGGTATGACATTTGGTATGCATAAACGGTTCTTTACTACATTCATTAACATTAGCTACGCCGCTCGGTAGTAAGTAATGGTACCATAGGACTTGACAAATCCCGTTCCTGACATCCTGGGTTGGTGTGGATGTAAGGAATGACTGAATCCGTGAACATTTTACTTTGATAATCCTTGCTCTAAGGTTATCCTGCTGTCTCAAGGCTTGAATGTAATGCGTTTAACTTACCACATAAATGTTGTATCAATAAAACAAGTTTTCTACTTTGCAAAACATAACTTTTTGATTTACTCAAAATACTTTGTTTTGGTTCATTTTTACTTATGGTTAAGTATTCTCATTTTGTTACTTACCATACATAACTTTTTGTCACACCCCCAAAATCCACCTGCGGAGTATCACCGCTTGGGAGCGTGACTGACCAGGATCAAGCCATCAATCATATTGAACATAGCATAATATAAATAAAGTAATTCGTAAAACCCCGTTCAATACAATTGACGTTTCAAAACAATCATAGTATCAGTAGCGGAAGCATAAGTAAATAACCCAAGTAAACCATAAGTTCAATTATTCGAAATGTTTAAACATAGCGTTCTTAACCCACTGCCCACAACGTCCCGCTCCTCCAGTGCAAGCTCCATAAGTACCTAAGGTCCTGCAAGGCATGCAGCAGATAATCAACAAACTAGTTGAGCGAGTTCACAGTTTATAGTTTAGTTTGAGTAATAGTGCGTTTGTTCAATTAAGTTTCGTATCGTATCAGTTCCATCGCGGCCTCACCGGCATGTGTGCGAAGATTATGTTCGTTAGTTCGCGACCATAGTCTTTACCGACCAGGGTGTGTGCGAAGGCAATTTATCAGTTCGTTCGCGACCATAGTCTTTACCGACCAGGGTGTGTGCGAAGGCAGTTGAGTAGTTCGTTCGCGACCATAGTCTTTACCGACCAGGGTGTGTGCGAAGGCAGTTCGTAAGCATCAACAGTTTAATCGTTCGTTATAATATCAAAGTATGCGCAAGTAATCATCCAACCCATTCCCACCCTGGGAACCCATGCCTTGGCTCGTGTGAACTCACCTTGGTTTGCTCGGTATGCTAAACTGTGTGCTCACGAGTAATCGATCACGTCCTATAGTATGCATGTATATTAAATCAGTTCAAGTTTGTATATCATTTATGTCACGAAGTGTGTATTTAAGCAGTTTTCACATATCATATACGCAGTTAGTCAAAACCATACAAATCATGCTTGACAAGATTAACAGGCAGTTAACTTACTTCGCCAAGTTAACACACTTAACAGGACTCACACACTAGCAATGTTGCATGTCTAATAGAGTTAACGTGTTTACTGAATTAACAACTAGCATAGTTGATAACTAACAGAGTTACATACTTAACACCGTCCGTACTTAACAAGGTTAATTATTTAACATGGTTCGCATCCTTAACTTATTAGTGTTCACTGTACAAACAATCAACGAAATCACTAGGTGGCCGAAATCACTTTGGGCCGAAATCCAAGCTTGCGCCGAAAACCCTTATTTTGTTTTGCATTACTGAACATGTGATCTACCACCGGCCCAACACTCCTTTAGGCCCGATTCAGTTGTGTGTGTGGCCGACATGCTAAATAAATAAAAACCACACCAATAGTCTGACACTTACTGTCATGACTTGACATAACAAAAGAACAAATCGAGTGACAATAATTTCATTCAGATGCTTCTTAAAGTCATGGCCGGCTATTATTTCTTATTACCATCTTATAGGACCGGTGTTCTTAGTGGGCTGACAAGTGTATCGGGCCGCTAACTGATGTGTTGATAAAAGAACCCAACAATTTTTACATGGTAGCCTGTTGTTGTTAATTCATTGAACCTTGAAATCACATGCACAAGGAAGTCTATGGCCGACAAGTCACAGATCACAGTTTCAATCCATGCAATTATTAGTGGTCAATATATATATTGGTCATCATTGGTGGTTTAGGAAGGCTCAACATTCAATCGGTCATGTGAGCATGTGAATCTCGATCAAAAAGAAGCAACAGTTGACTAAATAGAAGCAACAGCATGTGAGGTCCAATAGAAATTAAATTCATTACAATGATGCCAGCTATGATTAAATAATCTGATTACAATCACGTGAATGAGCATTGAATTGTGTGATCACATATAGTGCACAATTGGCTTTTTCTATATTTGAGTATTTAGTGCTCTATGTTTTCGTTGATTGGACCAACATTCATTCTAACTTTTAGAGATTTCAACATGGCCAACAATTTGTTGAATGCTCAAATGATATCATTGGACCAAAAATATGTAAAGGACTGTCACCTTATTCACATGCAAATCATTCAACAAATATAACAATGATTAGGAAATCATTCAACCCTAATATACTCTAACAGTGATAAAACACTCACCGAGATAAGAGAATGCGAGAGAGAGAGACTAACACTAGGAAGGAGGTGCTTCGAGTTGGAAGTTTATCTCGTTACAATGGCTGCCGTCGTTCACGTGTGCGTGTGTGCGTAGAAGGAAAAAAAATAGGGTTTCCAACAAGAAGAGAAGGGTGTATACGAACATCACTGATGCGTATTGGGCTGGGCCCTAATGTATCTGGATCGAAGGCCCACAAGTGGAAAAGTTGGTTTATGACGAAGTCTCATATGTATAGGTATTAAGTTCATAGACTCAAGACTGTTGTTTAGTAACTTAACCGATCAGTAATACCATGACGTAATATAAAAATCACAAAACAAACATGCACAATAATCATATAAATAAATTATGCAAACACCGGTGTGAAACAAGTATGAGTCGAAAAAGACCTTGAAAGTTCGAGTCGTCACATTATCCCCAACTTGAAAGAAATTTCGTCCCGAAATTTAGCATGCGGTTACTGAGGAAGCTAGGTAAGTTGTATCGTTTACTGGTTTCCCTGGGGTGTCACATCATCCCCCCGTTGATTTGGAATTTCGTCCCGAAATTCTGCTGTAGTAGCTTCAGCCTCAGTAGTAGTTGCATTGGTTTCGAATAACTGGGGATACTTGAGTTTCATTTGATCTTCGCGTTCCCAGGTATACTTTGGGCCACGACGGGAGTTCCAACGAACTCGTACAAGGGGTATTCTAGTGTTCTTGAGGACCTTGACATCCCGGTCCATGATTTCAACTGGTTCCTCGACGAACTGCAACCGCTCGTCGATAGTGAGTTCCTTAGAAGGAACTATGAGGGTCTCATCTAACAGACACTTCTTCAGATTCGACACGTGGAATACGTTGTGAACTGCACCGAGTTCAGCTGGTAGGTTTAGTTTGTTGGCTACCTTGCCTATTCTTTCAGTGATTTCGAACGGTCCGACATACCGCGGATTGAGTTTGCCCCGTTTGCCAAAACGAACTACACCCTTCCAGGGTGAGACTTTAAGTAAAACCCGGTCCTCGACCTGAAATTCCAATGGCTTTCTACGCTTGTCCGCGTAGGCTTTCTGACGGTCGCGTGCTGCCGCCATGCGTTGTCGTATCTGTGCTATCTTTTCTGTGGCGTCCACAACAATATCTGGACCCGTAATCTGACTATCCCCCACCTCTGCCCAACAGAGAGGTGACCGGCATTTACGTCCGTACAATGCCTCGAATGGAGCGGCTTGAATGCTGGTATGGTAACTGTTATTATACGAGAACTCCACCAAAGGGAGGTGCTTTTCCCAGCCGTTGCCGAAATCGATGACACACGCTCGAAGCATGTCTTCTAGAGTTTGAATAGTTCGCTCAGACTGCCCATCCGTCTGAGGATGATATGCTGTGCTCATGTCTAATCGTGAGCCGAAAGATTTGTGCATCGCTTGCCAAAGTTCTGACGTGAATCGTGCATCGCGATCCGAAATAATAGAGATGGGCACTCCGTGCCTCGAAACAACTTCTTTCATGTAGATGTCTGCTAGGGTAGAAAACTTATCCTTTTCTTTGATAGCCAAGAAGTGTGCAGACTTGGTGAGTTGATCCACGATCACCCATATGGTATCATTCCCACGCTGGGATCTAGGTAGGCCAGTAACAAAATCCATGGAAATTTGCTCCCATTTCCATTGTGGTATTTCTGGTTGCTGAAGTAGGCCTGATGGTTTCTGGTACTCGATTTTAACCCTTGCACAAGTTAAACACTTGCCGACGTAAGTTGCGATAAGAGCTTTCATGTTTGGCCACCAATAAGTTGTTCTGATATCGTGGTACATCTTATCCGACCCTGGATGTACCGAGTAGCGAGACTTGTGCGCTTCATCCATCACAAGTTCGCGTAAACCGCCATAAAGTGGGACCCAAATACGCCCCGTTACATAGTAGGCGCCGTCTTCCTTTTGTTCCATTTGTTGCCTTGAACCGCGCAAGGCTTCAGCCTTGACGTTTTCGGGTTTTAGTGCTTCTATCTGAGCAGCTCGTATCTGTGCAGGAAGACTGGACTGAATGGTAAGCTGTAGCGCTCGCACGCGCTTAGGTAGAGTGTCTTTCCGACTGAGGGCATCAGCCACAACATTGGCCTTCCCTGGATGATACTTGATGGCACATTCGTAGTCGTTCAGTAGTTCAACCCATCTTCGTTGACGCATATTCAAATCTTTTTGCTTAAGGATATGCTCGAGACTCCTGTGATCGGTGTAAATCGTGCACCTGGTACCGTACAGGTAGTGTCGCCATATCTTAAGCGCGAAAACAACAGCTCCCAGCTCTAAATCGTGCGTCGTGTAGTTCCGTTCATGAACCTTGAGTTGCCGAGAGGCGTATGCGATAACTTTATCCCGTTGCATCAATACACAACCAAGCCCTTGTATCGATGCGTCACAATAAACCACGAAGTCATCCGTGCCCTCGGGCAGTGAGAGAATAGGCGCGCTGCAAAGCCTATCCTTTAAGTACTGAAAAGCGGTCTCCTGTGTATTACCCCATCTGTAAACGACACCTTTCTGTGTAAGCATAGTGAGTGGTTGCGCGATCTTGGAGAAGTCTTTAATAAATCGCCTGTAGTAACCCGCCAAACCCAAGAATTGGCGTATTTCCGTCGGTGTACGTGGTGCTGGCCAGTTTCTGATCGAATCAACCTTGGATGGATCGACATGAATCCCATCCTTGTTCACCACATGGCCTAAGAAGTGGACTTCACGAAGCCAGAAGTCGCATTTTGAAAACTTTGCGTACAGTTGCTCTTTTCGAAGAAGTTCCAAGATAATACGTAGATGCTGCTCATGCTCCTCCTGACTCTTGGAGTAAATCAAAATGTCGTCGATGAAAACGATGACGAACTTGTCGAGATACGGTTTGCACACCCTGTTCATGAGATCCATGAAGACTGCAGGTGCGTTTGTAAGCCCGAATGGCATGACCAGAAACTCGTAGTGACCGTAGCGAGTTCTGAAAGCAGTTTTGGAGACGTCCTCATCCCGGACTCTCAGCTGATGATACCCTGACCTCAAATCGATCTTGGAATAGTAACACGACCCTTGCAACTGGTCGAATAAGTCATCTATGCGTGGAAGAGGATAACGGTTCTTCACCGTCACCTTGTTGAGTTCACGGTAGTCGATACACATCCTGAACGTACCGTCTTTCTTCTTCACAAATAACACTGGAGCTCCCCAAGGCGAAGAGCTTGGACGAATAAAGCCCTTTTCCAAGAGCTCTTGTAGCTGCTTCGACAGTTCTTCCAGTTCGGTTGGAGCTAAACGATACGGTGCGCGGGCTATTGGTGCTGCTCCAGGAGCTAACTCAATCTGAAACTCGACTTGACGATGAGGAGGTAAACCAGGTAAATCTTCAGGAAACACTTGAGGAAAATCACGCACAACTGGTATATCCTCCAGCTTCTTTTCCTTAGCTGATGCGTCAGTGACAAGTGCCAGAATGGCAGTATGTCCCTTTCGTAAACATTTCTGCGCCTTTAAGTAAGAGATGATGCCAACCACAGCACCACTCTTGTCACCTTGTACTTCGAGAGGTTCCTGACTGGAGCGAGGAATACGAATAACTTTTTCTTTGCATAAGATCTCCGCATGATGTTGGGATAACCAATCCATACCGATGACGACGTCGAAACTACCCAAAACTATGGGTATGAGATCAATCGAGAAAGTCTGACCCGCTAGAACAATACTACAACCCTTGACTACCTGTGCGGCTTCTACACTTTTACCATTTGCTAGTTCTACGACGTGTTTGGTGTCTAGAGGTGTTGGTGTACGTTTTAATAATTTACTCATTTTCAAGGACATATAGCTTGTATCAGCACCCGAATCAAATAAGACAGTAACATAAATATCGTCGAGAAGAAACTTACCCATAACCACATTGGGATCATTCACTGCATCTCCTCGACCCAACACAAAAGCACGACCACGAGCTTCATTGCCGTTGTTGTTGTTGTTTCCCCCGTTGTTGTTGTTACCATTACCCTGATTGTTGTTATTCCCGTTGCCCTGGTTGTTGTTGTTATTGCGATTCTGGTTCAACTGGGGACAATCGCGTTTGTAGTGACCTTCAGCCCCACACTGGAAACACCCCCGGTTTCCACGCTGTGGCTGCTGCTGCTGATTCTGTGGAGCTGGCGGTGGAAGTTGCTGGTTCTGATTCACTGGTCGCGCGCTTCTACAATCTTTGGCCTCATGGCCCATCTTGTGGCACCTTTGACATTGACTCCTGCGACATCTTCCACTGTGGTGTTTGTTGCACCTGTTACACCACGGGTGATTTCCCTTATAACCACTATGTCCCTGACTGCCCGATGACTGCTGACTCGGACTCTGGTAATCGTTGGTGCGACGTTGCTGAGTTTGGGATTGAACAGACGCTGATCCCCTGCTGGAATCCCCGTCCCACTTTCTTTTATTCTCGCTGGGTGTGGCAGAAGTAGCAGCTGTTGGAGTGACTGAAGTAACAGCTGTAGCAGTAGCGCCGACACGCTTTGGCAGTTTGCCCTGGTCTACTGCCTGATCTGTGATGCGATGAGCGAGGCGCTGAATTTCTTGGATGTTGTTGAGGTTAGCCGACGTAACGTGGCTCTGTATTTCTGGTGCCAAACCTTTGAGATACAACTCAATTCGCTTGTATGGAGGATCTACCATAGTTGGGCACAGCACAGCCAACTCATTCGATCTTTTGGTGTAAGCTTCGATTTCCGAACCAACCATTTTCAAGTTATACAACTCGTCCTCCAACTTGTGAATGTCTTCTCTAGTGCAGTATTCCCTCTTGATCAGTTCTTTGAATTCATTCCAGGGTGTGGCGTTAGCAGCTGCCAACCCTAAAATCTGCACTTGTGCGTTCCACCAAGTGAGCGCAATCCCTTCAAGTGTGCCAGTGGCGAACTTCACCCTGCGAGCCTCAGGGCATTCACACATTTCGAAAACCGACTCGAGCTTTTCAAACCAGTGGAGGAGTCCAACTGCTCCCTCCGTGCCACTGAACGAGCTAGGACGACAATCCATGAAATTCTTGAATGTGCACCCAGGTTGTTGCTGAGCGGGTTGACCTATTGTGTACGAATAGGGCAAAGTTAAGTACGAGAATTAATGTAGGATCTAAAGATCCTAGTGTTTATACTGCAGGGTACACTACCTGCTTGGGCGGCTGCAACTGCCGCAGCAACGAGAGCCTCTAGCTGGGCTTGAGTCATGGTAATTCGTGCGGCCATTGATCTTCACATCAAAGGCAACATAAGTGAGAAAGGTTCGCGAGTAGTGCGATGACAGAAGAGTGTAAGCACATAAGTATTCTCATGCAATGTCAAGTTGTGAGCAAGGTAATGTAAGCATACTACGAGCAAAGTTCTATGCAAATTCTAGCATGTAGGCAATAAACATAAACCTTATTACCTAGGAAGTTGAGTCTTGCACGTGGAGCGAAGCGTCGTTGTGGATCGTTGAGAGCACTGTTCTGGTTATAGTCTGGTTTTAATAAAACGTTTTCCCATATTAAAACCAAGTTCTCTATAACCAATGGCTCTGATACCAATCTGTCACACCCCCAAAATCCACCTGCGGAGTATCACCGCTTGGGAGCGTGACTGACCAGGATCAAGCCATCAATCATATTGAACATAGCATAATATAAATAAAGTAATTCGTAAAACCCCGTTCAATACAATTGACGTTTCAAAACAATCATAGTATCAGTAGCGGAAGCATAAGTAAATAACCCAAGTAAACCATAAGTTCAATTATTCGAAATGTTTAAACATAGCGTTCTTAACCCACTGCCCACAACGTCCCGCTCCTCCAGTGCAAGCTCCATAAGTACCTAAGGTCCTGCAAGGCATGCAGCAGATAATCAACAAACTAGTTGAGCGAGTTCACAGTTTATAGTTTAGTTTGAGTAATAGTGCGTTTGTTCAATTAAGTTTCGTATCGTATCAGTTCCATCGCGGCCTCACCGGCATGTGTGCGAAGATTATGTTCGTTAGTTCGCGACCATAGTCTTTACCGACCAGGGTGTGTGCGAAGGCAATTTATCAGTTCGTTCGCGACCATAGTCTTTACCGACCAGGGTGTGTGCGAAGGCAGTTGAGTAGTTCGTTCGCGACCATAGTCTTTACCGACCAGGGTGTGTGCGAAGGCAGTTCGTAAGCATCAACAGTTTAATCGTTCGTTATAATATCAAAGTATGCGCAAGTAATCATCCAACCCATTCCCACCCTGGGAACCCATGCCTTGGCTCGTGTGAACTCACCTTGGTTTGCTCGGTATGCTAAACTGTGTGCTCACGAGTAATCGATCACGTCCTATAGTATGCATGTATATTAAATCAGTTCAAGTTTGTATATCATTTATGTCACGAAGTGTGTATTTAAGCAGTTTTCACATATCATATACGCAGTTAGTCAAAACCATACAAATCATGCTTGACAAGATTAACAGGCAGTTAACTTACTTCGCCAAGTTAACACACTTAACAGGACTCACACACTAGCAATGTTGCATGTCTAATAGAGTTAACGTGTTTACTGAATTAACAACTAGCATAGTTGATAACTAACAGAGTTACATACTTAACACCGTCCGTACTTAACAAGGTTAATTATTTAACATGGTTCGCATCCTTAACTTATTAGTGTTCACTGTACAAACAATCAACGAAATCACTAGGTGGCCGAAATCACTTTGGGCCGAAATCCAAGCTTGCGCCGAAAACCCTTATTTTGTTTTGCATTACTGAACATGTGATCTACCACCGGCCCAACACTCCTTTAGGCCCGATTCAGTTGTGTGTGTGGCCGACATGCTAAATAAATAAAAACCACACCAATAGTCTGACACTTACTGTCATGACTTGACATAACAAAAGAACAAATCGAGTGACAATAATTTCATTCAGATGCTTCTTAAAGTCATGGCCGGCTATTATTTCTTATTACCATCTTATAGGACCGGTGTTCTTAGTGGGCTGACAAGTGTATCGGGCCGCTAACTGATGTGTTGATAAAAGAACCCAACAATTTTTACATGGTAGCCTGTTGTTGTTAATT
Source organism: Helianthus annuus (assembly GCF_002127325.2). Classification (NCBI taxonomy): domain Eukaryota; kingdom Viridiplantae; phylum Streptophyta; class Magnoliopsida; order Asterales; family Asteraceae; genus Helianthus; species Helianthus annuus. The sequence goes on from NC_035441.2 coordinate 90,709,263, forward strand.
CATTGAACCTTGAAATCACATGCACAAGGAAGTCTATGGCCGACAAGTCACAGATCACAGTTTCAATCCATGCAATTATTAGTGGTCAATATATATATTGGTCATCATTGGTGGTTTAGGAAGGCTCAACATTCAATCGGTCATGTGAGCATGTGAATCTCGATCAAAAAGAAGCAACAGTTGACTAAATAGAAGCAACAGCATGTGAGGTCCAATAGAAATTAAATTCATTACAATGATGCCAGCTATGATTAAATAATCTGATTACAATCACGTGAATGAGCATTGAATTGTGTGATCACATATAGTGCACAATTGGCTTTTTCTATATTTGAGTATTTAGTGCTCTATGTTTTCGTTGATTGGACCAACATTCATTCTAACTTTTAGAGATTTCAACATGGCCAACAATTTGTTGAATGCTCAAATGATATCATTGGACCAAAAATATGTAAAGGACTGTCACCTTATTCACATGCAAATCATTCAACAAATATAACAATGATTAGGAAATCATTCAACCCTAATATACTCTAACAGTGATAAAACACTCACCGAGATAAGAGAATGCGAGAGAGAGAGACTAACACTAGGAAGGAGGTGCTTCGAGTTGGAAGTTTATCTCGTTACAATGGCTGCCGTCGTTCACGTGTGCGTGTGTGCGTAGAAGGAAAAAAAATAGGGTTTCCAACAAGAAGAGAAGGGTGTATACGAACATCACTGATGCGTATTGGGCTGGGCCCTAATGTATCTGGATCGAAGGCCCACAAGTGGAAAAGTTGGTTTATGACGAAGTCTCATATGTATAGGTATTAAGTTCATAGACTCAAGACTGTTGTTTAGTAACTTAACCGATCAGTAATACCATGACGTAATATAAAAATCACAAAACAAACATGCACAATAATCATATAAATAAATTATGCAAACACCGGTGTGAAACAAGTATGAGTCGAAAAAGACCTTGAAAGTTCGAGTCGTCACACTTTTGTTTACACATAACTACATGACTACATTTTGGGTTTTAAACATTGACAATGGTTTAGACAAGAACATTTGATGATTGGTTTGAACATGAACTATATGCTTTGGTGGTTTGTTTGAGTGACTTAAGTAACGATATGGTTGTAGTATACTACAAGCATGGTGGATACGCCGCTGGTACTTCCTATATATAAGTGCTTGTATTATATTACATGTCGTAGCGTTAATTGAATCATTCATTTGGATTTATACATTTCTACACAAATAACATATTTCTCACAAGACATTGTTTTACAAAACAGTTGGTTATATACAAACTCATTTTTACTTGGTTATTCATTTAACCTTACATCATTCTTTTTAACTATACATATCTATTATCGATTTTCAAACGATTTTATAAAACAAAACATTTTACAAGGATCATGACTGACTTTTGTTAAACAACTTTCTTTTTCCAAACTTATAAGTCATGAATCCTAAATCAATAAAACCTATGTACTCGCCGGCATTTTTATGCTGATGTATTTTCACATGTGTTTCAGGTACAGTAGTTGGTGTTATAAGATGATGATATTGGTGTATGCTCACATAGGAATGGACGAGGCCTTAGTGACATTAAAAGATGCAAGACTAGTTAATTATGTTATGTTTCCTTGTTGTTTAGACATTGTAATACATTAAATTCAATAAAACAAAATTTGTTCATTCCATGGTTGTGAAACAATGATTCTGTTACAACACTCCCCGACGTTTCCGCCACGTTTTGTTGTTTTACGTGGTCGGGGTGTGACAGAAAAGTTGGTATCAGAGCTCATGGTTATAGGGAATTAGGTTATTAGTAATGCTTTGACCTAGTCTATAACCTTCCTAGGACCCTAACGCGAGTTTACTTGCGTTTAGTCATAAAACAACACCGTCACTTATCCTTAGGTGACAACCACAACAAGAACATAAAATTTGATCCGCTTTGAAAACTAATCATCTGTTCTAGGATGATTGATTACTAGGTTTTGAACCCTTTGTTATAAGGTTTTGAACCCTTCCAGTTTAACTCATATTTGGCTTAGTGCCTTTCGAGTTTTCAAAATCCCGTCAAAGTTTAGGTCTAAATGATGTGAACACGTGCAAACTGGAAGAGTGAATGCCTGTACTCCGAGTTTTCTGTCTAAGGCTAGAGTGTTCGTACAAATCCGCAGTATCGGACCAGTCACACTTACCTGGGAACTCTTGGGGTGAGTGTTCACTTATAGGCGAGCATGTCTTCAGTGATACATTAATATGACCCGTTTACTTTGATTAGCCACCGTCTCATTTGTTTGCCTTAGGTAACAAGCAAATGACCGCAAGTTCCTATGCGTTGCCATTCTGTTTTGATTATCTGATATCACTTCACTCGTTTCTTCCTATGTCTTTCATTTTCTTCTAGAATGTCTCTTTATCTCAGCAACGGTCAGATGTCCAAGCAAGCGGCCAAACTTGCTCAGCAAATAGGCGAAGTAGTTCTGAAGACCGTGGACTCAGGTATTGCCATGTCCCGCCTCAAAAATGGAGCCACTCAAGAATCACTGAGGAAAGTAGAAGTCAAGCCTGCACCAAAATCAAGAAAACGTAAGGCTTCAAAGAAACCCACAGCAGTTGCACCTAATCCAGCAGGACCTAGCCAAAAGGCAACACCACCTGCTAAGAAGCAATACAAGGGGACGGCACCACTATGCGACAAATGTAATGGGCATCACCAAGCTCACTTACAGTGTCGTCTGTGCGAATCATGTGGGCGAGTTGGTCACCTGGCGAGTGTTTGTCGAACTAACCCAAACCAAGGTGGTCCAAATCGACCACAAGTCAATTCTGCTCAAGCTCGCTTTCCCCGTGGATCGTGCTACAACTGTGGTGAGACGAGCCATTTCAGGAACAAATGCCCGAAGATTGTCAATGCAAATCCAACCCTTGGATGAGCATTTGACTGAGCGAAAGATATTGCTGTCTTATGCGTTTGTTTCTTTTGTTTTCTTGTACTGTGAAACGATCTGCCTTGTTCATAAATAAAGGTTGTTATTTGCAATTCTGATGTACAAATGTAGTTACATGTGTGTATGGCATTTCTCTATAATACCTACATCAAGGAACCTTGTTCTTTATAAATTACTCTTATGATTTCTCCCTTTCAAGTGATCGCTCATGATTTCCTCAAAATTTTAAGTACTCGTCTCATTCTAGGAGACGAAGTACATGAAATGAAATGACATTATGAGTAATCGTGCTCTTCGCACATTTTTGCCTTTGAATCCCTGGTTAGATAACTAAGGGTATTTTCAAATCTCATACTCGTTACGTTCTGATTTTTCAACTTGCCTAACATAAGTTTTCAAAACAACCTTCATGACTTCAAAAAAAAAACATTTTTATATATAGTTCAAAAACATTTTTAATATAGTGTATTTACTTAACATATCATATGCATAATCTCGAAAACATTGTCTATATTTTCAAAAACAACCTCCATGAATTCAAAAACATTGTCTATGTTTTCAAAAACAACCTTCATGATTTCAAAATGTTATTAATACAGTATAATTACTTATATCAAGTGCATGATTTCAAAAGCATCATTCATGTTTTCAAAAACCTTATACATAATTTCAAATTCATCCCGCATGATTTTTAAACATTTTTATAAATGTACCTACCTAATACACCTACTTTATGATTTCAAAAGTATTATATATAAGGTTTCAAAAACATTGAACACATTTTTTTTAGAACCCCATGCATAGTTTTCAAAATTATTTTCTTCATTCATTGACTTAACCTTCAAATTCCGCTCCATGTGCCGCCTTGGCATATCTAGCATCTCAACTTCATAAGCATTTTTACTTCATGTTTTGACTTAAGCACATCCAGTGCAAGGTTTCAAAACATCTTCAACTTCTAAAATCCATATGGGATCTTCTTACCATTACAATCAGATCCTTGTGCATAATTATCATTCAAATCAGAATCCTTAATTGGATTCCTTGTGTACCTTAATTCGAACATTTCGGTTCCTTGCAATCGAAATCGAATCTCCTATTTAAGATCTTTCTAACTTCATAGTTAGATTCTTGATAATGTTTAAAGCACCAATCAAAATCCACTGATTGGATGCCTGGTGTGCTTTAAATGCATATGCTCAGTTAGCATAACAAATTAACAAAATCATGACAAGTTTAAAATCAAGATAAACAATTTTGTGGTTATATGACTATGTGTTTATGCATTTTGTGTTTTCTTTTATGCATATTTTGTGTTTTTATACTCTGGATATTCGTTATCCAAATCCTCGTAGAACCTTTCATATCTTCATATGAGGGATTCGTAGTAGGATATTCAAAAGGTACTACCTTAAATCCTTAATGGGCTCCTGCGTGATAGTTAAGACCCATGGATTTTATAAGTGCCACTCCATCATTCATAGAGACCCCTTTTAGTGGTCTAGGTCAAAAGATTGATTCAAATTCTGGTTGAGAATGACATGCGATGATATAAGCTGAAAAGACTCCTTGGCGGTCTGGAGATCATTTATTGACTCAATTAAAAAGGACCCCATTATGGTCTAATCACAATCATCACAGGCTCGTTCATCGTTTTCCCTCCCCTACACATTATAAGATGCACCACGTGACTATGCAAGGAATTACGTAATTATGGATGCATACATAATTATGAAGTTCAGTGCACGGAAACCGCGGTAAGACTTATTATGTGTAAGAACCAATAGTGGCAACCATAACAAAATGTGAACAATGTAATAGAGGTACGGTGGACGCACCAATAACGCTTTATACACTTGTATATAAGTAACCCTCTCTCATTGCAAGCATGATGTTATTTAAGGTTACTAGAAGTTCAGGACTCTAACCAGTGTTGTTCGATCTTTTCAACTTCATGTCTCAAGTTCTCACAAGTTTCCTCTAAATAAATTTCGGGACGAAATTTCCTGAAGTAGGGGAGACTGTGACACCTGTGTCACTTCAGCCATCAAACGAATGCCAAACCAATGAAATATTGTATTTCATACTTGGGATTTGTATAAACACGTGTATCATTTGCACATATTGATTCTTGTTCGATTTCGGGCTTTAAATCACTTTCTAGAAGGTTATACGCGATCTGATTCGTAAATATAACCAGTTTAATGCAACAAACACTCCGGAATAGTGACATAGGCTTAACATACCCTAAATAACCTTTACATAACTTAGAAATAAGTTTTGGAAGGTTTGGTATGCCAAAATCAAGTTTATTCGCTTACAGGGACTAAATATGACAAACTGCGAAAGTATGCCAATTTGAACTGTAACGAACATTCCGGAACTTGACCATAAGTTAAACATACCCTAAATATCCTTTACATAGCTTAGAAATAGGCTTTGAGGTATTCGGTGTGCTAAAAACAAACTTTATGCTCATTCAGGGACTAAAAGCGTCAAAAAGTGCATAAGTTTGCACTTTCGCGCATATCTTACGTTCTGAATACTTCCGGACATCCAAAAATTTATGTAAGCATTAAAATATTATGTTTTAATGTTTGGCATGAGAAAAATCCATTCGTCGCGCAATTTGGATCGTTTTTCGCGCTTATGCGCATTCCGTCGTAATTAAGCGAACATCGCGATCGTACGACCAAACGAACCGACATCCGAGATATTTTTGAGCATGTTTTGAGTTCCCTATACTTTAACTTCATCTTAGAGCCTTGAAATGAGGTTAACGGGGCTTAAACGTGCCAAAAATGGGCCAAAATGCATGTTTCTGAAGTGCAGGGACTAAAACTGCAATTTCTGAACTTTGACCCTTAGGCGGGGCGCGTAAGGATCCATGTAATCCTTACGCGGGGTGCGTCAGACTCCCAGATCTGCAAAAATGTTGTAAACAGCTGGTTGCAGCTGTTTTGCACCTCCCAACCACTTGCAAATGGTTTTTATCAATACAAGGGGCTCCCATGGGTTTATATTTTCAGTGGGTATGTGTTGTACGGCCAAGATCGAAGCACGTTTATCGAGGAACGATCCTAACGGTCTTGGTTTTCCTATAAATACCCATCCATCCCCATTGCAAAACCCACTTGAATTCTGAGGTTGTTCTCTAAGTTGGGGTGCTTTGACACTTCATACCTGAGAATACTCGGAATTCAATCTTGCGGGGACCCGTTGTAAGTATTCCTTCGTTCTTTTATTGCTTTTCGAGTCCGAAAGTCAAACTTTGTTTGACTTTCTGCATTGACCAGTTTATGGTCAATGCGAAGTTCGTTTGAACTTCATAACGTGAGCGTAATCACAATGGTTATAGTCCCTAGCGACTATACCTACTGATTACCACGTTATCTAGGCTCAGTGACGAGCCGTAGCTTCGGCCAGAATGCGTATTCTCGCGTATTTTGTAACCAAGCTACTTATAGGTGTCAAAACCGTTTGTTTTGATACCAAACCTGTTTTCTAACTTTGTTAAACATGTTTCGACATGTTTAGCTCGTCACTTTTAGTTTAGTGCTTGTGTAGAGTCGTAAGTCAAGCGGACTAAACACCCGCTTAGACTTTCGAACACGACCCGTTTCGTCGATCATTAGGATCCGACCAAACATATTTAGGGACCATAGTTGCATAGGGAATAATCTTCCGAGGTTATATCTTATGGTAACCTAGTTTAGGTAGTTGTATGATAAGTAGTTTATATGCCTTAGGTAAATTACCAAAATGCCCTTTTCATACATAATTGGTAATTAAGCATATGTAACCCAAACTTTTGTCACTTAACTGATTATGCAACATAATTAAGCATGTTTAGGCATATAATACTTGTCATAGGACTAGTTAAACGGTCCGAACGCGTTTTACGCAAACAACGCGTTAAAGTAGCATAAGCTACCTAAACGGGTCGTAATGGGTCGAAAGCACTAAGGTTAGGTTTCCTTTTAGTGTGTAGGCCTTGTTAAACCATATCATATGAGTTCCCATACTCATTTGGTTTACGAAACCTCATACTATCCAATTCCCCGATTTAGGTCCGGTTAATTATGTAGTTATCTATATAGGGTGCCGTTTGATTCCGTGATCCCTCTACCTTTGCTTGGTTGTTGTTCAAGACTTCTAAGCACCCTCAAGTGAGTACATAGACCCCTCTTTTACTGTTTTCCAAACATTTTGGGGTGAAACACATGTGCCTACTCGTTACTTTCGTGCTTTTCTTGTTTTCATATCATATACTTGCTATGTTCATTAGTACACTATTAGTACATTGATCTACATGACTTTTCTGCTTTGTATGTTACTTAGCACACTTAACACATTGTTTTCACGTAACTGGTTTACATTTGGTATGACATTTGGTATGCATAAACGGTTCTTTACTACATTCATTAACATTAGCTACGCCGCTCGGTAGTAAGTAATGGTACCATAGGACTTGACAAATCCCATTCCTGACATCCTGGGTTGGTGTGGATGTAAGGAATGACTGAATCCGTGAACATTTTACTTTGATAATCCTTGCTCTAAGGTTATCCTGCTGTCTCAAGGCTTGAATGTAATGCGTTTAACTTACCACATAAATGTTGTATCAATAAAATAAGTTTTCTACTTTGCAAAACATAACTTTTTGATTTACTCAAAATACTTTGTTTTGGTTCATTTTTACTTATGGTTAAGTATTCTCATTTTGTTACTTACCATACATAACTTTTGTTTACACATAACTACATGACTACATTTTGGGTTTTAAACATTGACAATGGTTTAGACAAGAACATTTGATGATTGGTTTGAACATGAACTATATGCTTTGGTGGTTTGTTTGAGTGACTTAAGTAACGATATGGTTGTAGTATACTACAAGCATGGTGGATACGCCGCTGGTACTTCCTATATATAAGTGCTTGTATTATATTACATGTCGTAGCGTTAATTGAATCATTCATTTGGATTTATACATTTCTACACAAATAACATATTTCTCACAAGACATTGTTTTACAAAACAGTTGGTTATATACAAACTCATTTTTACTTGGTTATTCATTTAACCTTACATCATTCTTTTTAACTATACATATCTATTATCGATTTTTAAACGATTTTATAAAACAAAACATTTTACAAGGATCATGACTGACTTTTGTTAAACAACTTTCTTTTTCCAAACTTATAAGTCATGAATCCTAAATCAATAAAACCTATGTACTCGCCGGCATTTTTATGCTGATGTATTTTCACATGTGTTTCAGGTACAGTAGTTGGTGTTATAAGATGATGATATTGGTGTATGCTCACATAGGAATGGACGAGGCCTTAGTGACATTAAAAGATGCAAGATTAGTTAATTATGTTATGTTTCCTTGTTGTTTAGACATTGTAATACATTAAATTCAATAAAACAAAATTTGTTCATTCCATGGTTGTGAAACAATGATTCTGTTACAACACTCCCCGACGTTTCCGCCACGTTTTGTTGTTTTACGTGGTCGGGGTGTGACAGAAAAGTTGGTATCAGAGCTCATGGTTATAGGGAATTAGGTTATTAGTAATGCTTTGACCTAGTCTATAACCTTCCTAGGACCCTAACGCGAGTTTACTTGCGTTTAGTCATAAAACAACACCGTCACTTATCCTTAGGTGACAACCACAACAAGAACATAAAATTTGATCCGCTTTGAAAACTAATCATCTGTTCTAGGATGATTGATTACTAGGTTTTGAACCCTTTGTTATAAGGTTTTGAACCCTTCCAGTTTAACTCATATTTGGCTTAGTGCCTTTCGAGTTTTCAAAATCCCGTCAAAGTTTAGGTCTAAATGATGTGAACACGTGCAAACTGGAAGAGTGAATGCCTGTACTCCGAGTTTTCTGTCTAAGGCTAGAGTGTTCGTACAAATCCGCAGTATCGGACCAGTCACTCTTACCTGGGAACTCTTGGGGTGAGTGTTCACTTATAGGCGAGCATGTCTTCAGTGATACATTAATATGACCCGTTTACTTTGATTAGCCACCGTCTCATTTGTTTGCCTTAGGTAACAAGCAAATGACCGCAAGTTCCTATGCGTTGCCATTCTGTTTTGATTATCCGATATCACTTCACTCGTTTCTTCCTATGTCTTTCATTTTCTTCTAGAATGTCTCTTTATCTCAGCAACGGTCAGATGTCCAAGCAAGCGGCCAAACTTGCCCAGCAAATAGGCGAAGTAGTTCTGAAGACCGTGGACTTAGGTATTGCCATGTCCCGCCTCAAAAATGGAGCCACTCAAGAATCACTGAGGAAAGTAGAAGTCAAGCCTGCACCAAAATCAAGAAAACGTAAGGCTTCAAAGAAACCCGCAGCAGTTGCACCTAATCCAGCAGGACCTAGCCAAAAGGCAACACCACCTGCTAAGAAGCAATACAAGGGGACGGCACCACTATGCGACAAATGTAATGGGCATCACCAAGCTCACTTACAGTGTCGTCTGTGCGAATCATGTGGGCGAGTTGGTCACCTGGCGAGTGTTTGTCGAACTAACCCAAACCAAGGTGGTCCAAATCGACAACAAGTCAATTCTGCTCAAGCTCGCTTTCCCCGTGGATCGTGCTACAACTGTGGTGAGACGAGCCATTTCAGGAACAAATGCCCGAAGATTGTCAATGCAAATCCAACCCTTGGATGAGCATTTGACTGAGCGAAAGATATTGCTGTCTTATGCGTTTGTTTCTTTTGTTTTCTTGTACTGTGAAACGATCTGCCTTGTTCATAAATAAAGGTTGTTATTTGCAATTCTGATGTACAAATGTAGTTACATGTGTGTATGGCATTTCTCTATAATACCTACATCAAGGAACCTTGTTCTTTACAAATTACTCTTATGATTTCTCCCTTTCAAGTGATCGCTCATGATTTCCTCAAAATTTTAAGTACTCGTCTCATTCTAGGAGACGAAGTACATGAAATGAAATGACATTATGAGTAATCGTGCTCTTCGCACATTTTTGCCTTTGAATCCCTGGTTAGATAACTAAGGGTATTTTCAAATCTCATACTCGTTACGTTCTGATTTTTCAACTTGCCTAACATAAGTTTTCAAAACAACCTTCATGACTTCAAAAAAAAAACATTTTTATATATAGTTCAAAAACATTTTTAATATAGTGTATTTACTTAACATATCATATGCATAATCTCGAAAACATTGTCTATATTTTCAAAAACAACCTCCATGAATTCAAAAACATTGTCTATGTTTTCAAAAACAACCTTCATGATTTCAAAATATTATTAATACAGTATAATTACTTATATCAAGTGCATGATTTCAAAAGCATCATTCATGTTTTCAAAAACCTTATACATAATTTCAAATTCATCCCGCATGATTTTTAAACATTTTTATAAATGTACCTACCTAATACACCTACTTTATGATTTCAAAAGTATTATATATAAGGTTTCAAAAACATTGAACACATTTTTTTTTTAGAACCCCATGCATAGTTTTCAAAATTATTTTCTTCATTCATTGACTTAACCTTCAAATTCCGCTCCATGTGCCGCCTTGGCATATCTAGCATCTCAACTTCATAAGCATTTTTACTTCATGTTTTGACTTAAGCACATCCAGTGCAAGGTTTCAAAACATCTTCAACTTCTAAAATCCATATGGGATCTTCTTACCATTACAATCAGATCCTTGTGCATAATTATCATTCAAATCAGAATCCTTAATTGGATTCCTTGTGTACCTTAATTCGAACATTTCGGTTCCTTGCAATCGAAATCGAATCTCCTATTTAAGATCTTTCTAACTTCATAGTTAGATTCTTGATAATGTTTAAAGCACCAATCAAAATCCACTGATTGGATGCCTGGTGTGCTTTAAATGCATGTGCTCAGTTAGCATAACAAATTAACAAAATCATGGCAAGTTTAAAATCAAGATAAACAATTTTGTGGTTATATGACTATGTGTTTATGCATTTTGTGTTTTCTTTTATGCATATTTTGTGTTTTTATACTCTGGATATTCGTTATCCAAATCCTCGTAGAACCTTTCATATCTTCATATGAGGGATTCGTAGTAGGATATTCAAAAGGTACTACCTTAAATCCTTAATGGGCTCCTGCGTGATAGTTAAGACCCATGGATTTTATAAGTGCCACTCCATCATTCATAGAGACCCCTTTTAGTGGTCTAGGTCAAAAGATTGATTCAAATTCTGGTTGAGAATGACATGCGATGATATAAGCTGAAAAGACTCCTTGGCGGTCTGGAGATCATTTATTGACTCAATTAAAAAGGACCCCATTATGGTCTAATCACAATCATCACAGGCTCGTTCATCGTTTTCCCTCCCCTACACATTATAAGATGCACCACGTGACTATGCAAGGAATTACGTAATTATGGATGCATACATAATTATGAAGTTCAGTGCACGGAAACCGCGGTAAGACTTATTATGTGTAAGAACCAATAGTGGCAACCATAACAAAATGTGAACAATGTAATAGAGGTACGGTGGACGCACCAATAACACTTTATATACTTGTATATAAGTAACCCTCTCTCGTTGCAAGCATGATGTTATTTAAGGTTACTAGAAGTTCAGGACTCTAACCAGTGTTGTTCGATCTTTTCAACTTCATGTCTCAAGCTCTCACAAGTTTCCTCTAAATAAATTTCGGGACGAAATTTCCTGAAGTAGGGGAGACTATGACACCTGTGTCACTTCAGCCATCAACACATGGTCCTCGGTTATGCAGTGGATGATTCAAAACGCAAATTCTAGAACTCTAGACCGGATTGTGGGTAAGATCCTTATTGCGGCTACTTCGTACTATGTATGGCAGGAGAGGAATAACCGGTTATTTTCTAGTGTCCAACGATCCCCTGAGATGCTCTCGCATGTTATTATCAGTACGGTTCGTTTGAAGATTATGGGATTCAAGCTTCGGAATGACCGGAAGCATCGTGACCTTTTGGAAACCTGGCAGATCTCGGTGAAGAGTTTGGATTGTGATCCGGGCTAGTGCTTGTCTTTGTTCGGCTAGCACGTTGTTAGAGACTTAGTTTTGTCGGGCTTTGATTCTTTTTTTCGGGTTGTATGTTTTTGTCGTTTTGGTTGGTTCTTGGATTTTCTAGTCTTGGTTTGCCTTGACTAGTAGTGTGTGTCAATGTCGTGGCACACCCTGTTTTATTTGGTTGGTGATTTATAAAATTTTCCGGGGTAACCCTTTACCCAAAAATAAACACGTGTATCATTTGCACATATTGATTCTTGTTCGATTTCGGGCTTTAAATCACTTTCTAGAAGGTTATACGCGATCTGATTCGTAAATATAACCAGTTTAATGCAACAAACACTCCGGAATAGTGACATAGGCTTAACATACCCTAAATAACCTTTACATAACTTAGAAATAAGTTTTGGAAGGTTTGGTATGCCAAAATCAAGTTTATTCGCTTACAGGGACTAAATATGACAAACTGCGAAAGTATGCCAATTTGAACTGTAACGAACATTCCGGAACTTGACCATAAGTTAAACATACCCTAAATATCCTTTACATAGCTTAGAAATAGGCTTTGAGGTATTCGGTGTGCTAAAAACAAACTTTATGCTCATTCAGGGACTAAAAGCGTCAAAAAGTGCATAAGTTTGCACTTTCGCGCATATCTTACGTTCTGAATACTTCCGGACATCCAAAAATTTATGTAAGCATTAAAATATTATGTTTTAATGTTTGGCATGAGAAAAATCCATTCGTCGCGCAATTTGGATCGTTTTTCGCGCTTATGCGCATTCCGTCGTAATTAAGCGAACATCGCGATCGTACGACCAAACGAACCGACATCCGAGATATTTTTGAGCATGTTTTGAGTTCCCTATACTTTAACTTCATCTTAGAGCCTTGAAATGAGGTTAACGGGGCTTAAACGTGCCAAAAATGGGCCAAAATGCATGTTTCTGAAGTGCAGGGACTAAAACTGCAATTTCTGAACTTTGACCCTTAGGCGGGGCGCGTAAGGATCCATGTAATCCTTACGCGGGGCGCGTCAGACTCCCAGATCTGCAAAAATGTTGTAAACAGCTGGTTGCAGCTGTTTTGCACCTCCCAACCACTTGCAAATGGTTTTTATCAATACAAGGGGCTCGGTAGTAAGTAATGGTACCATAGGGCTTGACAAATCCCGTTCCTGACATCCTGGGTTGGTGTGGATGTAAGGAATGACTGAATCCGTGAACATTTTACTTTGATAATCCTTGCTCTAAGGTTATCCTGCTGTCTCAAGGCTTGAATGTAATGCGTTTAACTTACCACATAAATGTTGTATCAATAAAACAAGTTTTCTACTTTGCAAAACATAACTTTTTGATTTACTCAAAATACTTTGTTTTGGTTCATTTTTACTTATGGTTAAGTATTCTCATTTTGTTACTTACCATACATAACTTTTGTTTACACATAACTACATGACTACATTTTGGGTTTTAAACATTGACAATGGTTTAGACAAGAACATTTGATGATTGGTTTGAACATGAACTATATGCTTTGGTGGTTTGTTTGAGTAACTTAAGTAACGATATGGTTGTAGTATACTACAAGCATGGTGGATACGCCGCTGGTACTTCCTATATATAAGTGCTTGTATTATATTACATGTCGTAGCGTTAATTGAATCATTCATTTGGATTTATACATTTCTACACAAATAACATATTTCTCACAAGACATTGTTTTACAAAACAGTTGGTTATATACAAACTCATTTTTACTTGGTTATTCATTTAACCTTACATCATTCTTTTTAACTATACATATCTATTATCGATTTTCAAACGATTTTATAAAACAAAACATTTTACAAGGATCATGACTGACTTTTGTTAAACAACTTTCTTTTTCCAAACTTATAAGTCATGAATCCTAAATCAATAAAACCTATGTACTCGCCGGCATTTTTATGCTGATGTATTTTCACATGTGTTTCAGGTACAGTAGTTGGTGTTATAAGATGATGATATTGGTGTATGCTCACATAGGAATGGACGAGGCCTTAGTGACATTAAAAGATGCAAGACTAGTTAATTATGTTATGTTTCCTTGTTGTTTAGACATTGTAATACATTAAATTCAATAAAACAAAATTTGTTCATTCCATGGTTGTGAAACAATGATTCTGTTACAACACTCCCCGACGTTTCCGCCACGTTTTGTTGTTTTACGTGGTTGGGGTGTGACAGTTTTCATGAACACATAATCAAGAATCAAGAATTGATAATAATCAAGCAATCAATTAGGGTTACAAGTATCACAACAATCAATAAACAATTACCTTGAATGATTCTAGAGAAAATGTGGAAATCAAAGTGCTGAATGTCTTGTGCCAATGATGATGGTGGTGATGATTGCCAAAGAAAAGTACGTGCTTGGATTTTTGTGAAATGATTAGTGAAAAAGGGATTAGGGTTAAGTATCATTAGGATTTCACTAATTGCTCTCTACACCCTGAATTACTATATCTTACAATAGTACACCATCTCAAACAGTTTCACAGTTTCACCACCAAGTTTATGCATTTGACAAGTCTATCACAATTAACACATAACCATGCATAATCACACAATACACTTCATTAAAACGTTACAGTTCCAAAGCCAATTATTTGTGCAAATAAACAACTAAACAATAAATGAACGTGCAATAAATGCAAAATAGAATTCTTGGGAATTCGAGTTGTCATATTATCCCCAACTTAAAAGAAATTTCGTCCCGAAATTTGGTACGCACTCACTGAGGAAGCTAGGTAAGCTGTATCGTTCACTGGTTTTCCTGGGGTGTCACATCATCCCCCCGTTGATTTGGAATTTCGTCCCGAAATTCCGCAGTAGGAGCTTCAGCCTCAGTAGTAGTTGCATTGGTTCCGAATAACTGGGGGTACTTTTCTGTCATCTGGTCTTCGCGTTCCCAGGTGTACTCTGGGCCACGTTTGGAGTTCCAACGAACTTGGACAAGAGGGATTCTCTTGTGTTTGAGGACCTTAACATCCCGGTCCGTGATTTCAACTGGTTCCTCGACGAACTGCAACCGCTCGTCGATAGTGAGTTCCTTAAAAGGAATTATGAGGGTCTCATCTGACAGGCACTTCTTCAGATTCGACACATGGAATACGTTGTGAACTGCACCGAGTTCAGCTGGTAGGTTTAGTCTGTAGGCTACTTTGCCTATTCTTTCAGTGATTTCGAACGGTCCAACATACCGTGGATTGAGCTTGCCTCGTTTACCAAAACGAACCACACCCTTCCAGGGTGAAACTTTGAGTAGCACTCGATCCCCAACTTGGAACTCGAGCGGTTTCCGGCGTTTGTTTGCGTAAGCTTTCTGACGGTCACGAGCCGCCGCCATGCGTTGTCGTATCTGTGCAATTCGTTCAGTAGCATCAACTACAAGTTCTGGACCTGTGATTTGACTATCCCCCACCTCTGCCCAACAGAGAGGTGACCGGCATTTACGTCCGTACAATGCCTCGAATGGAGCGGCTTGTATGCTGGTGTGGTAACTGTTATTGTATGAAAACTCCACTAAAGGGAGGTGTTTTTCCCAACTGTTGCCGAAATCAATAACACATGCCCGCAACATGTCTTCTAGGGTTTGAATCGTGCGCTCAGACTGCCCATCCGTCTGAGGGTGATAAGCTGTGCTCATGTCTAAATGAGAGCCAAACGCTTTGTGCATCGCTTGCCATAGTTCTGAGGTGAATCGTGCATCCCGATCCGAAATAATAGAGGTGGGCACCCCGTGCCTCGAAACAACTTCTTTAAGATAAACGTCTGTGAGGGTGGAGAACTTATCCGTTTCCTTAATAGCAAGGAAGTGTGCAGACTTGGTGAGTCGGTCCACGATCACCCATATAGTATCATTTCCACGCTGAGATCTAGGCAGGCCAGTAACAAAATCCATGGAAATTTCTTCCCATTTCCACTGTGGTATCCTGGGCTGTTGCAGTAGGCCTGAGGGTTTCTGGTACTCTGTCTTGACTCTCGCACAAGTCAAACATTTGCCGACATACGTTGCGATGTGGGCCTTCATGCTAGGCCACCAGTATGTAGTTCTGATGTCGTGGTACATTTTATCCGAACCTGGATGTACTGAGTAGCGAGACTTATGAGCTTCATCCATCACAAGTTCTCGTAAACCGCCATATAGTGGGACCCAAATGCGTCCTGTTACATAATAGGCGCCGTCTTCCCTTTGTTTCTAATCGTTGCCTTGAGCCACGTAAAGCTTCAGCCTTCACGTTTTCTGGTTTCAATGCTTCCAGCTGAGCATCTCGTATCTGTGCAGGAAGATCAGACTGAATAGTGAGCTGCAAAGCTCGTACACGCCTAGGTAAAGTATCCTTTCGACTGAGAGCGTCAGCCACAACATTGGCTTTGCCTGGATGGTACTTGATGGCGCATTCGTAATCATTAAGTAACTCGACCCATCGTCGTTGACGCATGTTCAATTCCTTCTGCTTGAAGATATGCTCGAGACTCCTGTGATCGGTGTAAATTGTGCACTTGGTACCGTACAAGTAGTGTCGCCATATCTTGAGCGCGAAAACAACAGCTCCCAGCTCTAAATCATGTGTCGTGTAGTTCCGTTCATGAACTTTGAGTTGACAAGAGGCGTAGGCAATAACTTTATCCCGCTGCATCAATACACAACCAAGCCCCTGTATCGATGTGTCACAATAGACCACAAAATCATCCGTGCCCTCTGGCAATGAGAGAATAGGTGCGCTGCATAGTCTGTCCTTCAGGTACTGGAAAGCCGTTTCTTGTGTATTACCCCAACGATAGGTGACACCTTTCTGTGTAAACATAGTAAGCGGCTGTGCGATCTTGGAAAAGTCTTTAATGAATCGTCTGTAGTACTCCGCCATACCCAAGAATTGGCGTATTTCCGTTGGTGTACGCGGTGCAGGCCAGTTCCTGATCGAATCCACCTTGGACGGATCAACATGAATCCCATCCCTGTTCACCACATGGCCTAAGAAGTGGACTTCACGAAGCCAGAAGTCACATTTAGAAAACTTGGCGTACAATTTTTCCTTTCGAAGAAGTTCCAAGATAAGACGTAAATGCTGCTCGTGTTCCTCCTGACTCTTGGAGTAGATCAGAATGTCGTCGATGAAGACAATGACGAACTTGTCAAGATAGGGTTTGCACACCCTGTTCATAAGATCCATGAAAACTGCAGGCGCGTTCGTAAGCCCAAATGGCATGACTAGGAACTCGTAATGACCGCAGCGAGTTCTGAATGTTGTCCTTGAGACGTCCTCATCCCGGACTCTCAGCTGATGATACCCTGACCTTAGATCAATCTTGGAATAGTAACTCGACCCTTGCAACTGGTCGAATAAGTCGTCGATACGAGGAAGAGGATAGCGGTTCTTCACTGTGACCTTGTTTCGTTCGCGATAATTAATGCATATCCTGAAAGTGCCATCCTTCTTTTTCACGAATAGTACTGGAGCTCCCCAAGGCGAAGAGCTTGGACGAATGAATCCCTTATCCAAGAGCTCTTGTGGTTGCGTCGATAGTTCTCCCAGTTCTGATGGAGCTAAGCGATACGGTGCGTGAGCTATAGGTGCTGTCCAGAACTGTAGGAATGAGGTCAATAGGAAACGTCTGACCAGCGAGGATAAGATTACAATCCAGAACTATGAATGGCCTCTAGACTTGTATCATAAGCTAACACTACGACAGGTTTGGTGTTCAAGGAAGTTGGTGTACGTTGTAACATTTGACTATCTTTCAAGAACATATAACTGGTATCCACACCCAAAACAAACAAGACAGTAACATAAAATTCGTCGAGAAGAAACTTACCCATTATTACATTTGGATCGTTCCTTGCGTCACCCTGATTAATCACGTACATGCGGCCTCAGCGTCATTGTTTCCATTGTTTCCCCCAAAGCTATCCCCATTGTCATCCCTGTTTCCATGGTCGTGGTTCTGAGTCTGGTCCTGGTTTATATGTGGACAATGTCTCTTGTAGTGATCTTTAGCATCACACTGAAAACATCCTTTAAAACTTTGTTGTTGCTGCTGATTCTGTGAAGATTGAGGCGGCCGTAGCTGTTCTTGGGTTACAGGACGTGAGCTTCGACAATCCTTAGCTTCATGACCAATCTTGAGACACCTCTGGCAACGACCCTTGTTGCACTGACCGCTGTGGTGTCTATTGCATCTGTTACACTTTGGATGATTTCCTCGATATCCACTCTGCCCGCGACTACTAGAAAATTGTTGTCTGGGGCTCTGGTAGTCGTCTATCTTTTGTTGCTGCGCCAGAGGCTGGACCAAAATTAATTCCTTGCTCAATCTTTCATCCCACTTGCGTTTGTTATCACTAGAAGCACATGTAGTATCAGTCTTAGCACGTTTCGGTAACTTGTTTTGTTCTACAGCCTGGTCTGTGAGACGATGAGCAAGTCGAGTGACTTGCTGGATAGTGCCAAGGTTAGCTGCAGTCACATGACTCTGAATTTCTGGCACCAGACCCTTGGGATACAGCTCGATACGTTTGGTGGGAGGGTCTACCATAGTAGGACAAAATGTGGCTAATTCATTCGATCTCTTCGTATAAACTTCAATTTCGGACCCCACCATCTGTAGGTTGAGGAACTCTACCTCTAGTTTGTGGATGTCTTCACGACTACAAAACTCTTCCTTAATTAGGTCCTTGAACTCGTTCTAGGGGGTGGCATTAGCAGCTGCCAGCCCTAACATCTGAACCTGTGCTTCCCACCAGGTTAATGCAGCACCCTCAAGTGTTCCAGTAGCAAACTTTACTCTACGAGACTCAGAACAATCATGCACCTCAAAGTCAGTTTCGAGCCTTTCGAACCAGTGGAGGAGGCCTTCAACTCCCTCAGTTCCACTGAAGGTACTAGGTTGGCAATCCTTGAGATTTTTGAAGGTGTAAACAGGTGGCTGAGCGTGTTGACCTATTGTGTATAAGAATAGGACAAGGTTAAACACAAGAGTTGGTTTAAGAGTGTAGGATCTAAAGATCCTAGTTACGACTGCAGGGTATACCTCCTGCTTGTATGGCTGCAAGTGCCGCAGCAATTCGTTCGTTAATGAGAGCTGTCAACTGGGCTTGAGTCAAGTTGATATGCCCGGCCATGATCTTCATAGCAAATGTAATGTAAGTGAGAGAGGTTCGCGAATAGTGCGATGACAGAAGAGTGTAAGCACATAGATGTTCTCAAGCAATAACAAGTAGTGAGCAATGTAATCTAAGCATACTACGAGCAAAGTTCTATGCAATTCTAGCATGTTGGCAACAAATATAAACCTTATTACCTAGGATGTTGAGTCTTGCACGTGGAGCGAATCGTCGTTGTGGATCGTTGAGAGCACTGTTCTGGTTATAGTCTGGTTTTAATAAAAACATTTTCCCATATTAAAACCAAGTTCTCTATAACCAATGGCTCTGATACCAATCTGTCACACCCCCAAAATCCACCTGCGGAATACCACCGCTTGAGAGCGTGACTGACCAGGATCAAGCCACCAATCATATCGAACACAACATTTAATAATAAAAGTAGATAATGTAATTCATCACGACATGATTGATGTTCAAAACCAAACTTTGTTTAAGTAGCGGAAGCATGTAAATAAACCCAACATAATAAGAATATATGAAATGTCATAAGTGTTTAATTAAGCATTCATGATCCATGCTCCACAACGACCTGCTCCTCCCTGTGCAAGCTCCATGTATCTAACGACCTGCAAGGCATGTAACAGAGGATCAACAACTAGTTGAGCGAGTTCACAGAAAGTAAATGCGTAACAGTAAGTTCGTTTGTAACATGTGGCTCTACTGGGCCGATAGTACGTTCTATTGGTGGGGGCTTCCCATGTTGTATATCCACTAGACTATTCGTAACCATAGGGGTTCTTCACAACCGAGAACAGTAGTACGTACAAGCTTTACGTAGGTTTTACGTAAGTGTCCTTCTGTACCCGAGGACAGTGGTACGCGTGGGGTTTACGTAGGTTTTACGTAAGTGTCCTTCCTGACTCCGGAAGACAGTAGCATGTTATTGTTTACGTAGGTTTTATGTAAGTGTCCTTCCTGACTCCGGAAGACAGTAGCATATTCCTGTTTACGTAGGTTTTACGTAAGTGTCCTGCTTAACCCGAGGACCATGGTAGATAGTCTAGTAACCATATGTGTACGCGTAATTGTTCAATTCCATCATTCAACCCATTCCCTATTCCCCGGGAAACCCATGCCTTAGTAAGAGTGTGAACTCACCTTGGTTTGCTCGGTATGCTATGCTCTAGGTTTATCAAATGTCTAAGTCTGTTACTGTTGGTGCACTACATCTGTTGATTCTGTCTAAGTGTCTAGGATCAGATCTTACATTGTATTGTATAGCATAGGGCACGAAATACGAGTAAACAGGAGTCTGTATAGGTTTTAGGGTCTAGGATCGCTTATAGGGTCTTGAGTTGCTTGGGTCGCTTATTTGTCATGTGGACTGCTTATGTGGTAGAGTCTGGACCGCTCATATGGACATGTCCACATGAGCGGACTCAGAACACTATATATAGGTGTCTTCAGAAGCGATCCATATAGTGAAGTCTTTGTATTCCACGCCGAAGCTCTGCCGGTGTGACGTTTGAGCTGTAAAACGTTTCTAATCAATACAACAAGCAGTTAGGAGGAAGAACAAGCTATATCTACTTGCTTTTCTTATTATTTCGCATCTGAATTGCAAGAGTTAACCTCTGAACGACTCGTTTGGGTCAGCAATCGATCCTACAAGTGGTATCAGAGCTTGGAAGGAGGTTTTCTGCAGATTGTAGCTGTTTTTCATCATTTCTTCTCACTTCTACACCTTTTTTTCTTATTTCCGGGAGATTTCACGGTTGAAATTCGTTTAGAAGCTCACAGATTGTTCATTATCATACTAAAACAAACCCTTGGAAGTTTCAGGCCGAAATTCAGCTTAAAAACAGATCAAATCATGTTCGGAATGTGGATCGCTCAAATGACGTCATCATGAACCGCTCGTAATTCACTGTTTTGGACCGCTCATTCGTACAGTTTTGAGTCTGGTTCGCTTCAAATTAGTGTCTGGACCGCTCGTGTGCATATTTCTGGATCGCTCATTTGTTCCTTTCTGGACCGCCCTTAGAACATTCTTGGACCGCTTGAAAGACTTTTTGGATCGCTCATTCGATTAATATTGGACCGCTCTTAGGACATTGGTGCTGGATCGTTCCAAAGGATCTTTTCGGTTCGCTTATCTGTTCACTGTTGAATCGCTTTTCTGTCAGTTGCCTTGAAAATCGTGCTAAGTCATCATGAATTCTGAGTTTTACAACGCCTTTGCTACATCGACTACTCCAGCCGCAATTGCTCAAGCAATGAATTTAGAAAATGAGACGGGAACAACTCAAAAACCCCCGAAACTGATGAGCATTGAGGAGTATTATGGGTGGAAGGATCGATTTGAAAACTGGGTTCAGGCAAATCATCTCAGATCGTGGGAATGCATATTGGAAAAGTACACATTGCCTCGAACAGAGTTGCAAGTCATTAAACAGATATCTGAATTCTCAGAACAAGAACGTGCAATGTATAGAGCAGAAAAAATGATGATCAGTTTATTACAGCAGGCGATTAAAGAAGATATATTCATTTTGCTACAGCATGACAAAACTGCTAAATCTATTTGGGATGCTCTTAAAGTAAAATTCGAGGGTAGTGAAAGTATGCTCAAAAGCAAGAAGGCATTGCTTAAAAAGGAATTTGATTTGTTCAGCAGTTTGCCGGGAGAGGATACTAAAAAGCTAATCGAGAGATACTGCCACTTAGTGCGATCGTTATCAATGTTAGGAGTTGAAAAGGGTCGTGAGGAATGGGTTGATAAGTTGGCTGATGCGTTACCTCAGAAAGAGTGGGGAACGTATTTGATGATATTGAAAAACACGGGTGTTTATGAAAAACTAACAATTGGTCAGTTTATTGAGAAAATAGAGGGACAGGATCTGGAACAACAGAAGATAGCCAGGATGAATAACTCGAGTGGTCAACAGGATGTTAAAATGTACTATAAAGGTAGTATTCCAGTTTCTGAAGTTGAAAAAAACCCAAAGATTCAAACCGCTTTCAGTGCTGGAGATTCATCAGAAAAAGTTGACCATGGTTCAAACAAGAGCAGCAGCGGGTTTTCATCGTTTTCAAGTGTAAATCCGAAAGAGACTAACACAAGTTTTCAGTCTCAGAGTACAAAAACTGGAAACGGATATGTGATTCAGTGCAACAAAGCTCTCAATCTTCCAGAAGGTCAAAGCTTCTCTGAAGACACTGCAAAAGACCATATGGCACTTCTGGGTTCTGTTCTGTTATCTTATGAAGGTCTTGTTGCTGGTCGGATCGGAAATCCTATGCTCACCAAAGAGGATTACGATCAGATAGACGCTGAGGAAATGGAACTCATGGATATCAAATGGTGTCTTGCTAGTGTTCTTCGTCGAGCTGAAAAATTCAAAACCATTACCGGGAGAAATGACTTTCTTGATGCACATGTTTCTACTTTAGGTTTTGATAAATCTAAAGTTACTTGTTTTCGATGCAGGGAGAAAGGCCATTTCAAGCGGGAGTGCAAAGGAAGAGAAGCTAGCGGAGCACAGAATCCATTCGGGAAAGATGATTACTACCGCAAAGCTATCTATCAACAAGTTGGTCAATCCCAAGAACCGCAGACAGCTCATGGGAGAAAGATTGAAGACTCCAAAAGAGCATGTGTGGTAGATTTCAGCTGGAGTGATTACATATCATCTGAAGCCACAGCAGAACGAGTTATCGATCAAGATGATGAGAAACTACCAGAAGGTTTCAGTTGGGATATGTTCGTGGATGAAAAGGGAAGTTTTAAAGCTTTCATTGCCAAGATCGTCCGAGAGCCAAATTTGTTTGCTACTTGGATGAGATCTATTGGAGAGAATGTGTCAAGTGGAGATGAAAAGTCTGTGTCATCTGATGAAAGTTCAGATAGTACTGATAGACTTTCAGAACACTCTGAGGATGTTTCAGATAGTTCAGATGAAATTGTACAAGATGAACCTGTTCAAGAACAGGATGTTGTATTTGACAAAACACCATCTGATTCTAGTGTATCTGATGCTGATTCTGAAAAATTAGTTCAATTTGATCAATCACCAGATCATAGTAGCAGTGATGATGAGGAAGAGAAACATATAAATATTGCAAAATCTCATCTGTCTCCTGAAAGTTTTCATTTTTATTTTGCAGAAAGAATGGAGAAACTAAAAGAGAAACAAGCTGCTAAAGAACAACAATCTGAATCTGAAGGTGATGTTCAGAATGCTGAAAATGTTGCTAAGAAGATTCCTGAGGTTGTGAAAGAAGAAGAAAAGGTGATTGAAGAAGAAAAGGTGATCGAAGTAGAAAAAGTGGTTGAAGTTATTAAAACAATTGAAATTGAGAAGATTATTGAAGTTGTCAAGCCATGTGAGAAGTGTCTGGAAGAATGCAAAGATTGTGCAGCCAAAGATGACATCATAGCTGAGTATGAAAAGAAGAAAGAGCAGTTATTGTTTAATCTAAACTACGTGAAAGAATCGTACGATGTCTTGAACAAAATAGTAACTGGTCTCCAAAATACAAACACAGAAAGAGAACAGGCGTTGACTATGATGAATGCAACTTTAATGTCGAAGCAAAAAGCTATAAATTTCTACATTGAAGAAAGTGCTAAATGGAAGCAAGAGTTGGAAACTGAAAAGATTGAAAATGAGAGGATTAGGAGGTTATTATTGAGTTATTCTACCTCTGATTATCTTATTGATCGTGTTTACCCAACTGTTGCAGGTATGGAAGCTTTTCAAGATGAGAAGCCGAAAGAAAAGAAAGATTGTGGTAAGAAACCGACTGTTAGCTATAACAAGTGTCCACCTCCAATTTGGGATGGGTATTCACCTAGGAAACCAAATGAGGAGCAACTTGCAAAAGCAGTCAATATAAAGCTTAAAACCGACACAACTGACGTCTTACCAGAAAACATTGATGTGACGTTTACCTCATCCGATACTGATCATGAGTCTGAATTAATCAAAAAGGTGGTCGATCAGGTGTTGGATACTGATGAGGAGACAGAGTCGAAATCTGAATCTGAAAAGCCAAAGTCGTCAGTCAACAGTCAAAATTCGTCGACTAAACGGTTTTATAGTAAAGAATTTTTGTTATCAAAGGCAGATTTGAATGATGAAACATTCGAAGTTGTATATACTTTGAATGGTTCTGACAAATTATATTACAACAAAGATTTTCCGATAATGAGTATAAAAACAGAATTAATCAACAAAACTTTCAAATTAGTAGAGGTAAATATTCCTGAATTAAAGGTTTTGAAAAGTTTTGATAAACCTAAAAAATATACTTCTAGAGTTCAACAACGTCTAAACAAGAAAAAAGGTTATAATTTTGGTCCTGGTCTTCAAAAGAAACCTAACCAAAATCGTAGCTATAAAAAGAAAGGTCTTGGTTATATTCCACCAGAAAATGATAAAAATATGAAAAATTCTAAAACAAAATCTGAATTTGTGTCAGGTGGAAGCTCTGAAGATGAACAACAGAAACCATTTTGGAGACAGTCTAACAAAGAGTTTCTTGCTGAGAGGAGAAAGAATGGAACTGGAGTATTTCATCCGAGAAATACTCAAACCTGTTTGAAATGCAATGAAGCTGGTCACATTGCATCGGATTGTCCGAAAGATATCAAAACAAAACAGGGAGTTTCTCAGAAGATGAAAGAAAAAGTTGTTGAAAAATCTAAAATTTTTGAAAATTCGAAACATGAGGTTGGGGAATGTTCGAAGACAAAATTTTACAAAAGAAAAGGAAATGACAACCAAGTGTGGGTTGCAAAAAAGGTAGTAGAAAAGGTCGGCAATGAATCTGGTTCCACAAAGCCAGAAGAGCCACAAGTTGTGGAGAAAATTTCAGTGAATGATGATGTTTTTCCATCACAGAAACTTGAAGAAGTTAAAAAGAAAATTGGTAAAATTGAAATTTCAAATCAATTTTATAATGAAGAAAAAGAATTTGATGTCGAGAAAACATTCAACGGAAATGTTAAGAAAATATTTGGGAAAATGTTGAGTGGGAAAGCTAAAGGGGTAAAAGATTTTTACGCAACTAAAAAGGCAACATACAACCCTACAGCTGAAGAGTTGAAAGCCCTCAAGTCTGAGAAGACTTGGAGGGAAGTTTGTTTCCCAGAATAGTCGAAGGACTATGCCGGAGATCCCAAGTTTATATCGTGGATCAGGAATCGGCATCATTCTAGTTTTTTATGTATTTGTTTGAATGATTGT
This sequence comes from Helianthus annuus, assembly GCF_002127325.2. Classification (NCBI taxonomy): domain Eukaryota; kingdom Viridiplantae; phylum Streptophyta; class Magnoliopsida; order Asterales; family Asteraceae; genus Helianthus; species Helianthus annuus. The sequence goes on from NC_035441.2 coordinate 90,734,671, forward strand.
GATTAATGTTTGAATGTTTTTGCAGGAGAAAGGACTACGCCGGAGCTTCCAGGTGATTAATTGCGAAGCAGGAATCGGCATTTTGATTGGTAAAATGGTGATGTAGACGTAATATTCCTACAAGTGGTAGTTTTTGGATATGTACAAGTGGTAATCTTGATCCCACAAGTGGTATTTGTGGTTAAATTTTGAGATGCTTGGATACGTTAAAGTAATTAAATTTACTAGTGGTACAGAAGGTTCTTAAATGCAAATGGTAAATCAGGGACATTAAATTGTACTTGATTTACTATTCATGGCAAAAGATAGACAAGATGATGAACCACATCCCCGTTCTTAAAATTGATACTCCTACAAGTGGTTGTTATCAACACAAATTCATTTTCCGGAAAAAATCATTTTGATTAAAACAAACTTAAGTGTTTTGAAATCTAAATGAGAAAATGGTTTGTGATAGGGGGAGTTCAGATTGTTTATGCATAGTGAATGGCGATTTGATGTGATTCAGTGTCAGTTGTCAAGTTTCTGTACAGTTTGTTTTACATTTTATGTTTCTAGTAGGTCAAGAGTCTTGAAGTTTTCAAATTTTCTTTAAAATGTGTTTGCATTTTAGGGGGAGTAGGGAAATTTCAGAAAATCTAAAAACATTTGAAAAATTTGCAAAAACCAAAAACATGATAAAATTCAAAAATGAGTTTTGTTGCGAAAAAAAGGAAATGATAGTACATCAGTGGACTATCACGGCACGCTAAAGAAATGTAAAGTTAAAAAGTGTTAAACAATCTTACTGCGGATGTGTCAGCAGATTTTCGCACATTTAGTAAATTGAAACGAGATATAAATCTTATTCAAACTTGCTTAATTCGTGGGTAACTATTCTTGAATATATGGGTAACCCCCGAAATCTTGTTTGAAAGGTCCCATATTCTGAGATACTAGGTCTTTATACTCAGTGATATCTGGGGTATTATCCCGGGACTTCTGCTGTATGGAAGTACTGACCTAGTCCCCGGATAATACTTTCTGCTAAAGCTTTGAAACATAAGCTTCGCCCTCAGCATGCTGATGAAACAATAAAATTGATAGTCGCTGCTGTTGAAATGCAAAAAGATCCTCTAAAGGGGACCCACCAAAAGTCGAGCCGTCATCTCTCTGCTGAACGGAAGTTCTGACCTGTGCTCTCACGGTTTCGCATTTAACCCCTTTACAGATATCAGCTGTGGTATATTCACCTGTAAGACTGAATATTTGGGATCTGGATACGGGAGTATATTCAAGTGGAGTGATACACAATTAAGTTTAAGTCTCTAAAACATTAATATCGTATCTCGAATCGATTGAAATTTGTGTTGAGAATTTAAGAGGACAAACATACTGACAATCTAGGTAAATTGTTTAAAGCGTAAAATGAAATCGAGCTTAACGGTGTTGGTGATTTGTCTCATAAACTGCTATGATCCTCTTGCACAAACTCACAAAAAATATTGTCTGTAAATATTATATTTCTGTTTGTTTTTATCTGAAGTGGTGTCAATTAATGTCTCTCAGAAAATCCAAAAAGATTTTGTGTGTGTTTTAGCATAAATTTTGAAAAAGTCAAAAAGATTTTCGACAACTGACGTTGGAAAACTGATTTTCAAAATTCCAAATGCTGAACATGATGAGCAAAATTTGAGGGGGAGTGTTTGTGAAAATCTAACTGTTTGTATTAATCTAACCTTCTTCAAGTGGTTCATCATAGAGTGTTTTGAGGGGAGTCATATGTTGGTGCACAGGTATTAGATATGTGATAAAATTAGAAAATTTATTTCTAGGTTAAGATTGTGCAGGTAATCAGGTTTTGGTTTCTAAAGATTAGAGGAGAGCCAGGTTGATCGATTCTGATTCTGAAGATCTTGGTTATCGATTGATGCTGATGAACTTAAGGAATCAAGAGATCTGATCAAGAGAATTAGAGTGTTTGAAAACCAGACAAAGATCCTAAAGATGTTACTGAAGAACAAATGAATGCCAGTAAGTCGAGAGGGGGAGTCTGAAGATTGAAAGAAGAGAAAGCCCAGAGACTGATCCAGCTTGAAGATGTGAAGACACAGCATTGAAGTCAAGGTGTATTGGCGACTTCATCAACATCTGAGGGGGAGTCTGTTGGTGCACTACATCTGTTGATTCCGTCTAAGTGTCTTTGATCAGATCTTACATTGTATTGTATAGCATAGGGCACGAAATACGAGTAAACGGGAGTCTGTATAGGTTTTAGGGTCTAGGATCGCTTATAGGGTCTTGAGTTGCTTGGGTCGCTTATTTGTCATGTGGACCGCTTATGTGGTAGAGTCTGGACCGCTCATATGGACATGTCCACATGAGCGGACTCAGAACACTATATATAGGTGTCTTCAGAAGCGATCCATATAGTGAAGTCTTTGTATTCCACGACGAAGCTCTGCCGGTGTGACGTTTGAGCTGTAAAACGTTTCTAATAAATACAATAAGCAGTTAGGAGGAAGAACAAGCTATATCTACTTGCTTTTCTTATTATTCCGCATCTGAATTGCAAGAGTTAACCTCTGAACGACTCGTTTGGGTCAGCAATCGATCCTACAGTTACACACGACCTAGGATATGTTGCACATGATACGATGTAAGTGTTTGCATCAAATTAGGGTTTGCAAATCATTGACATTCAAGCAACTGTGTTTTGTGTGCTTATTGTGTACAGGATGATATCACATAGACCGATTCATGCATGCAAGATCATACAGTTGCATTCAGTATCATACGATCAGATATATATATATAGAATCATACATCACGTAATCAGTTCATCGTATTCACATAATTCATGCGTCACACCTTTGCTTTCACATTTCAGTCTAACATGAAGGTTAATATATTTGTCACTGTGACCATACTTCGTATATTCAACGACGTTGATAAACTTAACAAGTTTAACTGAGTTAGCGGCTTAAGAAAGTGACATACACATCTTATCAGATTCAATCATTATTTAATACACATTCTTGGCCTCATATTAAACACACATCAGAATCAGACAGGGCCTTGCCTTTCATAAAAACTCAGACAAGTGTGGGGGGGGGGGGGGGTTTCCCCTATTTAAAAGTCGGATAGCACATGGGGGTTTCAAAACTTGGACAACATGGGGACATGGGATCAAAACTCGGACTAGGGGGGTATGGGGGGTTAAAAGTCGGACCAATGGCATGGGGTTAAAATTCGGACAAGGGTAGGGGAGGGTCACAAAGGTCGGACACCTTAATGGGGATTAAACTCGGACCTAGGCCTTCATAAAAGTCGGACATGAGAAGGCTCTCAAAAACTCGGACCATAGGTGCCTTAACAAAACTCGGACCCCTTGATTTTATGAGAAATTCGGACCATTATAATCATCAAAGGTCGGACAACATACATGTGAAGAAACTCGGACCCTTTAGTATACATGAAACTCGGATCACATATCTAGTTTAAAGATCGGACAACATCTCTATTACAAAACTCAGACATTTAACTCAGGGTTTCAAAACTCAGACAAGTATATTAATCCAAAACTCTGACTAACAATAATGCGTGAAATTCCAATTTTTGCACAGAATCAAGCATCAGTTACAACTTTCATTCATACGATTAAAAACCCTACTCAATCCTACGTATTGCAGAATTCACAAGCAATCAGTCGATGATTACAACAATCGTTATGTGAACAATCTTATTAGCATACAACTAATCATTCATCATAATCACCATTATCCAGAATCAAATCAAAATCACAGAATATTGTATGAGGAACTAGGGTTTTCATGAACACATAATCAAGAATCAAGAATTGATAATAATCAAGCAATCAATTAGGGTTACAAGTATCACAACAATCAATAAACAATTACCTTGAATGATTCTAGAGAAAATGTGGAAATCAAAGTGCTGAATGTCTTGTGCCAATGATGATGGTGGTGATGATTGCCAAAGAAAAGTACGTGCTTGGATTTTTGTGAAATGATTAGTGAAAAAGGGATTAGGGTTAAGTATCATTAGGATTTCACTAATTGCTCTCTACACCCTGAATTACTATATCTTACAATAGTACACCATCTCAAACAGTTTCACAGTTTCACCACCAAGTTTATGCATTTGACAAGTCTATCACAATTAACACATAACCATGCATAATCACACAATACACTTCATTAAAACGTTACAGTTCCAAAGCCAATTATTTGTGCAAATAAACAACTAAACAATAAATGAACGTGCAATAAATGCGAAATAGAATTCTTGGGAATTCGAGTTGTCACAGCAGGGAAGATAGGCAACACCAATCTGACAAAAGAAGATTATGATCAGATTGATCCTGAAGAGATGGAACTGATCGACATACGGTGGTGTATGGCCAGTGCAGTTCGTCGTGCACAGCATTTTATGGAGATCACGGGGAGAAAGTCAATTGGTGGACCTTCTACCAAGTTGGGGTTTGACAAGTCCAAGGTGACGTGCTTCAAATGTAAGCAGAAAGGTCACTTCAAACGTGAATGTCGGAATGCGTATGCCGATGAGTCTGAGAATCCATTCAGAGAAGATTACTACAAGAAGGCGATTTATCATCAGAATAAATCTGAGCCGCCAAGATTGAAGCAGGACGAGGAGAACAAAGAGAGGTCTAGAGCTCTTGCTGTAATTCACGATGATGAAGGTTACGACTGGAGTGAGCTGTTACCTGAGGAGGATGCGGTTGGATATGCTTTCATGGCAAAAACTGAACCTATTCCTTGGAAAGATAGCAGAACTGAAGAATAGAAGTATAATCACAGAAGGATGCTAGCCACAAACAGATTGATCAGAATATCTAGTATATATTCTGAAGCAAAAAGAGCAAGAAGATGGGATCTAGACAAGGAATGTTATCTTGACCCATATGGAAACATTGCTGTTGATCATAACACTCTTGATATAGAAGCCATAATCAAAGAGTTTAAAGATGATGATGATTATTGGCAGAAGAAATGGTGGGGAAACGGAGAAGAGAAAGAGAAAGAAGAGAAAGAGAAAGAAGAGAAAGAGAAAGAATAGAAAGAGTCAAAGAAGGTTGATACTGGGATCATTGACACGACACAGGAGTTGAATGCTGAAAATCTTGGAAAAATGGCTGACAAGGTGCTGGCAGCTAAGGCGCTTGAGGTAGATTCTAAATCCGTCTCTGAGTCTAAAGGCCAGGTCAGTTCAAACATGTCAACGACTGAGTCGGGTAAGAAAGTCAATGGTGATGTTGACTGCAAAAATTGCATCAAGGAATGCAAATTTTGTAGTACAGTCACTTATCTCAATGGTAAGAAAATTGAGGATATGACTGCTAGAGTCAGAAGCGTTGAGGATCAAATTCTTGATCGTGATAAAAGGGTGAAAGCTTCAACTGAACGGTTAAAAGAATTAACTAACAAAATTGAAAATGATAAAATTGACCATGAAAAGGTTAGGCAAGAAAATGAAAGGTTAGTTCTTGAAAACCGTCAGATCACTGAAAAGTTTGAGAAACTTAAGAGCACAATGAAAGATAATGATGACAGAAACGGTAAAACATATAAAGAAAATGTTCAATTAAAAACAGTGCTCAGGTTAAAAGACGAATCAATCAACCAACAAATGGATGAAATCGCTAAATTGAAACTTAAAGTTCAAGAAGCTGAAATTGAAAACGAGCGAATCCAGTTGAAGCTTAAGAGTTACAACTCCGCAAGCTTTGTTTTGCAACATATTGTTCCCAAACCCATCGGAAAAAACAAAGCCGGCGAAGATGTTTACTCTGATGGAACCGGGGTGGGTTTTCATCAAGTTCCACCACCTGTTCTTGACAATTATTCGAAAAAGCAATCTGGGTTGGTTGAAATTGAAGAAGAAAATGAAGTGAAACTTCCTGATTCAATTGATGTTACATTTTCTTCTTCATCATCTGATGATAGTGTTCAGACAGAGATTGTTAAAAGCACAGCAGAAAGTGTTTTGATGTCTGATTCAGCTGAAGATGATGGATGTTTCTTGGACAAATACATTCCGAAACAAAAGTCCAAGAACAACTTAAATGATGAACCTACTCTTGTCATGTACAAGATGTCGGGTTCTGATAAGTTGTTTTCGGATTCTGAGTTTCCAATTGAGAATGTTAATGTGAACAAATTAACGAATGTTTTCAAGTTGGTTGAAGTTGAATTGTCAGAAGTGAACAGTTAGAGTCAAACAAAGAATATGAATTTTGAAAAAGATAAAGCTTACTATAAGAAACCTGTTATTCCACCACGTTTTCATAACAACAATCGAAACAACTGGTCGGGTGGTTATCAGGGTGGTAAGAGTTATCAAAAGAGAAATGTTCAAAACAAGAAGTTTATAGAAAAGAAGGTTTTTGTGAACAGTTCAAGTTCACTGTCTGATGAAGAAGCAAAGATTTTTTTCAAAATCGAAAGAAGATTTCTTTGAGAAGAAAGCTTCACAGTCTCAGTCTGAAGGCATAAGTTGAGTAGTTGATACTCGAACATGCTTCAGATGCAATCAGGTTGGACATATTGCTCGCAATTGTACCAACTTGAAGTCTAAAACTGAAGTTGTGAAGACTCTGAAAAAGAAAGAGGATGCTAAAGGCAAAGCTCCATTGGTTGTTGAGAAAAAGGTTTTGAAAAATGACAACATCAAAGTCAAAACTGAACCCGTAAAGAAAGTGGTAACTAAAAATGACAAATTTTACAAACGGATTGCGTCAACTCAACAAACATGGAAGCCAAAAGTTGTGGAAAAGAAAGCAAGTGTTTCAAAACCAAAGGTTTCTGAGTTGGAAAACAATCATCCTTTACCACACCGGTAAAGATGAATGTTCCTTTGGACTTTTATGTGACACTTGAAAAAGAAATGCAAAAGTCTGAAAAGAAAAATGGTGAAAAGAAAGATCAACCATCTGGTCAACCTAAAAAGGATGAATTTTTCTTATATAAAAAGGTTAAGGTTGGGTCTAAAGAAAGTCTAAAAATGAACAACAAAAATTTTCCGCCACTTTACACCACAAAATCTCACATTCCAATTGAGTTACCTGAGTCAAAACAGGCTTGGGTAGCTTCCAAATCTAAATAAGTGTGTGTGTTTGCCGGAGCTTCCTTGATCGCGAAGCATGAATCGGCATCTTTATTGAAGTTGTTAAGTCAATTTGTGTTATGTGCAGGATCTTCCTAGATTAGTTTCATGATGGATCATGGATAGTGGAGCTTCTCGACATATGACAGGGAAAACTGCATTACTGTATGATGTTAAGAATATAAATGGAGGTTACGTAGGATTCGCGGGTAATCAAGGTGGTAGGATTGTAGGTGAAGGAACGTTATCCAATGGGATTGTGACGTTTGAGAGAGTTAACTACATTGCTGAGCTGGAGAATAATCTGCTGAGTATCTCCCAGATCTGTGACAGGATGTATACCACTCACTTCACTGATAAAGAATGTTTGATTTTGAAGCCAGGATTTGTTATCCCTGAGGAATGGATTATCATGAGGGCACCAAGAGTCAATGATCTGTACGTGTTGGACATGAGCGTAGCTACTACAACCACGGGTTAGGCTCATTGTTTTGTGTCCAGAGCAACTGAGAAAGAATCGAGATTGTGGCACCGCAAGATGGGGCATATACATCTAAGAAAAATGAATCACTTGGTGCACAATGATTTGGTTACAGGAGTTCACGTCAAAGGTTTTCATCTGGAAGGGGAGTGCATTAGCTGTGTCAAAGGCAAGCAGAAGAAAAAGTCACACCCTACAAAGCAAGTCTGATGCGTGTTAGTGTACATATGATTTAGATGTATATTTAAGCCCTTTTTACACTTTTAGCCAAGTTTTAAATTTATAAAACACGATATTTACTAACACTAAACACACATATGGGCAAGTGCACCCATCGTGGACGTAGTATAGTGTTGGTAAGATACCGAGGTCGTCCAAGGACACAAGAGCTTTGTTGGTGCACTACGTCTATTGACTTCGTCTTGTATCATGTAATAGGATAGAATAGGTTAGAATAACCAGTGCACGAGGTTCGAGAACAGAAAAGTGTTGGTTAAACAAGGAGGTCCGCTTATATGTACATGGTACATATAAGCGAACCACACTATCAACACAGGTTCGCTTATGTGGTAGTTACTATGAGCGAACCAGACTGGTTCGCATATATGACAGTCATTAGGAGCGAACCAGGAACACTATATATAGGTGCATGGTTAGTTCATTTGGTAACGGCTCGGAACTTGTCACGAAGTGCTGCCGATTTGCTTCCAGGTTGTAAACATTGTCAGAATTAATACAAGAAGCATTATATTTAGTTTGAGTGTCTAATTCACTGATTCCGCCTTTGAATTGGATAAACGACTCTTCTGATCGACTCATTCAGGGTCAACGACGATCCAACAAGTGGTATCAGAGCTCAGGAGGAAGAGTTCAGTTCAAATTTGATCCGTTTTCTGTCTTCTACACCTTCTTTTCCTATTCGGACAAGTTTCCACGGTTAAAATCGGACGAATTTTTCACAGGACATGTATTAGTGGACAATAACAAACCCTTGAAAGTTTCGAGTTAAAATTCGGATTAAAAATGGTCAAAATTGGTTAAAAACTGAGGTCCGCTTTTACGGTTAATCGGAGATCCGCTCGTTTTAACATGTTCGGTCCGCTTTTGTGACTCTGGTCCGCTCCAAAAACAGCCTAGGTCCGCTTGAAAACACGTTGATTCGCTCCAGTGGTTCGCTCGAATGTACTAGGTTTGCTCGTTCGGTTCGCGTTTGTGTCACTAGATCCGCTCGAAAAGTGACAGGTCCGCTTGAATGTACAATCCTGGTCCGCTCGAATGACACTTTTTGGTCTGCTCGAATGACACTTTTTGGTCCGCTCGAATGACACTTTATGGTTCGCTCGAATGACATTTTCTGATTCATTCTTGGTTTGCTCGAACAACATCATCTAGTTCGTTTATTTGGTCCAATCGAGATTCGCTTATTCGGTCAGAGTTATTGGTCCGCTTATTTGACCAATCTGGTTTCGCTCATTCGATCAATCTGATTTTCGCCCAAGTGTCAAGATTATTTCACGACAATCGAGTGTTAGCACATTTCAAGTTATTTGATATTGTTTGAACTGATTAAGTTTGTTTGTTTTGCTTCCAGGTTATTGATTTTCAGGTGATCAAAAATGTCGAACAACGGTGAAGAATTCTACAATACATTCTACAACGCGTTCACTTCCGAATCGTCAGATAGAAGATCTGAGTTGAAAGAATATTCAAAAGAGATTTCAGATAATCTGAAGTTCGAAAACATGTACGGAAGCCAACAGAAGCCACCAAGTTGATGAAAGTCGAAGATTATAATTGGTGGAAAAACAGGTTTGAAGGGTGGGTGAAAGCTTTCGCTCCTGAGAGCTGGTTAAAGTTAGTAACTAAATATCAAGCACCAGAGAAAGCAGGAGGAGAGTTAATCGAGGAGAAAGATTTTTCAGAAAAAGATGTAAAGAATGTTGTTGCTGAATACAGAATGATAACGTTGATCAAACAGTCAGTGAGAGAGGATATTATCTCATTGCTTGAACAAGAAAAAACTTCAAAGAAATTGTGGGAAGCATTGGAGAGAATGTGTATTGGGAGTAATGAGATTGTCAAAAACAAGAAGAAGTTATTGCGTAGAGAGTTTGATTTATTCAGCTGTATGAAAAATGAATCTGTTTGTAAAATGCTAGAGAGATTTGGACATCTGAAAATTGAATTGACCAGACATGGAATCAATTATGATGAAGATTTGATGGTGGATAAATTGTTTGATTCATTGCCAAATGATCAAGAATGGCAATATTTCTCTCTTATGCTGAAAAATACAATCAAGCCAGATGATTTAAAGATTGATTTGCTGATTGAAAGGCTTGAAAGTCATGAATTGGAGTTAAAGAGATCTAAAGTCAACAGTCCAGCTTATCAGCAGAATGTGGAGCTTTATTACAGAGGAAATATACCAAATGCTGGTTCTCCAAAAACAGCATTTTCTGTAGAAAGTTCGAACTCAGTCAACAATGAAAGTCTTCATAGTGGTTTTCAGAGTGGTTCTTCTTCAAACACTTCAGACCAATCTGCTTCAAAGAATGTATTTCAGTGTAATATCGCAATCAATTTGAAGAATGGGCAGAACTTCAGTGAAGAATCAGCAAAACAACAGATGGTTTTCTTAGCATCTGTACTGGAATCTTATGAAGGCCTCGTCGCAGGGAAGATTGGAAATACCAATTTGACAAAAGAAGAGTATGATCAAATAGACCCCGAGGAGATGGAACTGATGGATATCAGATGGTGCATGGCCAGTGTAGTTCGTCGAGCACAGCGGTTCATGGAGATTACGGGGAGGAAGTCAATTGGAGGGCCATCTACCAAACTGGGTTTTGATAAATCCAAAGTGACATGTTTCAAATGCAAACAAAAAGGTCACTTCAAGCGCGAGTGCAGAAATTCGTATGTTGCTGATGATTCTGAAAACCCGTTCAAAGAAGATTATTACAAGAAAGCGATTTACCATCAAAATAAGTCTGAACCACCAAGGTTGAAACAGCAGGAAGAAAAATCAAGGGCTCTTGCAGTCATTTATGATGATGAAGGTTATGACTGGAGCAAAGAAGTTCTTCCAGAACACGATGCTGTTGGTTATGCATTCGTTGCAAAAGATGATCATGATACATGGTGGAGAAGAGATAGTGCAAGATGGGAGATTGGCAAGCTGTATGAACCATTTCAAGAAGCACAGAGAGCCAAGAGATGGAATGAAGAGTTGGAGTGTTACTTGGATCCACAGGGTAATCCAGTGGTTGATCCGTCAAAAGTCGATTTTGATGCTGTAACCAATGTGTTTCCAAGTGAGCGTATTTTCAACACAAAAAGGCTTTCTGATAAAAGCTATCTGCAAGAGTTGATGAGCAAGTTGAGAGAAGTCTTTGAAGCAAGTCTACCGAAGGTGGTAGAGATGAAGAAGAGAAAAGAAGAAGAGTTGAAGAAGATGTTTGAAGAGGTAAAGACTGTTGCAAAGCTTGTTGATGAAGAGAATCAAAAAGCTGAGGAAGAACAGAAGCCGAAAGAGATAGAAGAAAAAGTTGAGAAGATACAGGAGACAAAGGCAGCTGAGCACGCCGAGGTGTCAATCACTGAGGTAATAAAATCTTCTGAACTATCAAATGTTGAATTGGTTGTTGAAAAAGAAAACAAGTGCATGAATTGCATTGAAAAGTGCAAAGCTTGTACTGAAAAAGAAGAAATAATAAAAACAAAAGATAATGAAATGAACAAACTTGAAAATGCTTTAAAACTGAAATGTAAAGAAAGGATTGACACAGAGCAAAGTTTAAAATTAAAAGTTGAGAAATTAACACAGAAATGTCATGATTTTGAAAAAGAAAATAAGGTTTTGAAAGAAAAATGTGACACAAAATGTGTTGATTGCATTGAGAAAGAATCTAAGTTTCTAGAATTACAAAAACAGTATGATTCTTTAAAATGGTCAAGTCAGAGAGTACAAGAAGCTTATGATACTTTGAAGAGCCAAGTCAAAAGTTTTGATCAAAGATTGTCTGAAACTTTAACAACCAAAGAAATGTATGAAAGACAGTTTAAAGAAAAGCAAATTGAATTAAACAAGCGTTTTGATGAAATTGCTAATCTTAAACAAGTCTTGGCTGAAAAAGAAAAGATTGTTACAAAACTTCAAAGTTATCATAACTCTTCGTACATTCTCGAACGTATTTTCAATATCACACCAGATGACAAAGATACTAATGATTGTAAAAAGGGTATTGGTTCAGAATTTCATCAGGTACCACCACCATTGAGGGACAATTATACTTTTTATGATGAGGAAAAGGTGGCAAAGGGTTTGAACATAGCTGACCAATTACCTGAAAGTATCGATGTGATTTACACCAAAACTGATGATACTAATGATTCAGAGGTGGTGAGTAAGGTGGTTGATAGTGTTTTGAAAGATGAGTCGACAAAAGGTAAGTCTGAATCACAGGATGAAGATGAAGGAAATCTTTATGATGGATATCTGAAAGACACAAAATCCGAGAAGAATTTGAATGATGATTCAAAAGGATTGGTTTATACCATGATTGGATCGGACAAACTATTCTTAGATGTTGTTTTCCCGATTCAGAATGTGATCTCAGAGAAAATTGACAAAGTTTTCAAGATGGTTGAAATTGAGAAGTCTGAAAGGTCGAAGTTTGCTGGTAAAGGTTTCAAAGGGTCTTTTAACAAACCTGGTTCTAAGAAGAAAAACATGAAGTCTGGTTTGGGGTATAAGAAGAAACATAATCGAAACAGAACTGAAAGGTCTAATTTTCAGACAAAAATGAGTTTTGTTCAAGGAAAAAGCTTCACCGAAGAAGAAAAACTCAAAATTGGAAAACAATCTAATGCAGAGTTTGAGGCCATGAAAAAGAAACAACAACAGCCAAAAGATGTGTCAAAGAAAGTCTGTTTTAAATGTGATCAAATTGGACATGTTGTACGAAAGTGTCAAAATCCAAAGTCTGTTGATGTTGAAAAACAGAAATCTAGGAATGAGAAACCAAGGTCAACCAGATTTGATTCGAGACAAACTTGGAAGTTTAACACAAACAAGTTTGCTTCAAATCAAAATTGGAAATCAAACCCGAACAGGTTTGATTCTAGACAGACCTGGAACTCTCACACACCCAGATTGAGAACGACACAGAGTCAGAGAACATCGGTTGGTGTGACAAAACCTCAAGAGATTTGGAAACCTAAAAATGTTGTTCAAACTCAAAAGGTTCAGAAAGAAACAGATTTTTACAAAAGAGGTACTCTGGAAGGTCAAGTGTGGTCGGTTAGGAAACGTGTTGATTTGATAAAAGATGATGAGAAACAGAAACAAATTTGGAAACCAAAAACTGAAACAATAAGTTCAACTTCTGCGGTGAAAACGTCTGAGGATTCAGTTTTGGTTGCCTATGATGCAAATTTTCCACCGCTCAAGGCTGAAAACTTTAAAATTCAAGTTGCTAGAATCAAGGTTACACCTAAGGCTGCTGAGGCCTGGGTGGACACCATGTTTGATTAAGCGGTTGGAATTGCCGGAGCTTCTTTTATCGCGAAGCATGAATCGGCATCTATTTTTATTGATTGAAATTTTTGTGTGTAAAATTCTTTGAGTATTTGATAAAGTTTGAATGTGCAGGTGATCGATGATGCTGAAGATTGTAAGAATGTTGCATAGGAAGAGGTTGAAGATCCATGGTTTTGGTCAGACAGGGAGTTTGTTTGTTGTTTTGTATAAATTTGATTTGTGTTTGATGATTGCTGTTTGTTTGTTGGTTGTTTGTTTGTTTGGTTGATGATTGTGATGTTTGATGTTAGTTTACTTTAAATAAGTGGTGATGGATTATGCCGAAACCCTCACGGCGGAACAAACATGATTACTCACAGATTGAAGCACGGTTTTCTAACTGTCAAAATCAATGGGTTGTAAATCATGGGGGTACTTGATACGGAATTTTCTGCAAATCAGAACATTCTAAGCAGAAAATGGATGGCGAGACCAAGCTATCTACATCGGTTTGTCAAATTTTCTTTAATGATTTTGCATTTTAGGGGGAGAAAAATTGTCAGAAAATACAAAAACATTAGAAAATTTGAAAAAGCCAAAAACATGATAAAATTCAAAAATTTGAGTTTTGCGTAAAAAGAAGAAATGATAGTACATCAGTAGACAGTTACGGTATGCTAAAGGATTGTAATGATTAAATAGCGTTAAACAGTCTCACTGATGATATGCCGATAGGTTTTTATACACTTAGTAAGCTTTTTCGGGATATAAACCTAAATTCAAACACTTGCTTATTTCGTGGGGAACACTACTTGAATATATAGGTAACCCCTGAAATCTCGTTTGAAAGGTCCCATATTCTGAGATACTAGGTCTTTATACTCAGTGATATCTGGTGTATTATTCCGGGACTTCTGCTGTATGGAAGTACTGACCTAGTCCCCGAATAATACTTTCTGCAAAAATGCTTGAAACACAGCATCGCCCTCAGCAAGCTGATGAAACAATAAAATTGATAGTCGCTGTTGTTGTAATGCTAAAAGATCCTCTAAAGGGGACACACCAAAAGTCGAGCCGTCATCTCTCTGCTGAACGGAAGTTCTGACCTGAGCTCTCACGGTTTCGCATCTAACCCCTTACAGATATCATCTGTGGTATACTCACTTGTAAGACTGAATATCTGGGATTTGGATACGGGAGTATATTCAAGAGGTGGGACACATGAATGAGTTAAGTTCTTAAAACATCTAATTCGTATCCTGAATCAGTTGAAATTTGTATGAAAATTTAAGTGGATCAGTATATCGACAATCTAAGTGAATTGTTTAATTCTTAATGTGTAACTAAGCTCAACGGTACTTGTGACTTGTCAAAAACTGATATGATCCTCTATCGCATACTCAAAACAAAAATATTGTTTGTAAATATGCTTGTACATATTTCTTTACTGCTTTATATTTTCAGAAAATACAAAAGATTTTGATTTCTACTTTATTTTCGATAAACCGATGTCTGAGATGCTGAGTTTCAAAATCTAAGTAAGCTGATTGTGTTTCTGAAAATTAAACAAGTTCATTAATTTGAAACTTGAAATTTCTAGAAAACCTCAAAAACAAGTTTGTGATATCTTCAAGGTCATTAATTTGAACTTGAATGATAATTTGTGGGGGAGTTGGATTCTTTATATTGTCAAAATCTGTTAAGATTGTTGATAGGGGAAGTGATATAGAGAATTGAATAGAGCCAGATTACGGTTTCTGGTTAATGGTTTTAAAATGTTATATACGTATCATTTGTATGAGCAATTGCAGGAAAAATCCAGACTACGATCCCGAGAGCAGAGACTAAGGAGGAGTCTGAAGACGAGCTCAAAGAAAACGAAAGTGTGCAAAGAGCCAGATATCATTTCTGAAAGAGCTTGTAGCTGAAAAGCAAGGTGTCGATCCCTAAAAGCACGGAAGCTTGACGAGAGGGGGAGCCTACTGATGAAGAAGTTGTAAAGATGATCAAAGAGAAAGATTGAAGGATACTTATATTGTTACAATCTGAACAAGTTGGCAAAGATGATCAAGACTGAAGAGGTGACATAACAGAGAATGGTCACTGAAGACTTCGTCAATATCCGAGGGGGAGTCTGTTGGTGCACTACGTCTATTGACTTCATCTTGTATCATGTAATAGGATAGAATAGGTTAGAATAACCAGTGCATGAGGTTCGAGAACAGAAAAGTGTTGGTTAAACAAGGAGGTCCGCTTATATGTACATGGTACATATAAGCGAACCACACTATCAACACAGGTTCGCTTATGTGGTAGTTACTATGAGCGAACCAGACTGGTTCGCTTATATGACAGTCATTAGGAGCGAACCAGGAACACTATATATAGGTGCATGGTTAGTTCATTTGGTAACGGCTCGGAACTTGTAACGAAGTGTTGCCGATTTGCTTCCAGGTTGTAAACATTGTCAGAATTAATACAAGAAGCATTATATTTAGTTTGAGTGTCTAATTCAGTGATTCCGCCTTTGAATTGGATAAACGACTCTTCTGATCGACCCATTCAGGGTCAACGACGATCCAACAAGCTTTTAGTACCGGTTTATCCTCAACGTCTAACCAAATCAAAATGTTAGAAAAGATTTTTAAACTAAGAAAATAAAAACTAACTAAATGCTGAAAATAAAATAAAAATAAAAACAGATAGACAAGATGAATCACTTGGATCCGACTCGTGTATTAGTATAACCTTTGATTATTTTCGCACTTTTGCACTTGTTTAAGGGATTATCTTAGTTATTGTAGTAGGCCCCTCTTTTGAAGGCGACGTTACCCTCAACCCAATAGTTTGAGTCAGCAAGGATACAATCCTAAAGGGTCGGATTATTGAAAGATAATGAATTAAGATATTAATGCAAATTATGGTAGGCCCCTCTTTTGGAGGTGACGTTACCCTCGACTAAGTAGTCTGAGTCAGCAGGGATACAGTCCTAAATAGCCGAGTTATAGTATTAATAGTAGTTAACTTATGAGGGGGTCAAAGAGTTTGGATCCCCGCCATCCAATACCTATGGGCATTGAAGGAGATCCTACTAAATTTGACCCAGGTCCCTTGCAGGACCTCTAAACGCTGAACAAGGGCAAGACCCTTACCAAACCGTTCCCTTAACCCCCGACCAGGTAGCCAACATACCTCCATATAGACCGTGGAGATATGAATGGTGAAAATCTTTTATTTTATATAGACAGCAAAATAATGCCAAGACACCACGAACAAACGATAAGGAAAGATCACCTTCAACATAAGCAACTAGTTATTAAAGTCATTAATACAAAACCAAATAAAAAGTGCAAAAGATTAAAAATCAAAAGTATTATACTAAACACTTGTCTTCACCAAGTGATGTAAGAGACTTAGGCAAACATGGCCTTGATTGTCAAGAACTCTTACGATTAATCTTGGATCCCGAGACGACTCACACACTCTATGATGGACAATGGATGATGGTGGTGGATGATGGTGTTGTGATGGTGGTGGGTGGTGGATGAAGCCAAGCACTCCTATTTATAGGCTGAACAAAAGGCTGGGCACGGCCCCGTGTCCGCTGGACACGGCCCCGTGCCTGTCTGACACTATCTCTCTTCATTAATTGTAATTTGCAATTACAATTAATGCGCCTGCTGTACTTTCGCCACACCCCCGTGTTCACTGAGCACGGCCCCGTGGTGGGCAATAGAAGCTTCTATAGGTTTGTCTTTTCTGCTGCTTCTTGGGCACGGCCCCGTGCTGGCTGAGCACGGGGCGTGTTCAGTCTTCTGCCTTCTCTATTTTGCTTGGGAGGATGCTGTTGAGGGGTCGGGCAATCCACTTATGTTCCTTTTCTTGTATTTATGTTAGATTTAGCTGTCTTTTTGTTTCTTTTGTGAATTTGAGCTCATTTAATCCTGAAAATACAAAAGGAAGACAAAAACACTCTTTTTCCAACATTAGTACTTAAAAAGGGTTAGTTTTATGCCTCATTTGATGTAATTTATATGTTGCATTTTACACACATCAAATACCCCCACACTTGAATTTTTGCTTGTCCTCAAGCAAAACTCTTTAATACGTGGCTTACACTCCCAAATGGAATGGGTAGAAGAGAAGGTTTTGTCTTGTCATAGAGTGTCGGGAATCCAAGATCTTTTTGGTTTTATTTTTATTTATTTACAATCCTATTCGTTATGATTTATTTAGAACGTTTTATAGGAGAAATTACTTATTTGGGCATAGCATGCCTTTTTTAAAATTCCATTTATATACAAGTTCACATACCTCACAGGAGAAATCACTCACACTCGGCCGAAGGTGTATTTTTAGTGAATCACTCGAGAGCGGCGTGGAACTTATCCCTACCATAGGCTTGCCAAGCAATCAATCCTCCTCCTTTTTAACTTGTTACCTTTGTAAATATCAAGAGGACTTTTTGGGTAAAGGCTTGGGCTAAAGGTGGGTAGTTGGGTTAGTGGTTAGTATAAAAGGGCGAAAAGCGTAAAAAGCGTCGGTTTTCGTAAAACATTTTGTTTTAGTGACTTTTTATTCTTAATGAAGTATTTCTCCAAACAAGCTTTTGTTTTAAGAGCTTTGTTTGTTTATTTCTAACTTCATCATTTTTTTTAGTCACACGAAAACCGAGCTTGTTACTAAAATAAAAGGTAAAAATAAAAAGGGTTTTGGTGGGTAAAAGGGTTTTAGGGTAAAGAAATGAAAGGTTTAGGCTCAAATGGGTTAACTAGGGGGAGTTTTTGGGTAGGTGAAAAGAAAAATAAAAATAATGGTTTTGAAAGAAAAAGGGTTAGTCCTAATGCCTCCATCATTTACTTACTTGGGTTTAAGTTGGTAAGGACCGGGAATGAATCGTCGTGGCAAGTTCTAGAGTCGTAAGAACCAAGCGGCTATTCACACAAGAAACGAAAAATGAGCATTTAGTCTTAAGATGTGTGTTTGTATGCTCAATAAAGACTCAAAACTCACTTTTTATGGGAATGGGTTTTTCTATGTGATCAAGTATATATAATCGAATTTTAACTAAGCTTGTCATGCCGTTTCATAATTTTCTTATGTTAGTTCTTTTTATCACGAAGCTATCGGTTGTAAACTTGCAAAAATATAACCTTATTAATCTTAGAATTCCCAACTTAAACTTTTAGACAAGTAAAAAAAATGAAAAATTTTTTTGAAAAAAATTTGAGGTGATTAGCGGTTCCAATAGAGTTTTGTGTAAGGCTTGTTATTTGGACTTGCAAAATTTCAAGGTTTTAGCATCCCCCCCACACTTAAATTACACATTGTCCTCAATGTGTCCCAAATTTTTAGGTTGATTGAATGTGTAACATGGTGTTTAAAAGCAAAAATTTATGTTACTGGCAGCCTGGACACGGCCCCGTGCCCGTTGGACACAACCCCGTGGTGAACTGCCAGTAATGAAAACTTATAGAAGGTGGACACGGGGGCGTGTTGGCTAGACACGGCCCCGTTCTGGAAAAAATCTGCAGGAAAGTCACCAAACAGCATGTCTGGGAGGTGAGCACGGGGGCGTGTCGGCTGGACACGTCCCCGTGTGGACAGTTTGTATGCCTGAAAAATAGGTTCCTTCCTCCGGTTTTTCCATCCTGGCCTTATGAGTGCTAAGGCTTAGCACTCTAAGCCTTGGTTTGTACCTGTTTCATCACTAAATACCACACCAAGCAACATAAACATCCTACATTACCATAGTTATTTGTCCCAAGAATAAAGTAAAAGAAAAATAAAGCGGAAAACAAAAGTAGTCAAGGAAAGTAAAATGTTTAACACTTGGCACGCAAGCCACAAACTGTTCGATAGATAAAGGGACTTTAACCTGTGGGCTCGCCATCAACCCGCTCCTACTCCTTCAACCCCCTAGTCCATGTCCTCGTCGCTGTCATCACCTCCATCCCCCTGACCTGCCATATACTCCCGGATGCTACCGATATCGTCTTGTATATCGTTGATGTTTCGTTCGATAGCTCCGACCCGGTGGTATGTATTGTTGGCAAGGTTGTAGGCGTTCCTGGTACACATGAGGTTTTCCTGCAAAAGTTCATGTAAGCTTTGAAAGTTAGGAAAACCGCCTCCTTGTGAGGAGGATTGACCCGGATCACCATGGGGTTGATACTGGTAGTGAGGAGGTGGTGCGTGAAGAACTAGGGCCTCCTGCGGGTTCCATGCATAGCCCTGCGTCCTTTGGAAGCTCACTGACCCGTCTTCTGCCTCATAAAGTAAGTTCATGGCTCGGAAAATGTGATAGTCAACTCGTCCCGACCATGGGCTTCTTTCAAAGGACCTAGGGATGCGCGTGAAGTGCTTGAAGAGGCGGTACACCCATCCTCCAAAGAAGATAGGTGTTGGAGCACGAGCAAGGCGGTTGAGATGCATGTTTCGTAGCAAGAGATATGGAACATCTAGAGGCTTCCAGTTGTGGATACAGTGAAGGACAACCAAATCTTTCAACCCTACAACGCCACTACTGTCATGACGTTGGTTAAGAGAGTAGGCGAGGAGCCTGTGAATGTAGCGATACAGTGGATCCCTCAGCTTAGTATTCTTGGTGCTGCTAGGGTTGTAGATTCCTTCACCGATTTGGGCCCATGCGGCTTGACGTTCATTTTCATCCAAATCTTGTAATTCCCCGGTATTTTCCTCATTTCCTGATTCCTCTTCCCCGTACAGTCCCACTATAGCTCCAAACTGTGCCATAGAGATCGAGTACCTCGTCCCGCCACACCGAAATGCAACCCCTTCATTGTCGAACGGGTCACACCTTGAAGTGAAGGTAAAAGTACTATAGAACTCCATGGTGAATTGATGCACCGACCGAAGCCGAGTGTTTAATGCAACTGCTAGTGGTCCCGTAACGATGTTGTTGAATCGGTCCAGCTGGTTTACCAAGGTTAGCAGGTCCGTGCATGCTCGTCTGGGGTACTCCTCGGGCCTTGTTTGAAGTAACTCATATCTTGCCCTAGCATCGAGCTCACTTGCATTGAACCTTGTGAACTTTGCCATCTGAAAGAATACACCAAAAGTTAGCACGAAACAGTGAGATTCTGAAAGAAACTGCAAACAGTGGGCTGGACACGGCCCCGTGTTCAGCGGGCACGACCCCATGTCCAGACGTGTGACAACTCGAATTTCCAAGATTTCTATTTCGCAGTTATTGCACGTTCATTTATTATTTAGTTGTTTACTTGCACAATTGATTGCTTTGGAATTGTATACGTTTGATGCAATGAAACGGTATTATGTGATTATACATGGTTATGTGTTAATTGTGAAAGAATTGCCAAATGCATAAATTTGGTGGTGAAACTATGAAATTGTTATGAGATGGTGTACATGTGTAAAATATGATACTTAGGGAGGTAGAGGGTAATTAGTGAAATCCTATAAATACTTAACCCTAATCTCATTCCCTAATCATTCACTAATCATCACAAGAATCAAAACACGTACCCTCACATTCCTTAATCCTCTCTACAACCATCTTCTCATCATTCTTGGCTTCACAAGTCTCTTGCAACAAGTTTAATCTTCCAATCCATTTAGAATCAATCAAGGTCGTGTGTAACGGACTTAGACATCTGATAAACCCTAGAGCATAGCATAGCGAGCAAACCTAGGTGAGTTCACACAGCCAAGGCATGGGGTTCCTAGGGTGGGAATGGGATTGATTTATTTATTTGTACTTCTCTGGATAATGGAACGTAGTGATATGATCCTCGGGTGAGGAAGGTGATTGGTTAAGATACTGCTAGACTAGTGATGCTTATGGAACTGATCTTCGCACACACGCCGGGATTGGCTACGATAATATGACTGATCTTCGCACACATGCCAGGGTTGGCTGCGATAATATGACTAATCTTCGCACACATGCCTAGGAAGGCTGCGAACTATACACTAAAACTTCGCACAGGTGCCGGGTGGCCGCGATACGAACATACCTAGTCTAGAATACTTGAGAACTTTCCCTAATCTTCGTATACATGCCTAGAGGGCTACGATACGAACTATTACGATACATGACTTAATGAACGAATACAAGGCTTATTACACTATTACAAATTACTGAACTATAAACTGTGAACTCGCTCAACTAGTTGTTGATCCTCTGTTACATGCCTTGCAGGTCGTTAGATACATGGAGCTTGCACAGGGAGGAGCAGGTCGTTGTGGAGTATGGATTCGTGGATGTTTTGTTACACGTTGTAACACTTGAATTTATTACATACATTGGGTTTTCATATTATGCTTCCGCTACATAACTATGTTTGGTTTGAACATCAATTGTATTGAATTGGTTTTACGAACTACTTTGATTATTATATACTATGTTCAATATGATTGATGGCTTGATCCTGGTCAGTCACGCTCCCAAGCGGTGGTACTCCGCAGGTGGATTTTGGGGGTGTGACAGATTGGTATCAGAGCCATTGGTTATAGAGAACTTGGTTTTAATATGGGAAAACGTTTTTATTAAAACCAGACTATAACCAGAACAGTGCTCTCAACGATCCACAACGACGCTTCGCTCCACGTGCAAGACTCAACATTCTAGGTAATAAGGTTTATGTTTATTGCCTACTTGCTAGAAATGCATAGAACTTTGCTCGTAGTATGCTTAGATTACATTGCTCACTACTTGTTATTGATTGAGAACACCTATGTGCTTACACTCTTCTGTCATCGCACTACTCGCGAACCATTCTCATTTACACTACTTTTACTATGAAGATCATGTCTGGACGTGTGAACATGACTCAAGACCAGTTGACGGCACTTATCAATGAACGAGTAGCTGCGGCACTTGCAGCTGCAAACGCAGGAGGTATACCCTGCAGTTGTAACTCATCCTA
This sequence comes from Helianthus annuus, assembly GCF_002127325.2. Lineage (NCBI taxonomy): Eukaryota > Viridiplantae > Streptophyta > Magnoliopsida > Asterales > Asteraceae > Helianthus > Helianthus annuus. Next base: position 90,756,713 of record NC_035441.2, read on the forward strand.
GGATCTTTAGATCCTACGTTCCGAAACAACTCTTATGTTTAACCTCGTTCTGATCTTACACATTAGGTCAACACGCTCATCAGCCCGTTTGCACTTTCAAGAACTTCATGGACTGTCGTCCAGGCACATTCAGTGGCACCGAGGGGGCAGTGGGACTCCTCCATTGGTTTGAGAAGTTAGAGTCGGTATTCGAAATGTGTGAATGCCCTGAGGATCGCAGGGTGAAGTACGCCACTGGCACGTTGGAAGGAATCGCGTTAACTTGGTGGAACGCGCAAGTGCAGATCTTAGGGTTGGCAGCTGCGAACGCCACCCCTTGGAATGACTTCAAGGAACTGATTAAACGTGAATACTGCACTCGAGAAGACATTCACAAGTTGGAAGATGAGTTCTATCATTTGAAAATGACTGGGTCAGAGATTGAAGCTTACACTAAACGGTCGAACGAACTGGCTGTGCTATGTCCAACTATGGTGGACCCTCCAATCAAGCGTATTGAGTTGTACCTCAAGGGATTAGCGCCAGAGATACAGAGCCATGTGACATCGGCTAATCTTGATAATATCCAGGCTATTCAGCGCCTTGCTCATCGTATTACGGATCAGGCAGTGGAACAGAACAAGCTGCCAAAACGCATCAGGGCTACCACTACTGCTGTTACTACTTATGCTACTCCCAGTGACAACAAGAGAAAATGGGAGGGGGATTCCAGCAGGGGATCAGTTTCTGTTCAGTCTCAAGCACAGCAACGTAAGACAAACGACTACCAGAATCCGAGTCAGCAGACATCAGGCAGTCAGGGGCAGGGTGGATATCGGGGAATTCACCCACTGTGTAATAAGTGCAACAGACACCACAGTGGGCGGTGTCGTAAAGAACGATGTCAGAGATGTCTCAAGTTAGGGCATGAAGCTAAAGACTGCAGGAGTTCGCGACCTGCAAATCAGAATCAGCAACACCCACCACCAGCTCCACAGAACCAGCATCAGCAGCAACATCAGCGGGGTAACAGGGGATGTTTTCAGTGCGGGGCTGAAGGTCATTTCAAGCGTGATTGTCCCCAGTTAAACCAGAACCGCAACAACAACAATAACAACAATCAAGGAAATGGCAACAACAACAACGGTGGGAACAACAACGGCAATGAAGCAAGGGGTCGTGCATTTGTGTTGGGGCAGGGTGATGCCAGAAATGATCCCAACGTCGTTATGGGTAAGTTTCTTCTCGACGATATTTATGTTACTGTGTTGTTTGATTCGGGTGCGGATACGAGTTATATGTCTTTGAAAATGAGTAAATTGTTAAAACGTACACCAACACCCCTAAACACCAAACATGTCGTAGAACTAGCAAATGGTAAAAGTGTAGAAGCCACGCATGTAGTCAAGGATTGTAACATCGTTCTAGCGGGTCAGGCCTTCTCGATTGATCTTATTCCAATAGTTCTGGGTAGTTTCGACATCGTCATCGGCATGGATTGGTTATCCAAGTAGCAAGCAGAGATCTTATGTAAGGAGAAGATCATTCGTATTCCTCGTTCGGGTAAAGAACCTCTTGAAGTTCAAGGCGACAGGAGTGGTGCTGTGGTTGGCATCATCTCTTTCTTGAAGGCTCAGAAATGTTTGCGAAAGGGTCACACTGCCATTTTGGTACTAGTTACTGATGCAGCTACGAAAGAGAAAAGAATAGAGGATATTCCAGTTGTACGCGAATTTCCTCAAGTGTTTCCAGAAGATTTACCTGGTCTACCGCCTCATCGTCAGGTCGAATTTCAAGTCGAGCTAGCTCCAGGAGCAGCACCTATAGCTCGAGCACCGTATCGTCTAGCCCCAACTGAATTGGAAGAACTGTCTAAGCAACTACAAGAGCTCTTGGATAAGGGCTTCATTCGTCCAAGCTCTTCGCCTTGGGGAGCTCCAGTACTATTTGTGAATAAGAAGGATGGCACTTTCAGAATGTGCATAGATTACCGCGAGCTGAACAAGGTCAGAGTGAAGAACCGTTATCCTCTTCCACGCATTGACGACTTATTCGACCAGTTGCAAGGGTCGAGTTACTATTCCAAGATTGATCTAAGGTCAGGGTATCATCAGCTGAGAGTCCGGGATGAGGACGTCTCTAAGACAGCATTCAGAACTCGCTACGGACACTACGAGTTTCTAGTTATGCCATTTGGGCTTACGAACGCGCCTGCAGTTTTCATGGATCTTATGAACAGGGTGTGCAAACCCTATCTTGACAAGTTCGTCATTGTCTTCATCGACGACATTCTGATCTACTCCAAGAGTCAGGAAGAACACGAGCAGCACTTACGTCTTATCTTGGAACTTCTTCGAAAGGAACAATTGTACGCCAAGTTTTCAAAATGCGACTTCTGGCTTCGAGAAGTCCACTTCTTAGGCCATGTGGTGAACAGGGATGGAATTCATGTCGATCCATCCAAGGTAGATTCGATACGGAACTGGCCTGCACCGCGTACACCAACGGAAATACGCCAATTCTTGGGTTTGGCGGGGTACTACAGACGATTCATTAAAGACTTTTCGAAGATCGCACAGCCGCTTACTATGCTGACACAGAAAGGTGTCACCTACCGTTGGGGAGATTCCCAGGAAACCGCTTTCCAGTACTTAAAGGATAGGCTATGCAGCGCACCTATTCTCTCATTGCCAGAAGGCACGAACGATTTTGTGGTCTATTGTGACGCATCGATACAGGGACTTGGTTGTGTATTGATGCAGCGGGATAAAGTTATTGCCTACGCTTCGCGGCAACTCAAAGTTCATGAACGGAACTACACGACGCACGATTTAGAGCTGGGAGCTGTTGTTTTCGCGCTTAAGATATGGCGCCACTACCTATACGGTACCAAGTGCACTATTTACACCGATCACAGGAGTCTCGAGCATATCTTCAAGCAGAAGGAATTGAACATGCGTCAATGACGATGGGTCGAACTGCTTAATGATTACGAATGCGCCATCAAGTACCATCCAGGAAAAGCCAATGTTGTGGCGGACGCTCTCAGTCGGAAAGACACTCTACCTAAGCGTGTACGAGCTTTGCAGCTCACTATTCAGTCTGATCTTCCGGCACATATACGAACTGCTCAGATAGAAGCATTGAAACCCGAAAACGTCAAAGCTGAAGCCTTACGCGGCTTAAGGCAACGAATGGAACAAAAGGAAGACGGCGCATACTATGTAACGGGGCGTATTTGGGTCCCACTTTATGGCGGTTTACGAGAGCTTGTGATCGATGAAGCTCATAAGTCTCGCTACTCGATACATCCAGGTTCGGATAAAATGTATCACGACATCAGAACTACCTATTGGTGGCCTAGCATGAAGGCCCACATAGCAACTTACGTCGGCAAGTGTTTGACATGTGCAAAAGTCAAAGTGGAGTATCAGAAACCAACGGGCCTACTTCAGCAACCTAGGATACCGCGATGGAAATGGGAAGAAATTTCTATGGATTTTGTTACAAGCCTACCCAGATCCCAGCGTGGGAATGACACCATATGGGTGATCGTGGATCGACTCACCAAGTCTGCACACTTCCTGGCTATAAAGGAAACGGATAAATTCTCCACTCTCGTAGACATCTATCTTAAAGAAGTTGTTTCGAGGCACGGGGTGCCCACCTCCATCATTTCAGATCGGGATGCACGATTCACGTCAGAGCTATGGCAAGCGATGCACAAATCTTTTGGCTCACGGTTAGACATGAGCACAGCATATCATCCTCAGACGGATGGGCAGTCTGAGCGAACGATCCAGACTCTTGAAGACATGCTTCGGGCATGTGTTATTGATTTCGGCAACGGTTGGGAAAAGCATCTCCCTTTGGTGGAGTTTTCGTATAATAACAGTTATCACACCAGCATACAAGCCACTCCATTCGAGGCATTGTATGGACGTAAATGCCGGTCACCTCTCTGTTGGGCAGAGGTGGGGGATAGTCAGATCACGGGTCCAGAGATTGTAGTGGACGCCACGGAAAAGATTGCACAAATACGACAACGCATGGCGGCAGCACGCGACCGTCAGAAAGCCTACGCGGACAAGCGTAGGAAGCCTTTGGAATTTCAGGTCGGGGACCGGGTTTTACTTAAAGTCTCACCCTGGAAGGGTGTGGTTCGTTTTGGCAAACGGGGCAAACTAAATCCGCGGTATGTCGGACCGTTCGAGATCATTGAGAAAATAGGCAAAGTGGCCTACAAGCTAAACCTACCAGCTGAACTCGGTGCAGTTCACAATGTATTTCATGTGTCGAATCTGAAGAAGTGCCTGTCAGATAAGACCCTCATAGTTCCTTTTAAGGAACTCACTATCGACGAGCGGTTGATGTTCGTCGAGGAGCCAGTTGAAATCACGGACCGGGATGTTAAGGTCCTCAAAAACAAGAGAATCCCTCTTGTTCGAGTTCGTTGGAACTCCAAACGTGGCCCAGAGTACACCTGGGAACGCGAAGACCAGATGACAGAAAAGTACCCACAGTTATTCGGAACCAATGCAACCACTACTGAGGCTGAAGCTACTACTAATGAATTTCGGGACGAAATTCCAAATCAATGGGGGGATGATGTGACACCCCAGGAAAACCAGTGAACAATACAGCTTACCTAGCTTCCTCAGTGAGTGCGTACCAAATTTCGGGACGAAATTTCTTTTAAGTTGGGGATAATGTGACAACTCGAATTTCCAAGATTTCTATTTCGCAGTTATTGCACGTTCATTTATTATTTAGTTGTTTACTTGCACAATTGATTGCTTTGGAATTGTATACGTTTGATGCAATGAAACGGTATTATGTGATTATACATGGTTATGTGTTAATTGTGAAAGAATTGCCAAATGCATAAATTTGGTGGTGAAACTATGAAATTGTTATGAGATGGTGTACATGTGTAAAATATGATACTTAGGGAGGTAGAGGGTAATTAGTGAAATCCTAGAAATACTTAACCCTAATCTCATTCCCTAATCATTCACTAATCATCACAAGAATCAAAACACGTACCCTCACATTCCCTAATCCTCTCTACAACCATCTTCTCATCATTCTTGGCTTCACAAGTCTCTTGCAACAAGTTTAATCTTCCAATCCATTTAGAATCAATCAAGGTCGTGTGTAACGGACTTAGACATCTGATAAACCCTAGAGCATAGCATACCGAGCAAACCAAGGTGAGTTCACACAGCCAAGGCATGGGGTTCCCAGGGTGGGAATGGGATTGATTTATTTATTTGTACTTCTCTGGATAATGGAACATAGTGATATGATCCTCGGGTGAGGAAGGTGATTGGTTAAGATACTGCTAGACTAGTGATGCTTATGGAACTGATCTTCGCACACACGCCGGGATTCGCTGCGATAATATGACTGATCTTCGCACACATGCCAGGGTTGGCTGCGATAATATGACTAATCTTCGCACACATGCCTAGGAAGGCTGCGAACTATACACTAAAACTTCGCACAGGTGCCGGGTGGCCGCGATACGAACATACCTAGTCTAGAATACTTGGGAACTTTCCCTAATCTTCGCATACATGCCTAGAGGGCTGCGATACGAACTATTACGATACATGACTTAATGAACGAATACAAGGCTTATTACACTATTACAAATTACTGAACTATAAACTGTGAACTCGCTCAACTTGTTGTTGATCCTCTGTTACATGCCTTGCAGGTCATTAGATACATGGAGCTTGCACAGGGAGGAGCAGGTCGTTGTGGAGTATGGATTCGTGGATGTTTTGTTACACGTTGTAACACTTGAATTTATTACATACATTGGGTTTTCATATTATGCTTCCGCTACTTAACTATGTTTGGTTTGAACATCAATTGTATTGAATTGGTTTTACGAACTACTTTGATTATTATATACTATGTTCAATATGATTGATGGCTTGATCCTGGTCAGTCACGCTCCCAAGCGGTGGTACTCCGCAGGTGGATTTTGGGGGTGTGACAAGACGTCTGTAACCCAAAAACTTCATTTTTCATCCCGGTCCCGGAAATCTGAAAATTTTTGGCCAAGTAGGTGCGGTTTCCCCCGAAAATGAAACCTCAAGTGCCGTTTTTCCCAAAACAACTCGTTTACCCCTTCAATTTCATCTTTTTCGGTTTAAAAACAAGGGTTTGAGGTTTTAGTGAGAAATCGGGCAAATCTATCAACAATTCAAGTGTACTTACTTCCCATTACACTAATCTAAACTAATACTAATAGATTATACCAAAAATTTGAAGTTCGATCCGGATGAACTTGAAGAACCCTAGATTTTTCCCCAAATTTTTGATGTTTAACTACATGCAAGTAACTAATCTAAAAACTAATGATGATAGAATCATACCTTGATGTTGTTAAACGTGGAGTTAACGTCGGAAATCTGCGGAAAATCGCCTTGAACCAGAGCGTTTTCGGCAAAACGGGGCGTGTGGAATGAGGTAACTGTTATGAAATGAGGGTTTTATCCCGACAGTTGCGTCGACACGGCCCCGTGTCCAGCGGACACGGCCTCGTGCCGAGCAAAAGTTTGAAATTTTTTTTTTGTGCTCGTGTGAGTGCCCATTTTTCCGAAGACATGGTTAGAAGACTTATCAGTTTCGATGTATACTTGCTTTTTTGTAACATATCAGGTATGATGTGGGTGCTTTTCATTCGTTAACTGTTTGAAGCGAGATCTCCTCCTCTTCATCCTCAATGGATCCTCGGTAGAGTTTTAGCTGTTGGCCATTGACTTTAAATGGAATACCATTTCGAGCTTTAAATTCTACTGCACCGTGAGGAAAAATATGGGTGACGGAAAAAGGTCCTGACCACCTAGATTTTAGTTTACCAGGAAATAATCGAAGTCGTGAATTAAACAATAGAACTTGGTCTCCTACCCGAAATTCATTAGGCTTAATATATTTATCGTGTAAATTTTTCATTCTTTCCTTATAAATTTCGGAGTTAGAGTATGCATAATTCCTTAATTCATCTAATTCATTCATTTGACAGAATCGATTTTTACCTGCAGTTTCTAAATCTAAGTTTACACTTTTTATTGCCCAGTAGGCCCTGTGAGCTATTTCTACTAGCAAGTGACAACTTTTTCCATAAACAAGCTTATATGGGGTTGTGCCTATAGTGGTTTTATAAGCAGTTCGAAAATCCCATAAAGCATCATCTAATTTATCAGCCCATTCCTTTTTATTTAATCCTACGGTTTTTTCAAGTATTCGTTTTAAACCTCGGTTAGTCACTTCGGCTTGTCCATTTGTTTGAGGGTGATATGCTGTTGAGACCCGGTGATAGACCCCATACCTTGTTAAGATTTTTTCGAGTTGATGATTGCAAAAATGGGTACCCCTATCACTTATCAAAGCTTTTGGTGTTCCAAAACGAGAGAATAATTTTTTCAGAAATTTTACCACTACTCTTCCATCGTTTGTTGGAAGAGCTTTGGCCTCTGCCCATTTAGACAAGTAATCGACTGCCACAAGTATATATTTGTTTCCTTTTGACGGTGGGAAGGGTCCCATGAAATCGAGTCCCCACACATCAAAGATTTCACAAACGAGAATGCCGTTTTGAGGCATTTCATTTTTGGAAGAAATATTACCTGATCTTTGGCAAGCATCACATGTCTTTACAAGATCTTGTGCATCTTTGTAAATGGTTGGCCAATAAAACCCTGAATCAAATACCTTTCGTGCGGTACTAGCGGCACCATGATGTCCTCCGTATGGACCTTCATGACAATGACGGAGAATTCTTCGTGCTTCATTACCATGGACACACCTTCGGATGAGTTGGTCGGCACACATTTTGAAAAGATAAGGGTCTTCCCAAAAGTAATGCTTTACATCAGCAAAGAATTTCTTTCTTTGATGATGGGGCCATCCTTTGGTGACTATACCGCTCGCTAAATAATTAGCATAGTCGGCATACCATGGTTCTTGTCTGCTCTCCATCATTTCCAAGGATTCTGTAGGAAATTTTTCGTTGATCTGCTCGTCCCTTGTTGCCTCGAAAGCTGGGTCTTCTAGGCGTGAAAGATGATCTGCAGCAGTGTTTTCTGCTCCTCTTTTATCTTTGATTTCAATGTCGAATTCTTGGAGGAGTAGAATCCATCTGATCAAACGGGGTTTCGCATCTTGTTTCTTGAAGAGGTATCGGATAGCTGCATGATCTGTATAGACTACAGTTTTAGAAAGAACAAGGTAAGAACGGAATTTATCAAAAGCAAATACCACAGCTAGTAATTCTTTTTCTGTAGTTGTGTAATTTTCTTGTGCATCGTTAAGCGTTTTACTAGCATAATAAATTGGGTGGAAATGATTTTCTTTTCTTTGTCCCAAGACTGCTCCAACAGCAAAGTCACTTGCATCACACATGATTTCGAAAGGAAATTTCCAATCAGGTGCTATCATAATAGGTGCATTAACTAGCATTTCCTTGAGGGTTAGAAATGCTTGATTGCAATCCTTTTCAAAGATGAAAGGTGCATCTTTTTCAAGTAATTTTGTTAGAGGTCTTGAAATGTTTGAAAAGTCCTTGATAAACCTTTTATAAAATTCGGCATGCCCTAAGAAACTTCTGATTGCTCTAACGGAGGATGGTGGAGGTAATCGAGAAATAGTTTCTATTTTTGCTCGATCAACTTCCATACCTTCACTTGAGATTTTATGACCGAGTACTATTCCCTCTGTTACCACGAAATGTCATTTTTCCCAGTTAAGGGCGAGGTTAGTTTTCTCACATCGGGATAGCATTCATTCAAGGTTATCGAGGCATTGGTCATATGAATCTCCAAAGATAGAAAAGTCGTCCATGAAGACTTCCATTGTCTTTTCTATCATGTCATGGAAAATGGCTACCATACAACGTTGGAATGTTGCAGGTGCATTACATAGACCGAATGGCATGCGTCGATAGGCGAAAGTTCCGTAGGGGCACGTAAAAGTCGTCTTTTCTTGGTCTTCAGGTGCTATCGGGATTTGAAAGTAACCTGAAAATCCATCCAAGAAACAGTAAAATTTATGACCGGATAGTCGTTCTAACATTTGATCAATGAAGGGCAAAGGAAAGTGGTCTTTCCTTGTTGCTTCATTTAATCGTCTACAGTCTATACAAACTCTCCATCCTGTGACGGTTCTTGTCGGTATTAATTCATTTTTTTCATTAGTTATTACCGTCATACCTCCTTTTTTGGGACTACTTGAACGGGAGTTACCCATGGACTATCGGAGATAGGATAGATTAGTCCGGCGTCAAGTAACTTGATGACTTCATTTTTAACCACTTCTTGCACATTGGGATTTACTCTTCGTTGTGGTTGTATCACTGTTTTGTAGTCATCATTCATTAAAATTTTGTGCGTGCACATGGAAGGACTTATTCCTTTAATATCTACAAGCTTCCAAGCAATCGCATTTTTGTGTTTTTTAAGAAGATTAACTAATTTTTCTTTTTCTACGCTACTTAATTTAGATGAAATAAGTACAGGTAAATTACCACCTTTGTCTAGAAAAGCATATTCCAAACCTTTAGGAAGTTCTTTGAGCTCAATGGATGGGTCTTTAGAAGACACCTTATTTTGTGGCTCATCTAGATCAAGAACCTTAAAAGTTTGTTCTATGGCGACCTCTTCTTCAACAAAGTGGTCATCTTCTTCAGTTGTATCGGGTGGCTCATCTTCATCTTCAATTAGGGGGTCATTATTGCCAAAAGGGTATTTCATTGAATGCTCAAGATCTATGCTCCTTTTGAATGCCCCTAATTGAAGAGGTAGATTGTTAAATTTCCGGTTTTTCAAAGCTTCATGAGTTTTCACAAAAGGTTTTCCCAAGACTAGAGGAGCGTCATCGAGGATGACAAAGTCGGTTGGAATTACCATTTGATTTGTTTGAACCAAGACATCCTCAACTACACCGATTGATTTTATTACCTTCCGATCGGATAGAAAAATGGGTATTTGAAGTGGAGCGAAATCACTAATACTTAATTTTTCAAAAATGTAGTTAGGCATTATGTTAACACAAAGATCTTTATCAATGGTGACATTACTAATAAAGGAATTTTGAAAGAAACATGGAACCGGTGTAATGTTAATTTCAAAAGGATCTTCTTTTATTAGTGAGGTTTGATCATTAGTTAACTTAACACTTACCATGTCTTCAATTTTAGTATTAGTGTTTAGCTCTTTTAAAAACTTAGCATGAGGGGTTAGTAAACAATGATTTTCAAAAGAAGGTGACAAGAGATTAATTTCTTCAAAATTAGACTCTCCTTGTAATTTAGCGTTATCGACCTCACGTCTTTCGTTGTTTAACTCATGTGTCGGTTCTTCACTTATTTGTTCTTCCATTTTTACATTTTCAACTATCGTTTCTTTTAATTCTTCTCTTGCGCGGGACTCCTCTTCCCTTGCGCGAGATTCTTTTATGCATCGTTCGATAGTTTTAATGTGTTCTAATATTCTATTGGTCACTTCGGTGATAGAGAAAGGATCAGGATTCTCAAAGCTTGAATCCGGTTGTTCGGTCCTTGGTTCCTCATGGTACTCATATGAAGTAGATGGTTCACACCATTGTTCTTCATTGTAAGTACATGATGGATAACGGTCGAAACTTTGTTCTTCATAGTACTCATATGAGGTGGGTTGTTCACGCCATGGTTCCTCATAATAAGTGTATGAAGGTGGTGGCTCATATCTTGACTCTTCAAAATATGAGTATGAAGGCTCATACCTTGGTTCATCAAAATATGAGTATGAGGGAGGAGGTTCATACCTTTGGTCTTCATAGGATGTGTATGAAGTTGATGGCTCGTACCTGGGCTCCTCATAATAGTTGTATGAAGCGGATGGTTGAAACAAGTTACAATATTGTACCGAGTGCGGGTTTCCACAATTAGTGCAATAGTCTCTCATGTAATCATCCTCCTCATAGGTGTAGTTATAACCTCCTGAGTATTGATCCATAAGAATCACTCAGCAGACTACAACTGAGTCTCGGGACCAGAAAACAAAAACAAAGACGTAAACAGAAGGCTGGACACGGCCCCGTGTTGGGTGAACACGGCCCCGTGTTCAGGATCTCTATCTGGGCGTTTTAATTTAAGTTACTGGTCACGTTGGACACGGGGGCGTGTTCAATGAGCACGGCCCCGTGTTCAGACTCTGTATCTGGGTATCTAACTAAAAATATGCAGCACGGGGGTGTGTTCAGTGAGCACGGCCCCGTGTTCAGGCTACTGTAAATGCAAACTAAACTAAAATGCAGAAAAATGTGCACGCGTTTTAAAAAGGTTTTGAAAAACTTATTAGGCCGTCGATTTTAAGCTTTCTTAAAATCCTTGTGTCCCCGGCAACGGCGCCAAAAACTTGATGCGTGTTAGTGTATATATGATTTAGATGTATATTTAAGCCCTTTTTACACTTTTAGCCAAGTTTTAAATTTATAAAACACGATATTTACTAACACTAAACACACATATGGGCAAGTGCACCCATCGTGGATGTAGTATAGTGTTGGTAAGATACCGAGGCCGTCCAAGGACACAAGAGCTTTTAGTACCGGTTTATCCTCAACGTCTAACCAAATCAAAATGTTAGAAAAGATTTTTAAACTAAGAAAATAAAAACTAACTAAATGCTAAAAATAAAATAAAAATAAAAACAGATAGACAAGATGAATCACTTGGATCCGACTCGTGTATTAGTATAACCTTTGATTATTTTCGCACTTTTGCACTTGTTTAAGAGATTATCTTAGTTATTGTAGTAGGCCCCTCTTTTGAAGGCGACGTTACCCTCAACCCAGTAGTTTGAGTCAACAAGGATACAATCCTAAAGGGTCGGATTATTGAAAGATAATGAATTAAGTTATTAATGCAAATTATGGTAGGCCCCTCTTTTGGAGGTGACGTTACCCTCGACTAAGTAGTATGAGTCAGCAGGGATACAGTCCTAAATAGCCGAGTTATAGTATTAATAGTAGTTAACTTATAAGGGGGTCAAAGAGTTTGGATCCCCGCCATCCAATACCTATGGGCATTGAAGGAGATCCTACTAAATTTGACCCAGGTCCCTTGCAGGACCTCTAAGCGCTGAACAAGGGCAAGACCCTTACCAAACCATTCCCTTAACCCCTGACCAGGTAGCCAACATACCTCCATATAGACCGTGGAGATACGAATGGTGAAAATCTTTTATTTTAGACAGACAATAAAATAATGCCAAGACACCACGGACAAACGATAAGGAAAGATCACCTTCAACATAAGCAACTAGTTATTAAAGTCATTAATACAAAACCAAATAAAAAGTGCAAAAGATTAAAAATCAAAAGTATTATACTAAACACTTGTCTTCACCAAGTGATGTAAGAGACTTAGGCAAACATGGGCTTGATTGTCAAGAACTCTTACGATCAATCTTGGATCCCGAGACGACTCACACACTCTATGATGGACAATGGATGATGGTGGTGGATGATGGTGTTGTGATGGTGGTGGGTGGTGGATGAAGTGTGAGAGAGGTGGTGTGCCAAGGGATGAGTTGCAATGAAGCCAAGCACTCCTATTTATAGGCTGAACAGAAGGCTGGGCACGGCCCCGTGTCCGCTGGACACGACCCCGTGCCTGTCTGACACTCTCTCTCTTCATTAATTGTAATTCGCAATTACAATTAATGCGCCTGTTGTACTTTCGCCACGCCCCGTGTTGACTGGGCACGGCCCCATGGTGGGCAATAGAAGCTTCTATAGGTTTGTCTTTTCTGCTGCTTCTTGGGCACGGCCCCGTGCTGGCTGAGCACGGGGCATGCTCAGTCTTCTGCCTTCTCTATTTTGCTTGGGAGGATGCTGTTGAGGGGTCGGGCAATCCACTTATGTTCCTTTTCTTGTATTTATGTTAGATTTAGCTGTCTTTTTGCTTCTTTTGTGAATTTGAGCTCATTTAATCCTGAAAATACAAAAGGACAAAAACACTCTTTTTCCAACATTAGTACTTAAAAAGGGTTAGTTTTATGCCTCATTTGATGTAATTTATATGTTGCATTTTACACACATCAAAGTCAATTCAGTTTCGAGACCTCTGGAAAGACTTCACATGGATTTATTCGGTCCTGTGAATGTCAAAAGTATTACAGGAGATTATTATTGTTTGGTCGTTACTGATGATTATTCCAGATTTTCGTGGGTAATGTTTTCGAAATCAAAAGATGAAACTTATGACAGTTTGATGACATTGTTCAAGAAGATTGAGAATCTGTACCAAAGGCGTATCAAAAGAATTCGAAGTGATAATGGTACTGAATTCAAGAACAGCAAGATGGAAGAATTTTGTGATGAAAGAGGTATATTGCATGAGTTTAGTGCTCCGTACACTCCGCAGCAGAATGGAGTTACAGAACGCAAAAACCGGACACTAATCGAGACGACTAGAACAATGATCGCAGATTCAAAGTTACCGATAAATTTTTGGGCTGAAGCTGTTTCCGCCGTATGCTATATGCTCAACAGAGTTCTCACTGTCAAGAAGTTCAACAAAACATGCTTTGAGCTGATCAATAACCGCAAACCTAATTTGAAGTATCTAGAACCGTTCGGGTCACCCTGTACTGTTATAGAGCCTCATGGAAAGTTTGGTCCGAAGTGCATTGAGGGTATATTTGTTGGTTATGCAAGTCCTATGCGACGTGTCTTCTTCCAAGTGAAAAGCGGATTATTGAAGCTGCAAATGTTGAATGTCAAGGTTATACAATGCCGCTGCAGAATCCTGGAGATTCATGGCGTTATCATTATGACAAGTTGTGGGATTCGTTTGACATGAGAGAAGAATCAGAGGAAGAAGAAGATTTCTTTGATGAGTTGGATATTTTGCGTGAATATGAGTCGCAGCAAAGGTTCCCAGCTGAGTATTCTAGAAGACCACGGGAAACTTCAAATGACGATGAAGCAGGTCCTAGTAATGCTGGTGAACATAATGATCTCCAACAAGATGATATTGCTCCTGGTAATCAGTCGGCAGAGAATGATAATCAAGAAGCTGAGAACATGCCAGTATTTGATCATGGTGATTCAGATTCTGAGGGGGAGCAGATCCAGATTTCAAGTCAAACTAACCCAGTCGGTGAACAAGGTGCAGATCAAAATGTTACTAATCTGGAAGGTGATGTGGATGTTCCAAGCGAAGTAATGCCGCGAACTCTTTCTTATCATCCAGAGGAGTTGATCATTGGAGAGTTGCAATCGGGCGTTCACACGAGACGTCAAATTGACCAGGGCCTTACATGTTTTTATTCTACAGTAGCACCTCTACAAACTGAATTTTCATTGAGTTGTTTTATTTCGCAGATCGAACCAAGAACTTACAAAGAGGCGCTTACTTAAGACTCTTGGGTCATTGCGATGCAAGAAGAGTTAAGTCAGTTTGAAAAGTTAGGAGTGTGGAAGCTAGTGGATTTGCCGGATGTTCACAGGAAAATCAATACAAAATGGGTATTTAAATGTAAGAGAGATGATCGAGGAGTTGTTGTACGAAACAAGGCTCGACTCGTTGTCCAGGGTTTTAGTCAACAGGATGGGATTGATTTTACTGAAGTGTACGCTCCTGTGGCACGACTAGAAGCAATCAGAATTTTCCTGGCATTTGCATCTTGGAAGAACTTCAAAGTATATCAGTTAGATGTAAAATCGGTGTTTCTTTATGGGAAGGTTAAAGAGGAGGTTTATGTCGGTCAGCCACCGGGCTTTACCGATCCAATCCACAAAAACAAAGTCTACTTATTGGACAAAGCGTTGTATGGTTTACATCAGGCCCAGAGAGCCTGGTACGAGACTTTATCTCAACACCTACTAGCCAACAATTTTATTCATGGAAAAGTGGATGCCACTCTCTTCACTAAAGAGGTCGACGGACATCTTCTGATCATACAGATTTATGTGGATGATATAATTTTTGGGTCAACGAATGAGAATCTATGCAAAGATTTCGAATCAGTGATGAAGCAAAAATTCGAAATGTCATCAATGGGGGAGATGAAATTCTTTTTGGGACTACAAGTTGAACAACTACCTGAGGGAATTTTCATTCACCAGACAAAGTACGTGCATGATATTCTAGAAAAATTTGGGATGTCAAGTTCTACTCCAGCTGCTACTCCTCTAGCAACAAATCATGGGATTCACCCAGATCTCACCGGAGACAGGGCTGATGAGACGTTCTATCGTTCCATGATTGGTTCATTGATGTACTTAACCACTTCACGTCCTGATATCATGTACCCAACGTGCCTCGCAACAAGATATCAATCTAACCCGAGAGCTTCGCACATGATTATTGTGAAGAGTATATTACGCTACCTGAAAGGAACTCCTACATTGGGGTTGTGGTATCCTAGAAAAGACGACTTTACGCTCTAAGGGTATTCCGACTCGGATTTCGGATGCTGCAAAGTCAATACAAAATCAACAACTGCAGGATGCCAGTTCTTTGCACCTCGCTTGGTTACCTGGCAGTGTAAGAAACAAACGTCTGTGGCGCTATCCACATGTGAAGCGGAGTACGTGTCTGCTAGCAGTTGCTGCTCTCAGATCCTGTGGATACAGCAACAGATGTGCGACTACGGTTTGCAGTTTCTTAACACACCTCTTTTTGTTGATAATGAGGCTGCAATAAATATAACGAAAAATCCAGTACATCACGCTAAAACTAAACATATAGAAATTCGTCATCACTTTATTCTCGATTGTTTCGAGAAAAAGTTGATACGAATAGAGAAAATCCACACTGACGAACAGAAAGCTGATTTACATACCAAAGCTTTTGACAAAACACGTTTTAAATATCTTTTAAAACTGAATGGTATGAAGCTTCTTTCGGTGTCGGATGACATTATTGGCGTTGATGAAGGTACTGTTGCGGATGAAGATGAGAAACAATCTACAATGGTTTGTAGATTTTTTACTTGTTTTGGTATTTAGGGGGAGTAGATATAAAAATTCAAAAATACAAAAACAGTAAAAATTCAAAAATACAAAAACATGATAAAATTTCAAAATCCAAAAACAATAGAAAATTGAAAAAGAGCTTGTGTAAAAAAAGGGAAAATGATAGTACATCAGTTTGACAGTTACAGTATGCTAAAGATTTGTAAAGAATTAAAAGTGTTAAACAGTCTCACTGATGATGTGTCGATAGGTTTTCGCACATTTAGTAGATTTGTTCGGGATATAAACCTAAAATTTCAAAATGAAACTTATTTCGTGGGGAACACTACTTGGATATATAGGTAACCCCTGAAATCTCGTTTGAAAGGTCCCTTATTCTGAGATACTAGGTCTTTATACTCAGTGATATCTGGGGTATTATTCCGGGACTTCTGCTGAATGGAAGTTCTGACCTTGTCCCCGAATAATACTTTCTGCATTGCTTGAAATATAGCATCACCCTCAGCATAAAAAAACGATGAAACATTGCAAAATGCTAATCGTGTGCTGTTGAAACTAAAAGATCCTCTAAAGGGGACACACCGAAAAGACGAAGCCGTCATCTCTCTGCGTATACGGAAGTATCGACCTGAGCTCTCACGACCCTCGCATTTAACCCCTTACAGATATCATCTGTGGTATACTCACCTGTAAGACTGAATATTTGGGATTCTGGATACGGGAGTATATTCAAGAGGTGGGACACATGAATGAGTTAAGTTCCTAAAACATCTAAATCGTATCCTGAGTAATTTGAAATTTGTGTGAGAATTTAAAGTGGATCAGTATACCGACAATCGACGTGAATTGTTTAATTCTGAGTATGAATTAAAGCTTAACGGTACTAGTAACTTGTCTGATAGCTGATATGATTCCCTGACACTCTCGCCAAAAATATGTTTGTAAATAGTTTAATTTCCTTACATTCTGCAATTTAAGTTTCTGTATTTCATTTCCTAGTTTAGAAACTTTTTTAAAAATCCAAAAAGATTTTATTTCTGCTTTATTTTCTAACAAACCAAAGTGGAGAGTTGATCGTTGGATTCTCGAAAGCTAAAGCAGATGCAGGAAAAGTTCTGGACTGGAGAATGAGGAGAGCTTATCTTGATGAAGTTTGGGTTATTGAAAAGTTAAAACAAGTTCATTAACTTGATACTTGTTATTTTCAGGAAAATGTTTTGAGAATGATGATCAAAAATCGGTTTATTTGTCAAAAGATCAACCAAGGTTAAGAACATGAACTAGGATGGTTCATCACCTAGACTTGCTAAATCATGTTTAAGAACATGAACTAGCAAGATGTAAATGCTAGAACATGAACTAGCAAGATGTAAATGCTTAATACATGTTATTTGTTAGTAGAAGTAGGATAGTTCATCACCTAGACTTGCTAAATCATGTTTAAGAACATGAACTAGCAAGATGTAAATGCTAGAAATATGAAGGATGATGAAACCATCCACCCATGAACTTGAAACTTGAATAAATGTAATTTTTCATGGAAAATAAGGTTACAAACTTGTAGATCTAAAGATCTATGAGCGGTTTTTCAAAAGAACCAAGTTAAAAATACAAGTTTTACTTAATCTTGATTCTTAAATAAATAAACCTTATTTTTGGTGGTTAATAAAGTAAAGATACACATGTGTAACAAGAAAAATACAAGAAGTAATATTTTTAGAAAATATTGTCACAAGTTGTAAAGAACTAAATTCTTTAAAAATGAAGCTTTTAAAGAAACAAACACACTTTAGAGGGTAACAAGACTTACTAAATACCCTAGTAAGTTACTATACACTTTTTGTAAATTTTCAAGTTCATGAAATAGAGAAATTAGTGATTGTTGTTGATAATTGTTGTTGATGATTGTTGTTGGTGATTGTTGACGATGTAAAAGAAAATAAA
This sequence comes from Helianthus annuus, assembly GCF_002127325.2. Taxonomy (NCBI): domain Eukaryota; kingdom Viridiplantae; phylum Streptophyta; class Magnoliopsida; order Asterales; family Asteraceae; genus Helianthus; species Helianthus annuus. Next base: position 90,774,614 of record NC_035441.2, read on the forward strand.
CACATGTTTTGAAAACATGGGAAACCTCTATTTTTAGGGGAAACTCTGTCAAAATTTCTATAAATTTTGACACTTAGAAATATAAACAAGTTTGAGAAACTTATTCCCTAAAAATGTATACCAAGGTATTTACCAAGGTTTCCCTAATTTTTGGGTTAAGAAACGATGGTTTCGTCAAGGTTAAAAATTGACATTAAGTATGTATATTTTTGAGAAAAATATATATATTATTTTGTCACCAAATTTTGTGCTAAGTGTATGTAGTATGTATTATACGTGCTACTGTATTAGGACTTGAAAATACACTAAACACCCGTAAGAAGTGAAAATACAAAACTACACATACAACATGCTTAGGCAAAACACAAGAAAATATATTTGTGAAAATATATTATTTGATAGAATAAATAACTTGGACAAGTTATGAACATAAAACTGAAGTTTTAAACAAAGATACATAATTCGGGTGCAAAGTGCAAAATACAAAATACTTATATTAATTTTTGAGAAAATAATATAAGTAAAATACATAGTTAAAAATATAAAATATTTTTAACACAACAATACATATACAAAAGATAGTGACTTGTGCTTGTACGATACAAGACTAGTGACTAACGATAATAAAACACGTTTAGGTCACGACGCACTATAAGCAAATCCGGTGAAGTTTACGACGCAAGGAACGCAAAGTTGTGAGTTCATGCTCCCCCTTTTCTTTAACTGTTTTTGGTTTTATAACTTCGGGGGTGAAATACATGTTACAAATGTTATATTGTTTACAAGTGGTATGATGGAGTACAAAAACATTCAAGTGAAACATTCTAGATCATGTCTTGAATAGGGTACCATAAGCACCATTAATCAACGTATACATTCAGACCGCGGAACAAAAGGTTAGATCTAATGGGTTTCAGGCAACCCCACTCTTGGCCTACTTCTACCAATGAGTGCTTCTGTGTCTCAGTCAAAGTTGACAAAAATGCCTAGGTTTGGTGACTTCCTATGTCGTGACATATGTTAGTGGCCTTGCAAACCACTAGCAATCTCACACATTCAAACAGTCATAGTACTCAGCTACAGATACGTTTTACAAATTACTTTCAAACATTCATACATTTTATAAGTTTCATACTATGTTTTCATTCAAGTATTTAAAGATTCAAAACAATCACTGCATGAATTCACACCAACATTATGTTGACGTTTTTCCAAAACTCACATGTATTTCAAGTATCTAGAAGTGGATGTGCGCGCGGCCTTACTCATGCTTGTGGATGTCGCTTATGTTTATCTTTAAATAAAGTTGTAAACTTTTTAAGACAATGTTTTATGCTATCTCGTGATGTAAACGCTAACTTATGTTTTCAAATTATGAAATGTTTGGTATTGAAGTTATTTTCATGAGCATGTAGTATGTTTACCTTTCGTATGCAATGAGAACCTTTCATGATCACACCTCGTGCTTCCGCCGCAGAAAGGGGTGTGACACCATTGGACTTGAGCAAAGTCAATACATGGGTCTTTTTATCAGACTCCCACTTTAGTATTTTTTTAGTTCAATGGATTTCTTGGGTGAGATTTTGTTAGTGATGAGTTTGGTGATGGAGGCCTGCTCATTAAACTTTTGGTAGTTTCTTGTTGCTTTAGTGAAGCAGGATCCTCTCCAATCATTTGCTTGATGGCCTCTTTCATGATATCAGCTTCTCTCTGTGCATCTTCCTCATCTATCTGCTTTTGTCTTTTTCTTTGATCTAAGACAATGGTGGATAAGTCAGATGATGTGAACAATGTTTTTAGAGAGAGGGTCTGCTGCTTTGGCTCATCAGTGGTTTTGCTCTTGTATGCTGGTTTCTTTGGTGCTGTAGGATTCGTCTGTCTTAGTTTCTCCAGCTTATCATAAACCATATCAGTATACTGCCTGGACCATTTTGAGATGGTCTTTTGCTGATCCATACTTAGCTACAACCAACTCTCTTTCTTCGTCTTGTACTCTAAGGTAAGTTCTGCAATGGTCTTCTTATACTTGTTCCAGTTTGGTGCAGACCTCTTCATTTGAGGATCATTCTTTACTCTTTCAATTCTATTTATTTCTGCTTTGAGAGCTATGAGTGGCCAGTCTTTTAATTGTTCAACTTTGGCAGGATAAAATTTATCTCTCATAATAAGCTCTAAGAGATCTTTCCTCAGCTTCTTTTGCATATCAACATTTGGTGGTAAGTTAGACATCTCTTTTCTTAAGTCTCTTGCATAATCTTCCAATTTCTTGACTTTACTAAGCCTGTGCTGCATTCCACTTGAGATGTTGTTATCGCCTTGCCCTTGACCTTCATACTTAGCAGCATATTCAGCTTGCCTGACTTTGAGTTTCAGATAGGATCTGAGTTTGGATTGATTGTGATTTGTGTTTGAATTTAGATGAACAAATGAAAGAGTAGTGCAGCGGAATTTAATGGAACCAAACTTTTCACAATCAAACAGAAGAAATGCTATCAATCATACATTTTCTAACACTGAATCAAATGATTAAATTTATTTTTAAACTCTGATTACAATGTGTGTATGATATGCAAACTCCCCCTCAGCCTGAGCTCAGTGTTTGTTCGTGCAGAAAGAAGATGGTGAATGAGCTAAACAGAACAGTACAGAGTACTGTTCTATTTATAGGCACTTGCAAACCACTGAGCATCAAAGCTGGTGTCACCATGAAAGTGACATCTAACCTCCTAACAAACTCTAACCTCTGATCTATACAAACACTGTTATGCTAACTACTGATATTACATTTCAATGCATAAACTAAACATAAACTGCTGCTGCATCCTTCCACTGCTGTGAACCAAGCAGTACTTGTCATGAACAGCAGAGCTTGAACCAAGGCAGTAGATTGAGCAGCAGAGCTTTAGTTCTTCTATCAGACTTTGTCTTGGTCAGCAGTTATAGGTCAGCAGATTGCATGATCAGCAGATAGGAGGTCAGCAGAGGTTGAAACCACTTTCAAGGGGAGAGACTTGCAACCAGACATCTGCTTATTTTGAATCTACTGCTGTGATCCAGTTTTGGCTTTTATTATCTGTTCCTTTGGTAGGGTTCAATCCCAACAATCTCCCCCTGGAACAGATAATGCCAAAACTCTCCATTATTGTAGATTTTTATTGCCTCAGCAACAGTTCCCTTATTTGCCCTTTGAATTGTAGTTCGAAGGTTAAGGCATCTATATCATCTTCATCCCTGCTAAGTGGAAGATCAAGGAGATCCTGCAAATCTTCAAGTCTCAGGCCAAGAGCTTGTTCCCTTGTAAATTTCTTCACTTCGCCATCTGCCATGACCATAGTCAATACGTGGTTCTGTTTGTCAGTTTTCCACTCTTGTATTTTTAGGCAAGATGGGTTTCTTGGGAGATTTTTATTTGTTGAGGAGTTTGGTGAGGCTGGCCTATTCATAACTGGCTGAGCAGTATGTGCAGATTTTTCCAGTTCAAATTCTTCTTTCAACATTAGCACCGTGCCCGTTTTCACAATGGCATTTCTAGTAAGAATCTCTTGAACTGTTTCAGAACCTAACTGGCTTTGTCTCCTTCTTTTGTAGATGGCAGTACCAGCAGGAGCAGTGGTTCTTTTGAGATGTGGCTTTGAAGATCCTGTCGAAACCTCTGCTTTGGAGTAGTCAGGCTTTCGTGGAGCTTTTGGATCTTTCTTCCTTAGCTCTTCCAAACTCTTGTAGGTGGCCCTGACCCTCGCTTCTCCCCACTTAGACACAGAATTCTTTGACCCATATTCAGCAATTATCAGCTCCTCTTTCATTCTCTTCAGCTCTAAGGCCTTATCAGCTTCAACCCTTTTAAATTTTTCTGGGGGAGTCTGTTTGACTTTATTCTTGATCATTTCATGAATCCTGGCTACTTCCTTTTCAAGCTCAGGAATAGTCCAGTTTCTGAACATGTGCTTCTCCCCCTTATATGTCTTGTAGGTCATGATGTTTTCAATGTAGTCTTTTCTCAAGGACTCGTCTGCCTTTTCTGAGATTTGCTGACATACATTCTTTGCAAACTGTTCCAAAGCTTTGACCTGTGTAAGTAGAAACTGATAGTTTTGTTGATACTCTCTATCAGATTTCCCTTGTTTGTTTTTGATTGAGATATCCTCTGCTTGCTTGGCCTTGATTTTCAAGTATTCTTCAATATTAGTTGGCCTGGGATATCCTTCAATCGATGGCAAGCTCCTTTTGGCATGGTCATCCTCATAGTAGAAGGACTTAATTTCTTCTCTGACTGTTACAAGTTCAAGAGGAAATTGAACACCTGCAGGAGGTAAGGGTTTGTACAGTTGAGCTGAAGAGAGAGGAATGGGTTTTGAAACTGTGACAAGTGCTTGGGATTTCGAAGCTTTTGGTGGTGGTGATGGAGAATCATCATCTGATATGACAACCCTTTTTCTTTTTATTTTAGGGAAGTCAGATGATGTTTTGGGTGGATCAATGGTTTGTGGTTGACTAACAACTGTTGAAACAACTGGTGTTTCAACCACTGTTGTCATTACAGCAGATGTTTTGTCATCTGCTGTCTTCTGCTTTAGGGCAGGAAAAGATGGTGGTGGTAAGGCAGTGGTGATGGTGTGTGTTGAAGTGGTGTGTGTTGAAGTGGTGTGTGTTTGAGTGGGAGCAGTTGTTGTAACGACTGTTTGGATGGAGGTTTGATGTTGGTGGCTTTTGGACAGTGATTTTGGAGTGTGCTTTTGAAGGCTGGATGGTGTGGATTTGGGTTTCCTTACTTTTCTAGTAAGATTTCTTTTTGGAATCGGATTTTGAACATCCTTTTCACCAGAACAACCCTGCGCATTCAGCTTCATGAAAGCTCTTTTCTCCTCATTCCACCTTGCTAGATCCTTTGTCACTCTATCCTTCTTTACACTTATGACAGCGTCATCAAGTGCATTTTTGGTAACATCAACCTTTTTACTACCATCTGGCAAAGGAATATCTCTGAGCATTGCATCCTTTTCTGTGTCAAGGTATAGCCCATTATCAATCCCCTTCTTTACGCACTCCTTCATTTTCTCCCCCTTTTTGGCATTATCTGCAGGGAGGTCGTCAATATAAAGTACAGTCAGAGGAGCAGTGCCAGTGGTTTTCAGCAAATGGTCCTTAAGAGCCTTGATGTCATCATTTGTATCCCTGAACCTAGACTCCATTGCCTTTTTGAGCTCTTGAACATGTTTGGCATGTTGGTGCTTGGCCAACTGAAATTGTTGATGGAGAAAAGGTTGAAAGAGGTTCCAGAGCTCATTTGTAACATCTGCTGGTGGTGGAGCAGGTGTTTGAGATGGAACAGCAGTGGATGGTTGTTGGATCGTCGTTGACCCTGAATGAGTCGATCAGAAGAGTCGTTTTCCAATTCAAAGGCGGAATCAGTGAATTAGATGCTCAAACTAAATATAATGCTTCACTTTATTGATTCTGATAATGTTTACAACCTGGAAGCAATTCGGCAGCACTTCGTTACAAGTTCCGAGCCGTTACAAATGAATCAACCATGCACCTATTTATAGAATTCTGGAACCCCTTATACGTACATGTCACAAAAGCGGTCCAAGAAGTTGTGTGGATCGCTTTTATGGACAATGTCCATATAAGCGGTCCAACATGCTATTCAACCACTTCTCGTTTCTCGTACCTCGTGCACTGGTTATTCTAACCTATCCTATCCTATAACATGATACAAGACGAAGTCAATAGACGTAATGCACCAACAGACTCCCCCTCGGATATTGACGAAGTCTTCAGTGAACATTCTCTGTTATGCCACCTCTTCAGTCTTTATCATCTTTGCCAACTTGTTCAGATTGTAACCATATAAGAATCCTTTAATCTTTCACTTTGATCATCTCTACACCTTCAGCAAGCTCCCCCTCTCGTCAAGCTTCCGTGCTTTTAGGGATCATCACCTTGCTTTTCAAGCTACAAGCTCTTCTTCACTTACAACTTATCTTCAGACTCCCCCTTAGACTCAGCTCTTCGGGATCGTAATCTGAATCTTTCCTGTAATTCTCAAACATTCATAAGTAACAATATTTTCAAATTCATTAAACATGTTCTCTAATATACTCCCCCTGTCAACAAACTTAACAGATATGGCAATATAAAGAATCCAATTTTCTCACACATTATCATTCAAGTTCAAATTAATGACCTTGAAGATATTCACAAACTGTTTTTGAAGATTTTTAACAAATTTCAAGTTTCAAATTAATGAACTCGTTTTGTTTTCAGAAACACAATCAGCATACTTAGATTTTGAAACTCAGCAACTCAGACATCGGTTTATCGAAAATAACGCAGAAATCAAAATCTTTTTGTGTTTTCTGAAAATATAAAGCTGTAAAGAAATATGTACAAACATATTTACAGACAATATTTTTGTTTTGAGTATGCATTAGAGGATCATATCAGTTTTTGACAAGTCACAAGTACCGTTAAGCTTTAAATCATACTCAGAATTAAACAATTCACTTAGATTGTCAATATACTGATCCACTTAAATTTTCATACAAATTTCAACTAATTCAGGATACGATTTAGATGTTTTAAGACTTAAACTCATTCATGTGTCCCACCTCTTGAATATACTCCCGTATCCAGAATCCCAATATTCAGTCTTACAGGTAAGAATACTACAATGATGTCTATACATAAATTAGGGTATGCGAGAACTGAGGGATCTCAGGTCAGAACTTCCGTTCAGCAGAGAGATATCAGCTTCGACTTTGCAATGTGTTCCCTTTAGAGAATCTTTTAGCTACAACAACTGAGTATCAATTTTATTGTCTAATCAGCTAGGGCTTTATGCTATATTTCAAGCATTTTGGAATAAAGTATTAGCCAAGGACTAGGTCAGAACTACCGTTCAGCAGAAGTCCCGGAATAATACCCCAGACATCATAGAGTATAAACACCTAGTATATCAGAATACGAGACCTGTCAAACGAGATTTCAGGGGTTACCTATATATCCAAGTAGTGTTCCCCACAAAATAAGCAAGTTTTGAATTTAGGTTTATATCCCGAAAAAGCTTACTAAATGTATAAAAACCTATCGACATATCATCAGGAGACTGTTTAATGCTATTTAATCATTACATTTCTTTAGCATACTGCAACTGTCTACTGATGTACTATCATTTCCTCTTTTTACGCAAAACTCAAATTTTTGATTTTATCATGTTTTTGGCTTTTTCAAATTTTCTAATGTTTTTGGATTTTCAAACAATATATCTCCCCCTAAAATGCAAAACCATTAAAGAAATTTGACAAACCGATACTGATAGCTTTGTCTCGCCATCCATTTTCTGCATCTCATGCTCTGTTTTGCAGAAAATATAACGTACCCCCATGATTTACAACCCATTGATTTTGACCATTAGAAAACCATTCTTCAACCTGTGAGAAATCATGTTTGTTCCGCCGTGAGGGTTTCGGCATAGTCCATCACCACTTATTCTAAGTAAACTAACATCAAACATCCCAAACACCAATCCAAACCAACAAACAACAAACATACACCAATCATCAAACACAACACAAATTCATGCAAAACAACCAACAAACTCCCTGTCTGACCAAAACCAGGGATCTTCAACCTCTTCCTGTGCAATACTCTCACAATCTTCATCAGCATTTAGCACCTGCACATTCAAACTTTATCAAATACACAAACAATCTGTCATAAACATTTCAAACAATAAAGATAGATGCCGATTCATGCTTCGCGATCCAGGAAGCTTCGGCAATTCCAACCACTTAATCAAACATGGTGTCCACCCAGGTCTCAGGAGCCTTAGGTGTAACCTTGATTCTAGCAACCTGAATTTTAAAATTTTCAGCCTTGAGCGGAGGAAAATTTGCATCATAGGCAACCAAAGCTGAATCCTCAGAAGTTTTCACCTCAGAAGTTGAACATATTGTTTCAGTTTTTGGTTTCCAAATTTGTTTTTGTTTCTCAGTTTTCATGCCAACATTCTCAGTTTTTATCTCATCGACACGTTTCTTAACCGACCATTTTTGACCTTCTGGAGCACCTCTTTTATAAAAATTTGTTTCTTTCTGAACCTGTTGCTTTTGAACAACATTTTTAGGTTTCCAGATTGTTCGAGGTTCTGTCACAACAACTATCGGTCTCCAAATCTGTGTTGTAGTCGATCTGGATGTATGAGAATTCCAGGTCTGTCTTGAATCGAACCTGTCCGATTTTGGTTTCCAAATTTGATTTGATGCAAACTTGTTTGTAGTGTACCTCCAAGTTTGTCTCGAATCAAATCTGGTTGACCTTGGTTTCTCATTACCAGATTTCTGTTTTTGAACATCAACAGACTTTGGAATTTGACATTTCCGTGCAACGTGTCCAATTTGATCACATTTAAAACAAACTTTCTTTGACACATCTTTTGGCTGTTGTTGTTTCTTCTTCATGGCCTCAAACTCTGCATTAGATTGTGTTCCAAGTTTGAGTTTTTCTTCTTCAGTGAAACTTTTTCCTTGAACAAAATTCATTTTTGTCTGAAAATTTGACCTTTCAGTTCTGTTTCGATTATGTTTCTTCCTATACCCCAAACCAGACTTCATGTTTTTCTTCTTAGACCCAGGTTTGTTATAAGACCCTTTGAAACCTTTACCAGCAAACTTCGACATTTCAGACTTCTCAATTTCAACCATCTTGAAAACTTTGTCAATTTTCTCTGAAATCACATTCTGAATCGGGAAAACCACATCCAAGAATAGTTTGTCCGATCCAATCATGGTATAGACCAATCCTTTTGAATCATCATTCAAATTTTTCTCAGACTTTGTATCTTTCAGATATCCATCATAAAGAGTTCCTTCATCTTCATCTTGTGATTCAGACTTACCTTTTGTAGACTCATCTTTCAAAACACTATCAACCACCTTACTCACCACCTCTGAATCATCAGCATCATCAGATTTGGTGTAAGTAACATCGATACTGTCAGGTAATTGGTCAGCTATGTTCAAACCCTTTGCCACCTTTTCCTCATCATAAAAAGTATAATTGTCTCTCAATGGTGGTGGTACCTGATGATATTCTGAACCAATACCCTTTTTACAAACATTAGTATCTTTGTTATCAGGTGTGATATTGAAAATACGTTCGAGAATGTACGAAGAGTCATGATAACTTTGAAGTTTTGTAACAATCTTTTCTTTTTCAGCCAAGACTTGTTTAAGATTCGCAATTTCATCAACACGTTTGTTTAATTCAATTTGCTTTTCTTTAAATTGTCTTTCATATATTTCTTTAGTTGTTAAAGTTTCAGACAATCTTTGATCAAAACTTTTGACTTGGCTCTTCAAAGTATCATAAGCTTCTTGTACTCTCTGACTTGACCATTTTAAAGAATCATATTGTTTTTGTAACTCTAGAAACTTAGATTCTTTCTCAATACAATCAACACATTTTGTATCACATTTTTCTTTCAAACCCGTATTTTCTTTTTCAAAATCATGACACTTTTGTGTTAATTTCTCAACTTTTAATTTCAAATTTTGTTCCGATTCAATTCTTTCTTTACATTTTTCTTTTAAAACAGTTTCAAGTTTATGCATTTCATTATCTTTTGTTTTGATTATTTCTTCTTTTTCAGTACAGGCTTTGCACTTTTCAATGCAATTCCTGCCCTTGTTTTCCTTTTCTACAACTAAATCAACATCTGGTAGTTCAGAAGATTCTGTTACCTCAGTAATTGACACCTCGACATGATCAGCTGCCTTCTTTAGCATCAATCTTTACCACAGCCTTGACTTCTTCAATCAATTTCTTCAAATCTTCTTCTTTTCTCCTCTTCATCTCTACCACCTTCGGTAGGCTTGCCTCAAAAATCTCTTTCAATTCTTTCATGAATTCTATCAAATAATTTTTGTCAGAGAGCCTTTTTGTGTTGTAAACGCCTTCACTTGGAAACGCATTAGTTACCGCATCAAAATCAACTTTCGCTGGATCAACCACCGGATTACCATACGGATCCAAATAACATTCCAACTCTTCACTCCACCTCTCAGCTCTCTGTGCTTCTTGAAACGGAGCATACAACTTGCCAATCTCCCATCTTGCTCTGTCTCTTCTCCACCATCTATCATGCTCATCATTCGCAACAAATGCATACCCAACAGCATCTTTTTCTGGAAGAACTTCTTTGCTCCAGTCATATCCTTCATCATCATAAATGACCGCAAGAGCTCTTGATTTCTCTTCCTGCTGCTTTAATCTTGGTGGCTCAGACTTGTTCTGATGGTAAATTGCTCGTTTGTAATAATCTTCAGTGAAAGGATTCTCAGAGTCATCAGCAACATATGAATTACGGCACTCGCGTTTGAAGTGACCTTTTTGTTTGCATTTAAAGCATGTCACCTTGGATTTATCAAAACCCAATTTGGTAGAAGGCCCTCCAATCGACTTTCTCCCCGTAATTTCCATAAAACGTTGTGCACGTCTAACAGCACTTGCCATAGCCCATCAAATGTCCAATTTTTGAAATGTTAACAACTGTTGCAGCATTTCTTTAATTTCTGCAACAGATGTGTCCAATTTTTCAACACGTTCCGTCAATTCTTGGTACTTTAAACCATCACCCAATTTAATGGGATCATCTGATTTCCCACTAGCAGTGGTTTTATCAGAAGTTGAAGTAGGGAGTGTACTCCAAACATTAACAACTGATGCCCCTTTTTTCTTGGTACTGGGGTCTTCTTCCTTCAACACTTGATAATCTTTTGATGTTACCAGTGGTTAGTACAACCTCACTGGCAGATAACAGAGGTGTTATAGAAGGAATTGCCTCCAAGGAAGTCTTATGGATGTAACCACTGTCCAAGTGTAAACCTGTAGGTTCAACACTTGTAGTGGCTGCTTCACTTGGAATACCACCAAGAGTTACATGTAACTCAAGGGGTGTAACCTCCTCAGGTTGTGTTGGTGGGTTAGCAAAGATTGATACATCAAGCCCAGTCTCTTGTTGAGGTATTTTCTCATGAACAGGTGATTGAGAAGGACTGGTTTGTGCTAGGTTCAAATCAATTGCATCCAACAGCAGTTTGGTGTTTGGTGGAATTGGGGATGTGAAAGTAGGTTTAGAAAGCGGAATGCCCCGGGTATTGGGCTGTGGAGGATGGAAACGAGTGCTTCCAGAGCCTCATGATGTGGTGACCCTGTGTGTACAACCTGTTCCTTTTGTGAAGATACAGGAGGAGTTTCAGGTATAGGTTGAGATATTTCTACCAACTGCTGTGAGGAAGTAGCAGCAGTGGTTTGTTGTGATTTTTGTGCAACCACAGGCAGTTGCTCTGGTATCTCATCCTCCAGAGTTGCCTTTTTGATAGGTTTGGGGGGTTTTTGATTTTTCTTTTTCTGTGGTTTTTTGGTGTTTTTAGGTGTGGGTTTCAAGACAGTTGTTTGGCTGTCTTGATCACCTTGAGCAGTGGGCTCAGCAGCAGATACCTGAGGAGCAGTGTTTGCTGCTAAAATCTGCTCAGGCACCTCTGCTCGTGTTTTACAAGGTGTTGACATTCTTGAAAATGTTTCAGTAGTTAAGCTGTTCATTTGAAAAGAGTCACCTTGGTTTATTACCGCAATATCATCCTTACTGAACTTTTTCTCAAAATAATAACTTAAAAATCTTGGGAACAGTAAGAATGACTTTGTTTCAACATTTTTAACCAAATCATTGAAAATTGCCTTGGAGTAGTTAAGATTTTCTTCTTTTAAAATAGCATACCCCAAGTTTTGAATTTTCATTGGTATTTCATTAAAAGAAGTGGTTTTGTTTGAAACACACATGAGAAGGGTATGAAATAAAAATCTGGTTGCAGAAGGGAAGAAACCTTTTTCTAAGGTATCCCTCTTCATCATTGTGTCTGCATACCCTCTCTCAATGAAGTCAATTTTTAACTCGCTTTTAGGGAAAGAGTCTTTACCTTGCAGATCATCGAGTTGAAAGACTTCAGATATGGATTGCGGTGTTATTCGGACTGCTTTCTTCTGCAGAGTAGAGTTAATGGCTATGACAACTTTTCCTTGATTTTCAAGGGTGGCATTCTTCCAAAACTCTCTCTGAGTTTGCAGGTAAATTGGTGCATCAGCGGTCAACAAAGTTTTGTACTTTGAAGCGTTGATAATATCGAGGATGGAATCAAATGTATCGATATTGCCGGGTTTTGTGAGAAGACCCAGTAGATTGTGAGATGGTTTGTGTGGGATGTCGGTGGAGGTAGCCTTTTGAGAGGCCCCTTTTGAAGAGGATGATTTCGATTTTGTCATTTTGAAGATAAGGATCGAAGATGAGATTGTGGAGTGATTTGAAGAAATGTGATGAAAACTGCTTTGAGAAGAGAATTTTTGAGAATCCAATTCGACAGTGAAACCCTGTTTGGGTGTTGAAAGGGGGTTTTATAAAGGAAGAGTGAATGCTGACGTGGCAGCAGTTAGAAAAGGTCTGACCACTAAGTACTGTCCGCATGCCATCCCCTGGTGAAGTGAAGGACGGTACTTTTGAACAGTACTTTTTGTGAAAACAACTGGTGAAAGCAGTAGTTACAATGGAAATGGAGGACAGTGGATGCTTTTCACTATCAGTAGATAGCTTAGCAGTGGATGCAACACTGATTATGATTATCAGTGGTTATCAAGAAAAATGAGAACAGGGGATGACTTTCAGCAGTGGACAGACTTTTGTAGCAGCACAGACTTTTGAACCCATCAGTGGTTATGGCAGACTTTTAGGATTTTAATGAAAAATTCATTTTTAGCTATTTTTAAGGATGGATTTTTGATTTTCTGAAAACATTTTAATGCTTTTATTCATGGAAAAACAGGATTTTGCCTGTTATACCATGTTGAGCATACCAATCCTAGAGATCAAGCTTTCAAAGGTAGATGTGTCTAATGCTTTGGTTAGCACATCTGCCAGCTGATCCTTAGTTGGAACATGATGCAGAGAAATCAAACCTTTTTCATAGCAATCCCTCACAAAGTGATGTCTGATGTCGATATGTTTGGTGGTTGAATGGGAAACTGGATTTTTGATGATATTTTCTGCTGCCTGGCTGTCCAACATGAGTGGTGTCTTCAAGGCAGTGACACCAAAATCCAGTAACTGATTTTGAAGCCAGAGCAGTTGGGCTGTACAGCTTGCAGCAACTATGTATTCTGCCTCAGTAGTGGATGTGGAAACAGCTGCTTGCTTTTTGCTTTGCCAAGACACTAAGCAATTGCCTAGGAATTGGCACCCTCCTGAAATGGACTTCCTTGTTTTGTCACATCCAGCAAAGTCACTATCTGAAAAACCTGAAAGCTCAATTTTACCATCAGCTGGATACCAGATACCAAGTGTGGGAGCACTTTGAGGTATCTGAATATCCTTTTTACAGCAATAAGGTTTGACTTTCTAGGGGATGATTGGGATCTTGCACAGACACATGTTGCAAACTTGATATCTGGTCTAGATGCAGTTAGGTATAATAAAGACCCAATCATGCTTCTATATAAGGTCTGATCAACCAAATCATCCTTTTCTTCAGACATGACCAATTTGTTGGTTGCAATGGGTGTACTACATGGCTTACAATCATCCATATCAAATTTCTTTAAAAGTTCTTTTGCATATTTGCCTTGATGGATGAAAGTGCCATTTTGCAGCTGCTTTACTTGGAGACCAAGAAAGCACTGTAGTTCACCCATTGCACTCATTTCAAACTCAGCTGTCATGAGTTGTCTGAACTCTTCACACATTTTATTACATGTGCTTCCAAAAATGATGTCATCCACATAAATTTGGACAATCATCAAATCCTTTCTTCTCCATTTTAAAAACAGTGTTTTATCAATCCTGCCTCTGGTGAAATCAATGGAAAGTAAAAAGGTGGAAAGAGTTTCATACCAGGCTCTGGGTGCTTGTTTCAAGCCATACAAAGCTTTGTTTAGCTTGTAGACATGATCTGGATAAAATGGATCCTCAAAACCTGGAGGTTGACAGACATATACCTCTTCTTGAATCTTACCATAGAGGAATGCACATTTTATATCCATTTGGTACACCTTGATATTGTGGTTGACAGCAAAGGCCAGAAAGAGTCTGATTGCTTCAAGTCTTGCAACAGGAGCAAAAGTTTCATCATAATCAATTCCCTCTTCTTGTTTGTATCCTTGAACCACAAGCCTGGCTTTATTCTTGACAACAATGCCCCTTTCATCAGTTTTGTTTTTGAAGACCCACTTTGTGCCAATAGGACTTACATTCTCTGGCAGTGGTACAAGCTCCCATACCTGTTGTCTTCTGAACTGTTGGAGCTCTTCTTGCATGGCCTCTACCCAGCTGTTGTCTTTTAGTGCCTCTTGGTACTTGACTGGCTGATGGAGTGATAGAAAGCCAGCAAAAAGACAAATGTTTTGGGATTGCTTTCTGGTAAGCACCCCTTCATTGATGTTGCCAATGATTTGATCTGGTGGATGAGATTTCAAGAAGATTAGCTCTCCTTGGTAGGGAATGATGGCATTTTGTGGTGAAGGCTGCAGATGTGTATCATCTGAGCTAACCACTGCTGGTGACTTTGATGACCCAGCAGTGGCTTCAAAAGGTGGAGGCATTGGAGGTAAAGGTGTGAACACTTGCTGACTTTGATCCACTGTTTGAGGACTTTTGTCAGCAGTGGTTGATGAGGTGGAAGCAGTGGTTAAGGGGCTACTTTGGTCAACAACTGTTGAGGTAGCAGTGGTTGAGCTTTGACAACTGTTTTGAACAACTGATGCTCCCCCTCTTGAGGCAGACTTTTGAGGAATGATGATTTCATATCCATAATCTGGTGATGAATCCTCTGATGGACCTGCAGTATTAGTCTTGACAGCAGTATTTTCAAAAGTGAATTTTTCAAGATCAAACAATTCTGCAGGATTTGCAGGGATTTTCAGTGATGAAAGTTCATTGAACTTTACATTCAAGGTTTCTTCCACTGCTTTGGTCCGTGTATTAAACACTTTGTAGGCCTTAGCAGTGGATGAGTATCCCAAGTGATATCCCATATCGATTTTGGCTGCAAATTTTGAGATAGAATCTTTTAAGTTCAAAATGAAGCATGGGCAACCAAAAACTTTGAAATATGAGATTAATGGCATTATTTTATACAGAATTTCATAAGGAGTCTTTTTGTGCCTAGAGTTGATTAAAGCTCTGTTTTGGACATAGCAAGCAGTGTTTACTGCCTCTGCCCAAAAAGTTAATGGCAAACCTGAATCTGCAAGCATGGTTCTGGCAGCCTCAATCAATGTTCTATTCTTTCTTTCAACAACTCCATTTTGCTCTGGTGTTCTAGGAATGTTGTACTGCCTTACAATCCCTTTCTTCACACAGAAAGCATCCAACTCCTTATTTTTGAATTCTGTGCCATTGTCACTCCTGAAGACTTTTACTGGAAGGCCAAATTGCTTTTCAACCTGTGTAACAAAGTCTTGCAAAATACTTGCAGTCTCATATTTAGAGTGTAAAAAGAAGGTCCATGTAAACCTAGAGAAGTCATCAACAATAACCAAACAATATCTTTTCCTTTTGAGACTCATGACTTGCACTGGGCCAAACAAATCCATGTGAAGCATCTGCAAACACTGGGTTGTTTTGGACTCTTCAATGGACTTAAAAGAGCTCTTGTGTTGTTTTCCTTTTAAACAGGAAACACAGTGTTCAGGACATGAAAACATTTTTTGTGGTAAGCCTCTTACTAAGCCACTTTTTGAAATTTCATTGATTGTTTTGAGATTTGTGTGTCCCAGTCTTTTGTGCCATAGCTCTGTCTCTTTGTTAGAGGCAGCTGAGAACAGACAGGCATCAGCACTGGGACACTCTCTTGACATGTCAACAACATAAACATTGCCACTTCTTTGAGCAACAAGTTTTGTTGAGCCTTTCTTGATTATTGCTTCAATCTTACTAACCATTTCTGGTCCGATAATCCTACAACAATCCTTTGTGAAGAATGATCCAAACCCTTTATCACTCATTTGAGACACACTCAGGAGGTTGAATTTCAGATTATCAATAAGATTGACATTTTCAAATTTTACATTTCCAGACTTTACAGTACCAGACCCCAGAACCTTTCCCTTACTATTATTACCAAAGGATATATCACCCCCTCCATGAATTTTGATATCTTGAAGAAGGGCTTTACATCCTCTCATGTGCCTCCAGCCTCCACTATCTACATACCAAAGACTATCTAAGCATGCAGAAGCTCCCTGCACATGAAGTAAAGGATTAGTTCAAAAAGGTTTCCAAAGCCAACAGGGCTTTGGATAGGGTCTCAACAGTGTCTGGGATGGAGGCAGATGCATGGACAGTGGTTAGCTCAGGGGTTTGTACATTTTTGGGAATGTATTTCTCTAACCACTATTGGGGGTCTTGACCTATCATCTGTTGATAACCAAAAGGATGCCTGTTCACTTTTGGTTTAGAGGGCTTTTTGTAAGTCTCATAAACGTGTGGAATCCTTTGGTATGATGCTTTTTCCTTGCCTTTTCTGATTTGATTGGCTGGAGGTGCATCTGTCACCTGTACATCCCTTTGAACAGATGTTTGGTTCAGCTGTTTTGTGACAGCAGTTTGGACAGGGATGAACAGTGGTTGTTTCTTGGTGAACTTAACAGATGATGCTGATAAACTTAAGGATGTTTTTGCAGTGTACTCTTTCTTCTTTTCATCAAAGTTTTTGAGATACACACATTCCTTAGTTTTGTGGTTATTTTTACCACAGATGGTGCAGCTGGCAGCAGGTGAAATGTTGCTTGTTTTGTTTATATCATATGCTTTTAGATGAAAACAATCTTTTGTTAGATGATTCTTCTTTTCACAGAATTCACAAAACAAGTTTTTGATCTTTTCTCTTTTCTTCCTTTTCTCAGATTCCTTTGCAACAGAGTTTTGAACCTCTGTTGGGGTATCTTTGATAGGAATGACTCTTGCTTTTGGAGCTTTTACACCATCAGTGGTTGTGAAATCCATTGGTTTGAAATTTTCAAGGATATCACACTCATCAGACCATGTGGGTTTAAATTGGTATTTCTCAATTTCCTCAAAAGTTGAGGATCCCGCAGATCTTTCCAGAGTAATTTTGTTACCTAGTTTGTCGGTTATTTTAACCTCTTGGCCATTTTTGTTGGTTGGTATGATTTCAGAAGAAACAGCTTGCATTGCAGCAGTGCTTGCAATGTCATCATATTTTCTATGACCTATACCAAACTTGACATTGCTTTTCAGCTGTTTCTCAAGCATAACCTCATACCCTTTGCAAGACTCCACCCACCTTTCACAGGTGATCTGGGTAGACTCTAACTCCTTTTTGCAAACTTGGTATTTTTCTACCATAGTTTGGAGTTGAGTTTTGGTTATGCTTTGTTCTTCTTTCAAACTGCTGATCTCTTTATCTTTTTCAGCCAATTTGTTTTTCAGTTCTTTCAATGACATTTCAAATTTGACCTCATCAGACAAGCTTTTATCTCTAAGGTTTTCATTCACCTCGTTAATGTTAGCAAATGCAATAATACAGTTGTCTTAACACAGTTTTTCAAGAACTTGAGGTGATACCTTAGCAGCAGCCATCATGGCACAATCACATTGATGATTATCTTCTTCATCAGCTCTCTCTTCTTTATCACCAGCTTTCTTCGGTTCTTCTTCCTCTTTGTCTTCTTTGGACCAGGGGTCGGTCAGTGGTTCAATCAGGATTTCTGAATTTTCTTCCAGCAGTAGTTCACCAGCAACTGCAGTAACCACTGCTTCAGCAACTTCATCCACTGTTTCAGCACTTAGCTGTTCACCTTCAGCTTCATCCCCTTCTGGTATTGACTCTAATTCCATCAAACAAAATTCATCATTACAAGAATCATTAGAAGCATATAGAGCAAAAATTTCATCACTAAGCTCCTCAGGCATGCTGCTCCAATCAACAAAGCCTTGTGTGAAAAAGCTTTGCTGATCTGGTTGTGTCACAGTTGGAGCAGTTGTTTGAGGTGCAGCAGGTTGCACTTGTGCCTGAGGGACAGGGGCTTGAACATACTGAATTTGTGGAACAGTGGTTTGAACATAATGCACCGACACAGGGGTTACAGCATAATGAGCAGTGTTAACATGTGCTGCAGGGGCATATTGGGTATAATGCACAGTGTTTTGTTGTTGTGGTCTAGGATTTGTGCTAGGGTGAGTTATTATGGGACCAGTAGTTTGACTCCTACATTCTCTAGCAAAGTGACCTAGCCTACTACACTTGTAACACTTGATTTTCGATTTATCCAACCCCACCCTTAAATTTCCATGAAGCCCTGGAAATTTTCTCCCTGTTCTTTTATAGAACTTGCTTGTTCTTACACTAAGCAAGGCCAACTGATGCAAAATGTCCATCTCCTCTAAGTCAGTGGGATCAAAATGTTGCAAATCATTTAGCTCAAAACACAAATTATCTGACATCTGGTTCTCAGTATTTGCTGTGAAAGCATAATTTGTAGACTGAGAATCAGAGTTGACGAAGTTACCCCCAGCTGTTATGTCAATAAAATGAACATAACTCTTATCCTTACTACTACTACCAGATTCTTCCTGACCAAACAGAGCTGTGCTGCCGAATGAATAATCATCAGCAACTTTACCAGACTCTTGCAACCTCCTTTTTTGGTTCAACTCCCTTTCGTAGGTCAGGAGTCTACCATGGAGTTGGGTCAGGGTTAGATCTTTGAATTCAGCTGAATTCCTGGTGACAAAAACAATTGTGTCCCATTTTTCTGGCAGTGATCTAAGGAACCTGCTATTTTGGGTTGCATTTGGAAATGTAACCTTAACAAGCCTTAGCTCACTGATGAGACAACTGAAACGTTCAAATTGTTGGGTTAGTGATTCCCCTTTGATGTGACAAAACGTTTCATACTGCTGATTCAGAATTTCCCTATTGTTTTCGATAACCTCCTCGGTTCCTTCAAACTGTTCCTTCAATGCATCCCACAATTCTTTTGCACTGTCACAATGTAACAGTCCAGCATAGATTTCGTTTGGGAGTGCAGAGGCTATGATGCTAAACGCTTTGGCATCCAGTTCAAACTTCTGAAAATCCAATTCAGTGTAATTTTCAGTTGGTTTAGGAACGGATTTTTTGGCGTCCTCTGCGCTTGGCACCATAGGAACATGAGGACCGAAAACGACAGACCTCAAACATCCAGTGTTTTGTTGAGCAAGGATGTGACGCATCCTTCGCTCCCAGATGTTGTACTCATTTCTTTTCAGCATAGGTGGTTTAAACAAAGAGCCAATGTTATTTTTATCATCTTGAGATTGCGACATCTTTCCGGTTGTTTTACAGGTACTGATTAATCAACTTTATCAGTGATTAAACCTTACTCTGTTTTTCAACACAACGAACAAACGATCAGTATCAACAATTTCGAGCTGAACTATTTACGTCAAAATGATTGTTAGATCAAGTTTGACTGTCCAAGCTCTGATACCAATTGTTAGGATCTGAGTTTGGATTGATTGTGATTTGTGTTTAAATTTAGATGAACAAATGAAAGAGTAGTGCAACGGAATTTAATGGAACCAAACTTTTCACAATCAAACAGAAGAAATGCTATCAATCATACATTTTCTAACACTGAATCAAATGATTAAATTTATTTTTAAACTCTGATTACAATGTGTGTATGATATGTAAACTCCCCCTCAGCCTGAGCTCAGTGTTTGTTCGTGCAGAAAGAAGATGGTGAATGAGCTAAACAGAACAGTACAGAGTACTGTTCTATTTATAGGCACTTGCAAACCACTGAGCATCAAAGCTGACGTTACCATGAAAGTGACATCTAACCTCCTAACAAACTCTAACCTCTGATCTATACAAACACTGCTATGCTAACTACTGATATTACATTTCAATGCATAAACTAAACATAAACTGCTGCTGCATCCTCCCACTGCTGTGAACCCAGCAGTACTTGTCATGAACAGGAGAGCTTGAACCAAGGCAGTAGATTGAGCAGCAGAGCAGCAGAGCTTTAGTTCTTCTATCAGACTTAGTCTTGGTCAGCAGTTATAGGTCAGCAGATTGCATGATCAGCAGATAGGAGGTCAACAGATGTTGAAACCACTTTCAAGGGGAGAGACTTGCAACCAGACATCTGCTTATTTTGAATCTACTGCTGTGATCCAGTTTTGGCTTTTATTATCTGTTCCTTTGGTAGGGTTCAATCCCAACACTCATCCACGTTCTTTGGAGGTCTGAAACCATGAAGGGATGGGAATTTTCTTTTAGATGGATCATCCTCTGTATAGAATTGCCTTATTTCATCTTTCACTGCATGCAATTCCAATGGATAATTTACTGCTAAAGGAATAGTTCTTGAAGGATCTTGCCCTTCAAGTGTTTGTGGTTGAATAAGTGGATTTGATGATGGTGATGGTGGAGGATTGAATGGTTCAGCGTTGGTTTGAATGAAATGTGAAGATGATAAAGGAGTAGGTGCAGATATATCATCGTCATGCACTTGAAACTTTCTTTTTCTTGAATAAACATTTTTAGGAGAAGGGGTTTTTGTTGGAGAGTTGGAAATAGGAATGAATATGGCTTGGGAAGAAAATTGGAAGGTGGTAGATGGTTGACTAACAACTGTTGAAACAACTGGTGTTTCAACCGCTGCTGTCATAACAACTGTTGGTGTGTCAACATTTGTTGCAGCGTTGGATGGTATTGGTGAGGATGGTTTTGTTTTATGCTTTTTTGTAGGTTGTTTTTGTGGTGGTGGTGTTGGTTTGGGTGTAGCAGTAGATGGGCTTTTAGTACCGGCAGTGGTTTGTTTTTCAGGTGTTTGTTTTTGTGATTTTGATTTTGAGAATGTGGCAAGAGGTGGTTTATTGTGTTTGAAAGATTTCTTCCTGTTGGAAGTGCCAAGATCCTTTGTTTTGATTTCCCACTCCTTCATTGCCTTTTGTTCCTTTCTCCACACCCTTTCCTTTGTTTCATTTTGATTTTGAACAACCTTTTTGTTTGCTTCCACTTCATCTACTTGAATGTTTAGGGTTTCATCAATTCCCTTTTTTCTTTTCTTTGCCAGATGTTTCATCATTGGTTGCAGAACACTTCTTCTCAGACTCTAGCTTTTGAGTTGGCTTTTGCCTTGGAGTAGGTCTACCAAACTTCTTCATATCATGTTTCTCCCCCTTTTTGGCATCATCTTGATCATCATCATCTTTGTAGATTGGTGCAGGGGTAGTGCCAGTCATTTTTGTCAAGGCTTCTCTGATAGCCCTGATTTCAGCCTGAGTATCTTTGTACCTTGCATCAACCATATTTCTGATCAGTGCCATTTGATTATTGTGTTGAATTTCTGCAATTTCCCTTTGAGCAGTGATAATAGGCTGAATTGCATTCCAGATCTCTTAGGAGTATTGTTGTGGTGTTGGTTGACTTTTGGAAGCTTGAACCAAAAATTGAATGGATTCATTCATTTGTGCAACAGTGGTTTACATGGTAGAGAGCCTCTCCGTCAAATCTTGGTATTTTAAACCATCACCTAAATGAATGGGATCATCTGATTTCCTACCAGTGGTAGTTGTAGCAGCTGTCGGACTAGGAGGAGTCTCCAATGGTTCATCAACTAATGCCCCTTTTTCTTTGTACTGGGGACTTCCCTCTGCAGTGGTTACCTTGGAAATCTCACCAGTGGTTAACTTAAACACACCAGTGGATACCTTGATAGCATTAGCAGTGGTTGCCTTCAAGGGAGTCTTACTTATGAAACTACTGTCCAGATGTAGATCAGTGGACCCAACATCTGTAGTAGCTGCTCCACTTGAACTACCAACAGGAATTTCATGAAATTCCAGTGGTGTAACCTCCTCAGCTGTTGGTGGGTTAGCCAATTGAATTGGTTCAGACACAGCCAATGTAGAAGTTGTATTCTCAGTAATGTGTTGGTGAGAGGGGCTGCTTTGTGTCTGAATTTCAATGGCATCAGACAGAGGTATAATGGATGGTGGAATTTGAGATGAAGGGATAGGTGTTGAAAGAGAATTTGCCCAGGGAGAAGGGCTGTTAAGCATATTCTCAAGTGAGGATAATACTTCATGATGAGGTGTCCCTGTGTTTACAACATGTTCCTTTTGTGAGGAAGCATGAGGAGTTAAGGCTTTGGGTGGAGATCTTTCCATCTGTTGTGAGGATGTAGCAACAGTGGTTGTTGGTGACATTTGTGTTGTCACTAGGTTAACTTCTGGGATCTCATCTTCCAGAAGACCATTTTTGGTGGGTTTGGTGGGCTTTGTGGATTTTTTTCTTGGTCTTATTGGGAATTTTTGGTGGGGGTTGCACAGCAGTGGTTGTGCTGCTGTGGTCACCAAGAGCAGTGGGCTCAGCAACTGAAGTCTGAGGAGCAGATGTGGAGTCATCCAAAGTTTGCTCAGACTCCCCTGCTTGTGTTTTGGAACCTTTTGACTCAGACAGGTGAGTAAAAGTTTTAGCAGACAGGCTGTTTATTTGAAAAGGTGCACCTTGTACAAGTACTTGTGCATTTTCTTTTGGTATTTTCTGCTGTAGGTAATAACTCAAAAACCTTGGAAATAATAAGAAGGCCTGTGGTTTCTTTTCTTATATATTTTTTCACATTTTTGACCAAATCATTGAAAATTTCTTGGGAGTAATTGAAATCAGTTTTAGTTATGACAACATACCCCAAGTATTGTATTTTCAGAGGAATCTCATTAAAAGTAGTTGTTTTACTAGACACACAGGTGAGCAGGGTATGAAACAGGAATTTCATGGGAGGTGGAAATTCTCCCTTTTGCATGGTTGCCTTTGTTAATTGTCCTGCATACCCTCTTTCGATAAAATCAGTTTGATACTCATCCTTAGGGAAAAAAAATTTACCTGCTTGATCATTCATCTGAAATACTTCTAAGATGGTTTGAGGTGTTATTGGAACCAGAATTCCACCTACTTCTGAAGATATTACCCATGGCTTTTTATCTTGAATTTCTAGTTTAGCATGATTCCAGAAATCTCTTAGGGTATCTGGGAAGATGGGTGCATTGCATGTCAACAAAGTTTTATACTTTGATGATGAAAAGGTGTCGATGATGGATTGGAAAACTTTGTTTTTGCTTGTTTTCTCAAGCGTACAAAGGTAATTGTGTGGGTGTTTGATGATGAGAGCCATGGTGAGTATTGAGAAATCGCGAATGGAAGAGAAGAGAGGATTATTAGATGGAAACCGCTTTGAAGAATTTTTGAGTTTGATACAGCAATGAAAACGCTGTTTGGGGTTTTATCAGGGTTTTATGAGAGTGAAAACGTGAATGCTGACGTGGCAGCGGCTTCAAAGATCGGACGGTTAACATCTGCCCACATGGCAACCTCTGATGGAAAAGTGGAAGACAGATGTTTGATTTTAACTATCAGTGGATAGATATCAGTGGTTGAAGCACTGATGTTTGGTCAACAAGAAATATGATGAAACAGAGGTTGTCTTTCAACAATGGGTGAATTTTCAACAATCAGATGTTTGAACCAATCAGTGGCTATGACAGACTTTTAAGGATTAATGGATTATTTCATTTTAACTATTTTTAAGGATGAATTTTTGATTTTCTGAAAATATTTTAATGCTTTTTATTCATAGAAAAACAAGATTTTGCTTGTTATTCCGTGTTAAGCATGCCAATTCTAGAGATAAGGCTTTCAAATGTGGATGTGTCGAATGCTTTTGTTAGCATATCTGCCAGTTGATCCTTAGTTGGAACATGATGAAGAGAAATCAAACCTTTTTCATAACAATTCCTCACAAAGTGATGTTTGATGTCAATGTGCTTGGTGGTTGAATGAGAAACGGGATTTTTGATGATATTTTTAGCTGCTTGACTATCCAATATGAGAGGTGTCTTTAAAGCAGTTATACCAAAATCCAGCAGTTGATTTTGAAGCCACAACAGTTGGGCTGTACAGCTTGCAGCCGCAATGTATTCTGCTTCAGCAGTGGATGTGGAAACAACTACTTGCTTTTTACTTTGCCAAGACACTAAGCAATTGCCTAGGAATTGACATCCCCCTAATGTAGACTTCCTTGTTGTGTTACATCCAGCAAAATCACTATCTGAGAAACCTGAAAGCTTAACATTCCCATCAGCAGGGTACCAGATACCAAGTGTGGGAGCACCTTTTATGTATCTGAATATCCTTTTCACAGCTATGAGTTTAGACTTCCTATGGGCTGATTGGGATCTTGCACAAACACATGTTGCAAACATGATGTCTGGCCTAGATGCAGTTAGGTACAATAAAGACCCAATCATGCTTCTATATAAAGTTTGATCAACCAAATCATCCTTTTCATCAGACATGACTATCTTGGTGGTTGCCATGGGTGTACTACATGGCTTGCAATCATTCATCTCAAATTTTCTTTGATGAATAAAAGTGCCATTTTGCAGTTTCTTAACTTGGAGACCAAGAAAACACTGAAGTTCACCCACTACACTCATCTCAAACTCAGCTGTCATGAGTTTTCTGAACTCTTCACACATTTTATTACATTTACTTCCAAAAATTATGTCATCCACATAAATTTGGACAATCATCAAATCTTTTCCTCTCCATTTAAAAAACAATGTTTTGTAAATTCTACCTCTTGTGAAACCAATAGAGATTAGAAAAGTGGAAAGAGTTTCATACCAGGCCCTTGGTGCTTCTTGTAGACATGATTTGAATTAAATGGATCCTCAAAACCAGGAGGTTGACAAACATGTACCTCTTCTTGAATCTTACCATAGAGGAATGCACATTTGATATCCACCGGAAACACCTTGATGTTGTAGTTGACAGCAAAGGCTAAGAACAGTCTAATAGCTTCCATCAGTTTTGTTATCCCTCTTCCTGTCTAAAGCCTTGAACAACAAGCCTAGCTTTATTTTTGACAACAATGCCCCTTTCATCAGTTTTGTTTTTGAAGACCCACTTTGTGCCAATTGGACTCACACACTCTGGCAGTGGTACAAGTTCCCATACTTGTTGTCTTTTAAACTGTTGGAGCTCTTCTTACATAGCTTCTACCCAACTATTGTCTTTAAGTGCCTCTTGGTACTTGACTGGTAGATGGAGTGATAGAAAACTAGCAAAAAGACAAATGTTTTGGGATTGACTTCTAGTGAGAACCCCTTCATTGATGTTGCCAATGATTTGATCTAGTGGATGAGACCTCAGGAAGATTAGATCTCCCTTGTATGGAACAATGGCATTAAATGGTGAAGGCTGCAGATGGGAATCATCTGAGCTAACATCTGTTGGTGACTTTGATGATCCAACATCTGTTTGAAATGGAGGTGGAGGGATAGGAGGAATGGGTGTGGCACAATGTTGATTTTTATCCACTGTTGGTGAATTTTTATCAAAAGTGGTTGTGGATAATGTGGTGGCAGAGGTTGAAGTGCTACTTTGATCAACAACTGTTGTGCAGCAGTGGTTGAGCTTTGACATCTGTTTTGAACATCTGTTGCTCTTGTGGTGGCTGTGAATTTGTGTTGTGGAATTACAACTTCATATCCATAATCTTGTGATGGAGATTGTGGTGTACCTGCAGGGTTAGTCTTGACATACACATCTTCAAAAGTAAATTTATGAAGATCAAACAATTCAGCAAGGTTTGCTGGGATTTTCAGGGATGAAAGTTCATTGAACTTTACACTCAAGGTCTCTTCCACACACCTAGTCCTTGTGTTAAACACTTTGTAGGTCTTGGCAGTGGTTGAGTATCCCAAGTGATAACCACAATCTACTTTGGCTGCAAACTTTGAAATTAAATCTTTTAGGTTTAAGATAAAACATGGGCAGCCAAAGATTTTAAAGTATGAGATCAGTGGTTTGATTTTGAACACGTGTCATAGGCAGTCTTTTGATGCCTGAGGTTGATCAAAACTCTGTTTTGCACATAGCAAGCATTGTTCTGGCAGGTTTAATTAAAGTTCTATTTTTCCTTTCAACCACCCCATTTTGCCCTAGTTTTCTTAGGATGCTGTACTGCCTTACAATTCCTTTTGACACAAAAAACTCATCCAACTCCTTGTTCCTAAATTTTGTTCCATTGTCACTCCTAAAGACTTTTACTAGCAAGTCAAATTGCTTTTCAACCTGTTTGACAAAGTCTTGCAAAATGCCTGCAGTCTCATCTTTAGAATGTAAGAAGTAAGTCCATGTAAACCTAGAAAAATCATCTACAATGACCAAAGAATATCTTTTCTTTTTCAAGCTCATTTTTTACTGGGCCAAACAAATCCATGTGCAGCATTTGCAAACACTTGGTTGTTTTGGACTCCTCAATGGACTTGTATGAGCTTTTATGTTGTTTGCCTTTTAAACAGGAAACACAATGCTCAGAACAAGTAAACAATTTTTGTGGATGACCTCTTACAAGGCCTTGCTTTAACAAAGCAGTGATTGTCTTGAGATTTGTGTGCCCCAATCTTCTGTGCCATAATTCTGTCTCTATGTTAGAGGTAGCTGAGAACAGACAGGCATCAGTCATAGGGCTCTTTTTTGACAAATCACCTACATAAACATTGCCACTCCTTTGAGCAACAAGTTGAGTTTTCCATTGGCTATTATTTCTTCAATCTTTTTGACCATTTCTAGTCCAACAATCTTGCAACTCTCCTTAGTAAAGAATGACCCATAGCCTTTGTCACTCATTTGTGATACACTAAGGAGGTTGAACTTTATATTGTCAATGAGATTGACATTTTCAAACTTGAATTTTCCTGACTAAACAGTTCCAGACCCCAACACCTTTCCCTTAGAATTGTTACCAAAAGATATATCACCCCCTCCATTATTTTTGAATTCTTTGAGTATGGCTCTACATCCAGTCATGTGCCTGGAGCCTCCACTATCTAACTACCAAAGACTATCTAAGCGTGCAGAAGCTCCCTGCACATTAAGTAAACAATTAGTTCAGGAGGGTCTCCAAAGCCAATAAGGCTTTGGATGGGGTTACAACAGAGTTAGTCTCAAGTCCAGGAACATGGACAGTGGTTAGCTCAGGGGTTTGAATAGCTTTTGAAGCATTTCTCTCTAACTACTGTTATGAACCATTTCATGTCAGATGTTGAAATCCAAAAGGATGTTTGTTCACTTTTGGTTTAGATGGCTTTTTGTAAGCGTCATAAACAAGTGGGACCCTTTGGTATGGAGGTTGACCTCTTCCTCTTTGGAATTGGTTGGCAGGAGGTGCATCTATTACTTGGATATCTCTTGGATCAGAATTTTTGTTCAACTATTTTGTAACAGCTGTTTGAACAGACACAAATGGTTGTTGTTTCATGATGGTTTGTTTTGATGAACTCACAGGTTTTTTTGATGTGTACTCTTTTCTTTTAACCTCAAAAGTTTTGAGGTACACACACTCAGGAGTAAGATGGTTGGTTTTTCCACAGATGGTGCAACTATTTGCAGGCTTAAGTATGCTTGTTTTGTTAATGTCATAGGCTTTTAAATGAAAACAATCCTCTGTGGAATGATTTTTCTTTTCACAAAAGTCACAAAACAAATTTTTAACTTTTTCTCTTTTCTTTCTCTTTTCAACTTCCTTTGCAACAGAGTTTTGAACCACTGTTAGGATGTCTTTCAGAGGAATGACCTTGGCCTTAGGTGCTTTCACACCTTCAACTGTGGAAAAATCCATGGGTTTGAAATTCTCAAGGATGTCACACTCATCTGACCAGGTGGGTTTGAATTGATATTTTTCAATCTCCTCAAAGGTTGATGACCCCTCTGGTCTTTCCAAAATGATTTTGTTACCATTTTTATCAGTTATTTTAATTTCTTGACCATCCTTGTTTGTTGGAATTATCTCAACAGACCCAGACCCAGACACATTTACACCAGTGTTTTCAACTTGGTCATTTTTCCTGAAACCTATGCCAAATTTTACATTGCTTTTGATCTGTTTCTCTAACATCAGCTCATAACCTTTGTAGGATTCCACACAATTTTCACAAGTGGTTTGGGTGGATTCCAACTCCTTTTTGCAAGCATGATATTTCTCTATCATGGCTTGAAGTTGGTCCTTGGTTATGTTGTGTTCATGTTTAAGAGTGCAGATTTCATTATCTTTTTCAAACAATTTGTTTTTCAGTTCTTTAACAGACTTTTCAAATTGTACTTCATCTTTTAAAATTTTGTCCCTAAGTGTGACAACCGGTGATTTACGGCTCCTAATTACGCGTAAATCAAGCATTAGGACGATAATAAATAGCGTTTAAGACGTAAATATACTGAATTAGGCCTTTGGAGTGTCTAGGAAAGTCTAACGGGCTTTATAGTGCGTGAAAGGTGGTTTACGGAAAAACCGTTGAATATTAAACGATAACACGCTGAAACCGAATAAAATACTGACACCGCCGACAATCACGATTTTTATACGAATATTTCATACTTATAAATTTAGTTTTTTTTCGAATTTTTCGTACTTTCAAAACATCACAAACGCACAACGATCGAAAAACGCGACTTTGACTGTGATTGACGAACGAACGCGCAAACGCGATTACCAACACTAATTTACGTCTTTTGATTTTATAACAATAATTTACAACAATTTTTAGAAAAACGGGTTCGTAAATGCGTTTGGGCCACTTAAAACACGAGATTGGGCTTGTGGGCCTTGGGCCCAAGCCCATTATAGAAAACCTAGTTATTTAAGTGTAGTGAAAATCTAAATCAAATCATTAAACACCAGCCGCTACATCCATTGCTCCCTCTCATCTACTATCTGCAACTGAAGATTAACCTACACACACACATGGAGACCCTTTTACCTCTATAAACTCCCAAGACAAACCACAGGAACCATATTCTCTTCTCTCCATCTTGATTCCAAGCCAGCAACCACAAGGGGTGGCGCTGGTTAACCGGCCGACAACCACATGTCCGCAAACACCCCCTTTCGCTCCTTGACCTCCGACAGCCCCCCCCCTTCTTCGTTGGATGAAACAGACCACCACCACCATCGTCGGGTGGTGGTGGTGAGCGACGGCTGGCCCAAAGATAACGACGAGAGAGAGAAAGAAGCACGGAGATAGAGAGAGAGAGGAGACGGAGAGGAACGACGAAGAGGAGAGGGCCGGCGCCCTCTTACCGATGTTAGTGCCACCGTATACGGCGGCGGAGGTGGCGGATTTCGGATAAAAATGAAGATGGCAGTCCGGTGTTTTTCTCCGGTAACCATTAGTCACTTCTTTACACTTCTTTCTCAGATCCACTCTAGATTCTTCTTCTTCGGGTTAGCTTGTGCTGTTTCCAGGTGGTTCGGGAAGGTGACAACAGTGGTCATTAGGGCTTGCTGGTTGTTCTTGGTGTTCGGCTCAGATTTTGTTTGGGTTAACCCAGTCAACACAACGGGTTGACTGGTCAAAGCTTCGGGTCACAAGCGGTCAAAACGGTCAGATCTGGTGCGGTTCTTGGTTTGGATTTGTTTCGGTTAGATTGTCAGCTTTAGAAGCGGTTCGGTTCAACTCAGTCAACTCAGCGAGTCAACTCGGTCAACTCAGCAAGTCAAACCTGGTCAACTCAGTTGACCCGGTCAACTCAGTCCATGTTTCGACGACTCGACGCGAGAGCTTTGGTAAGAATTTTAACGGCGCGACTATTTCGTAATTTTATAGTTTTATATTTATTTCAAACTTCAAACAACTCGAGGATCCTTTTATAAAATAAATATAACTTTTTATATTTATTTCAAAACGCCTAAACGGCACATTATATATCATATATATCACGTACGAGTTTGTTACATGTTATTTTCATATAAATATTTATTACATGCACAACGACTTCTCAAGACCACTAACAAGATTCTACCGATATATTTATGTATTTTTATATAAAAATTTATATTTTTTAAATCTCATGAGAACTAAGTGTTTTTCAAAGACTTAGTAAACTATTACCGACAATAAACGAAACTTAACGAGTATAACTTCCTCGTTTCCTTCAAGTTAATAACTTACCGTCGAATCGTTCGGCCAACGATTCGGTAGAGCTCGGTGACACGTAGATTAGTTACCGCTTTTATTTAGAAACTTATAAGATATTCCGTGTTAGGAATATTGTAGAATGCACGCTAGGGAGTCACGTCTTGGAAACGACATTAC
The DNA here is from genome assembly GCF_002127325.2 of Helianthus annuus. NCBI lineage: Eukaryota > Viridiplantae > Streptophyta > Magnoliopsida > Asterales > Asteraceae > Helianthus > Helianthus annuus. The sequence goes on from NC_035441.2 coordinate 90,804,834, forward strand.
GGAGTCGTATATAGCTAGCTTTGCACATGGAAATCCAGGTGAGTTCATAACCCCACCTTTTTAGGGTTTTACATTTTTATAAATGTTTTCGGGGTGGAAAGACATGCACGTTTTGCAAGGTATACAAGATTCTCGATAAACATAAACTACGTATTTCTAAACCATTTCATAGACAAGCTTTAACTATCACAAATGGTTGTGATTTTTAATAAACACAAATGGTTTACGAAAAGCCTATGTTCTATACCGATTTTTCAAACAAGCGTATTTTTGTAAAGTGCATACAACGCTAACTAGTTTTCTAAACTTTGGGAAAATACATGTAAAATGGTATGTAGAACACAAAACTAAGGAATGACACATAGATCATGTGACGAATAGGGTGCCATAAGCACCATTAATCAACTATATACCTAGACCGTGGAACAAAAGATTAGATCTAATGGGTTTCAGGCAGCCACACTCTTGGCCACACTTTTACCAAGAGTGCTTTTGTGTCTCTAGTCATGAATCGACAAGTAAAAAAATGCCTATGGTTTGGATGCTTCCTATGTCACATATGTTAGTGGCGTTGCGAACCATTAGCAATCTCGTATTCCTTACATTTACATAATACAGTTTACAGATACGTTTTACAAATTACATACCATGTTCTATACAAATGCAATGTAATGCATAGGATTATGCATGCATGTTGTCAATGCCAGGTATGAACATTGACGCTTACATAAATTTTACAAACACAAGAGTTTACAAACACAAGGTTTCACGAACATAATTACTAATTCAAAGTTACACGAAACACGGAGTTTCCATATAACATGCCAAAGAAAATGATTTTTAAATTCGTTTTCTAAACAAAATTTCAAAAACCGGTTATTCAAAAAGATTTATTTTAAATCTTTTCAAAACAAACTATGAACTCGCTCAACTTTATGTTGACTTTTTCGCATGTTCTTTCTCATGTTAAATTTTTCAAACTATGGAACGGTTGGAATATGAGAACCCATGGGAATTCGAGTACTTAGCGGGCGTTCGCATTCTAGAAGTCTTAGCTTATTTGCTTCCGCTGTGCAATGAAGATACCCGTCCAGTCACGCCAGCTCTGATATTTCCGGGTGTGATAGATTGGTATCAGAGCTATAGGTTACAGCGAATAGGGTTTCTGTAGAGATACCTTGGCTCTAACCTCACTTTTCTATGGGGATTTAGATCATTAACACTTTGAATATTTACAGAATGCCTAAGACTCGAATATGTTCTCCAACCGTTTCCGAAAAACAATGAGTCAAAATATTGTTTTCAAAACATACGCTAATGTTGTGTTTTCTACACGGAACACAAAAACAGTTACATACAATAAACAAAACTTTGAGAATTTAGAAAACATGCATTTAGGACCTTCGGAAACTTATGTCGAAGTTCATTAAAGGTCAACACGTAGGAACCACGTCCATTAACTTGGGCAAACGCCATTATTATGTCGTCTATGCTATTTTAGCTAACCAAGTAGGTATCCTACGCCAACGAAGTACCGGCATGCGAAATTACACGAAACTTAAGCTATACATCAACGTAGGTTGAAGTACGTCACATACAACTTTTGAGTCAAGGTCTTTGAGAACACACGATATAGCCCTTCAGCGACGATGCTAATCCTGTCAGCAGGAGAACTACCGACCAGGATGCGGCAACTTGTTATGTGATCCTGCAACGACACGAATCACGCCACGGAGAAGGCGTATGTCTCTGCATTCCCCCTATCTTATTAGCGACAAATACGCTATGTTCGACATTCCATGGTAATGGCACCTAACAAATGGTCATCACATGAAACCCCAGGTAAAGTCCTTAAATTTCTTTTATTGAAATTCTGACTTTTGTATCTAGTGAGTAGATTTTTACATTTCTACTCCTCGTAATGGTCATTGCATCACAGTGATTTCTTTCATTATAGCGACACTCATCTGCTTCATTTCTTGAAAAATTCATGTTACACATGCATCATTTGTTACGCATGTGGTTTCACTTCGAATGATCATTTTCATCAAAATTTCAAATATTGTTTCGCTATATCCAATTATTGATTTATGATTCGAATGACCTACATTATTGTAAGTGTTGACTCCTTGATATCGAGTCAACAAACTTTCTTGAAAACTTCTCTTTCTTTTAAAGTTACGTACATGGTTTTTCGTTGTAACCATGTCGGAATTTCCTTGTCGATACATGTATTTATTGTCAGCTTGCGCCTAAACCAAGTTCGATTGTTTGAACTTGTCCACTACACATATTCAATTGAAGACACCATATGATGTATTGAAAACATCATATTCAAATTCGTTTTAACAAGCGTTTCATTTGTTCCGAGTCGTAGTAGAATTGTTTAATCTACGACTCCATTAAGTCGTTTGTTGATTTGTCACCTTGTGGTGGTGTTTTCATAAATTTGAAGCTTGCTATAATCTCGTTTACACATCTCATGCACGGATTTAAATATTTATTTACTTATTTGCTTTAAATCCGTTTTGATTTATCATATTAAAGTAGTCTTAATACAACCGTGTGTTAAGACGATGGTACACAAATTCATGTATTATTCCGGTGTACCTTTTAACAATTCTTTCATTATCAATCGAATAATTTGTGATATTCATTGCTTATTCATCTTCGATCGAAAACAATATTTCTTTGATGTTCCATTTTCAATCGAAAATCCTATGATGTCGTTTGAAACAAATTTTCAGATTTGCTTCATAGCGCTTTCATTTGATTTCAAACATGGTGAGCTTGTTCGGTCACCGCTATTATTGAATTACCTCGATCACTACGACACCTTGTGGCGTCGGTATAACTTATAGCTTGTGCTAATCATGATCGAGCGTCTCATGCAAAACTAATTCATTTGAGCTTGTTGATTCTAAGTTTCACCTAGCGGATGTTATTGTTTCTAGAACTCATTTGCATATTATAAACGTTCGTTTGGAATTCTATTGGTTGAAATTCCTGTCCATTGTTGGACCCCTGTTAACTTAGTCACACTGGTGACTGTATCAGTATGTCTCGTTTCCTTTGACTTCAATTTCTGAAACACATTTCTCTTAACCATTGGGTTCTTATTGTTGTAGTACGTCCTTAGATTCACATAATTTGAATGAGTCTTGATTCGATTCGTGGTCATTCACTGGGGTAATATTTGTGTTTACCTACGCATAACATAACTATAAGGAGTTAACATGGTCTAAATTTCGAGGACGAAATTTTATTAACAGGGGGAGAATGTGACAACCGGTGATTTACGGCTCCTAATTACGCGTAAATCAAGCATTAGGACGACAATAAATAGTGTTTAAGACGTAAATATACTGAATTAGGCCTTTGGAGTGTCTAAGAAAGTCTAACGGGCTTTATAGTGCGCGAAAGGTGGTTTACGGAAAAACCGTTATATATTAAACGATAACGCCCTGAAACCGAATAAAATACTGACGCCGCTGACAATCATGAATTCTATGCGAATATTTTATCCTTATAAATTTAGTTTTTTTCGAATTTTTTGTACTGTCAAAACATCACAAACGCACAACGATCGAAAAACGCGACTTTGACCATGATTGACGAATGAACGCGCAAACGCGATTACCGACACTAATTTACATCTTTTGATTTTATAACAATAACTTACGACAATTTTTAGAAAAACGGGTTCGTAAATGCGTTTGGGCCACTTAAAACATGAGATAGGGCTTGTGGGCCTTGGTCCCAAGCCCAAGCCTATTATAGAAAACCTAGTTATTTAAGTGTATAAAATCATTTGGAAACCCTATCTCATTTAACACCAGCCGCTACATCCATTGCTCCCTCTCATCTGCTATCTGCAACTAAAGATTAACCTACACACAGACATCGAGACCCTTTCACCTCTACAAACTCCCAAGACAAACCACAGGAACCATATTCTCTTCTCTCCATCTTGATTCCAGCCAGCAACCACACGGGGTGGCGCCGGTGAACCAGCCGACAACCACATGTCTGCAAACACCCCCCCCTTTCGCTCCTTGACCTCCGACAGCCCCCCTTCTTCGTTGGATGAAACAGACCACCACCACCGTTGTTGGGTGGTGGTGGTGAGCGACGGCTAGCCCAAAGATAACGACGAGAGAGAGAAAAAAGCACGGAGATAGAGAGAGAGGAGACGGAGAGGAACGGCGAAGAGGAGAGGGTCGACGCCCTCTTGCCGATGTCAGTGCCGCCGTGTACGGCGGCGGAGGTGGCGGATTTCGGGTAAAAATGAAGACGGCAGTCCGGTGTTCTTCTCCGGTAAGCATTAGTCACTTCTTTCCACTTCTTTCTCAGATCCACTCTAGATTCTTCTTCTTCGGGTTAGCTTGTGATGTTTCCAGGTGGTTCGGGAAGGTGACAACGGTGGTCATTAGGGCTTGCTGGTTGTTCTTGGTGTCTGGCTCATATTTTGTTCGGGTCAACCCAGTCAACACAACGGGTTGACTGGTCAAAGCTTCGGCTCACAAGCGTGGTGCGGTTATCGGTTTGGGTTCGTTTCAGTCAGATTGTCAGCTTCAGAAGCGGTTCGGGTCAACTCGGTCAACTCAGCAAGTCAAACTTGGTCAACTGCTGGTCAACTCAGTTGACCCGGTCAACTCAGTCCATGTTTCGATGACTCGACGCGAGAGCTTTGGTAAAAATTTTAACGGCGCGACTATTTCGTAATTTTATAGTTTTAACTCATTACGTGAAAACGAGCTCGAACCAATCGATGAAAGTATAGTTTACATTTTTACATATTTGACGAAATCTTATAAATTGATTATATTGTTTGAATAATAGTTGAATTTTGAAAAAGAGCGACAACTTGTGTTGTCGGGGACGTCCAAAAACAAAGGAAACTATGCCCGTTTTTCGAGAAAATACGTAAAATAAAACATGTTTTATTATAAAGCAAACCAAACGGATCAAGTAACTTTTATAGAATAACTACAAATGAGTATTTATTTACACCGACACTTTATAACTTACAAAAACGACGATGACGCAAACTTTTATACAAAATAAATATAGTTATTATATTTATTTCAAACGTTAAACTCGAATCCTTTTATAATTAAATATAGTATATATATTTATTTCAAATATCAAACAACAAGAATTCGTTTTATAAAAATAAATATAGTTTTTATATTTATTTCAAATATCGTACCACACGAATTCCTTTATAAAAATAAATATAGTTTTATATTTATTTCAAACTACAAACAACTCGAGGATCCTTTTATAAAATAAATATAACTTTTTATATTTATTTCAAAACGCCTAAACGGCACATTATATATCACATATATCACGTACGAGTTTGTTACATGTTATTTTCATATAAATGTTTATTACATACACGACTTCTCAAGACGACCAACGAGATTCTACCGATATATTTATATATTTTTATATAAATATTTATATTTTTTAAATCTCACGAGAACTAAGTGTTTTTCAAAGACTTAGTAAACTATTACCGACAATAAACGAAACTTAACGAGTATAACTTTCTCGTTTCCTTCAAGTTAATAACTTACCGTCGAATCGTTCGGTCAACGATTCAGTAGAGCTCGGTGACACGTAGTTTAGTTACCGCTTTTGTTTAGAAACTTATAAGATATTCCGTGTTAGGAATATTGTAGAATGCACGCTAGTTAGTCACGTCTTCGAAACGACATTGCGGAGTCGTATATAGCTAGCTTTGCACATGGAAATCCAAGTGAGTTCATAACCCCACCTTTTTACGGTTTTACATTTTTATAAATGTTTTAGGGGTGGAAAGACATGCACGTTTTGAAAGGTATACAAGATTCTCGATAAGCGTAAACTACGTATTTCTAAACCATTTCATAGACAAGCTTTAACTATCACAAATGGTTGTGATTTTTAATAAACACAAATGGTTTACGAAAAGCTTATGTTCTATACCGATTTTTCAAACAAGCGTATTTTTGTACAGTGCATACAACGCTAACTAGTTTTCTAAACTTTGGGAAAATACATGTAAAATGGTATGTAGAATACAAAACTAAGGAATGACACATAGATCATGTGACGAATAGGGTGCCATAAGCACCATTAATCAACTATATACCTAGACCGCAGAACAAAAGGTTAGATCTAATGGGTTTCAGTCAGTCACACTCTTGGCCACACTTTTACCAAGAGTGCTTTTGTGTCTCTAGTTGTGAATCGACAAGTAAAAAAATGCCTATGGTTTGGATGCTTCCTATGTCGTTACATATGTTAGTGGCGTCGCGAACCGTTAGCAATCTCGTATTCCTTACATTTACATAATACAGTTTACAAATACGTTTTACAAATTACTTACCATGTTCTATACAAATGCAATGCATAGGATTATACATGGATGTTGTCAATGCCAGGTGTGAACATTGACGGTTACATAAATTTTACAAACACAAGAGTTTACAAACACAAGGTTTCACGAACATAATGCGTTACTAATTCAAAGTTACAAGAAACACGAAATTTCCATATAACATGCCAAAGAAAATGATTTTTAAATTCGTTTTCTCAACAATATTTCAAAAACTGGTTATTCAAAAAGATTTATTTTAAATCTTTTCAAAACAAACTATGAACTCGCTCCACTTTATGTTGACTTTTTCGCATGTTCTTTCTCAGGTTAATTTTTTCAAACTATGGAACGGTTAGAATATGAGAACCCATGGGAATTCGAGTACTTAGCGAGCGTTCGCATTCTAGAAGTCTTAGCTTATTTGCTTCCGCTGTGCAATGAAGATACCAGTCAAGTCACGCCAGCTCTGATATTTCGGGGTGTGACACTAAAGTTTTCATTCACCTCTTTAACATTAGCTGATGCTATAATGCATTTGTCTGAACATAGTTTTTCAAGACCTGAGGTGATACCTTAGCTGCAGCCATCATGGCACAGTCACAGACATTTTCACAAGCACTGGTGTTCTTCTCCACTTCATCTTTACACCATGGGTCAGCAAGAGGTTCTAACAGTGGTTTAGGTTCTTTCTCTAACTGTCACACCCCAACCGATGGCGGAAACATCGGAGTGAGACGAAAACTAGATTGCAAGAGACTTCATAACACTATGTGAATATAAATTAAATTTGATTTCATAAAAGTTGCTAAAAATGTCATACAAGAATTAAATATGAACAACATTGTTTCAAACATATAATACGAAATAGATTAATCTAAGTGTGTTTCTAAGTCCACTTAAGTCTTGTTTCTTCATTTAGCTTCATCTTGTCTATCGAACCTGCAACATGTATTAAAATAGAGTTCGATGCAAAAGCAAAGGCGAGTATACAAATTTTGATACATAGCATAAAAATGGTTTTAAAATAGTCTAAGGCTCGTATCCAACATGAATCACAATGTGCAAGTTACTAGTATGTCGTAACGGTGTCAAGTATATGTTCAAACCCAAGAATCCAATGCGTTAAGATAGCCTATCCCAAATAGAATAACGGGAGGTAACATGTTTAACTTAACAATACCCCAAGACTCGTGGGCGGTGCATTACTCCTATAACGCTATAATTGTTAAGGTAGGCTTGTACGAAGTTAATGAGCATATAGACACAAAAAGTTTAACATCACATACGAGATTAACAAGCATCATATAGTTTCATGTTCAAATATGGATAGAGAGTGATTTCAAATAGTTTCAAAGTTTCGCGAGTTTAATATAGAATACATGTTGCACCCAAAAGTGTTAAAAGTAAAAAGGGGCTCGAGTATACTCACATTGGTTGCGTATAAGAATCCCTCGAAATAACGCACGAGTAAAGGTGGAGAATCCAAAAGAACGAGAGTGATTATCCTAGATATGAAGTACCACAAGAGAGGCGATTACTATAAGTTTAGATATATATCCTTATATTTATGATTGCATGTTAGTTATTTATAATTTAACTAGTTATAAATATTGTTGTCACAAAATAAAGAAAAATACAAGGATTAGAATAAATTGCTAGTTATTTGAGTAAATAAAATTGAGGGATTTTTATTAAATGTTTACTGAATTAAAAGGATTAATTATTGAGGTTTTTATGGATTATAAGAGTTTAAATAAAACTGTTTAATTAATAAAGGGTTTAAGGATTTATAATGGCTTTAAAAGAATTTTTTTAAAGAAAATGAATTATAAAGGTTTTATTTTGAATGAAGAAGGAAATGAATTTTATAATTAAAATCAATCAAAATTTCGTCAAAACCGGCCACGAGGAACCCGAATATGAGGTCGTCAACGGTTTTCTTTGACGAATTAGCTGTTGGAATTAAAATTCTTATTTAATAATCATACATCGTATGTGTATATGTGCTCATCTTAATATGTAGAAATCCTTAGTCACACTAATTCTTATTAACAAACCTCATTTTAACAATATGTTAATAATTTTTATTCTTTTTTATTGGCAAAAATAATGATGTTTTGTTATAATATATGCATAGCTAATACAAGAAAAAGATTTCATGTGCATGATACTATTATAACTTTCGATAAAAAAAAAAAATAAAAGAAAACAAAAAGAAAAGATGGAAGGTTTAATAACAAAAAAAAGAGAAAAAAGAAAAACATAAACAGAATGCATGGTTGTCTTCTTCACAATCTAGAACCAACTTTTAAACTACCAAAATCCATGACATGCTTCTCCTTCATTATATACATACATAAATAAAAGAATCGATAGAGTTAAAAGAAGATACCGAAACAATGAACGAGCATGGTTCCGTCGTGATTTCCGGTGGGTTCTCCGGTTGCATTTCTGGCGCCATTCTTTTCTTTCCGACTACGCCGGTTTCGTCAGGGGCGGACCCAAGTTATGGGCTGGGTGGGCGGCCGCACCCCTTGAAAAAAAAAATTTAGTGGTATTTTTCGCGAAAAATCCAGACCGCACCCCTTGGAAATTTTCGTCCGCACCCCTTAGAAAAAAATGTTAGGAATTTATGTAAAAAGAATTGTGAACACGAATTGAAACCCGATCAAATTATGTAAACAAGTTAGCCTACTAACCCCTTTAATAAAACTTAAATTCAATCCATCAAGCCCAATAACTTAATACTCATTCAAGCCCAACCCAACTACTAGTTTTGTTAAACAAACCAGTCCACATAATAAAAAAACCCAAATCGCTACCACTTGCCAGCGACTCCCGCCCTCCCTCTGCCTTACTTCAGCGTCCAGCGACAGCATAATTCTGGCCGGCGACTGCAAAATTTCGGCTGCAAACTGGTTAATTCAGGTCGCCCCTGACAGGTACATGTTTTTTACTAGGGCTTATAATAATTACTAGGACTTGAAATTCAAAATTTTGGTTGGCAAACATGTTTGTTGATTATATGATTGTTGGTTGGCAAATAATAATTACTAGGGCTTGAAATTCTAAATTTTAAATTGAAAATTAAGGAACATGGGCTATGGTTGAACACTTGAAGATCCTTGTTTATTTTGTATGTGAAGCGATTAGGAATGAACAACGAGCAGGGAAGTTATGCCGCGATTTCTCAAGAGGAAAGGGGTTGAACCACTTTTTTTCGCCGGATTATTCTAATTAAAGACCAAGGTATGTTATAGATAAGTCTTTTTGTTCTTTTATTGAATGATTAAGAGAAATAAAAGTAGGGATGGTTTGAACTTTGATATTTTTTTGTTTGTTAATATGATAGGAAGTTAGGAACTAGGGTTTGATTGTTTGAGAATTGAAATGGACCCGACCCGATCTCATTCGACCCGCTATGAAACTTTGTTTGTTTGTTTTTACTTGTTTTACATGACCCGACCCGATCCGACCCCCTATGAACCGATTTTTTTTATATAGCTAGGGGTCTAAAATCTTCAAAAAATTTCTGCACCCCCAGGAAAAAAATCCTGGGTCCGCCACTGGGTTTCGTCTTTCTTGTTAGTATAACCCAGATAGGAAACATAATGTAATATGGACCGAATCGAGAAGTGTACACCGAAATAGTAGATGGTAACGATGCCAAAACTGCCCCGTCTTGATCACCGTTCGTCCCCGGTGTCGCCTCCGATGCGCTTCGATGTCTGGCGAGTTCGATTTATTCCGACAGGTGTTATAAAAGAACAGAGAGTTTGAAGGTGATGTGAGGGTGTGTCGAGATGGATGAGAAGGATACGATGATTATAAAGAAAAAGTTTGAAGTTTCTAACAATTATAAGATTATGTCAATTGCTTTTAAATTATTGGTTTAATACACCACCGGTTACGATGGTTAATACAATGACGGTTTCTTTTGTTTGAGTTAATTGTAATAATAATGAGAGATTGTGATCATTGAGAGTTAAAGTTGGTTCCCCTATAGTTCTGAACGTTTTAGCCTTAATTCTTCTTGTGGAAATTTAATAGCATCATTCTTAGCAAATAGAGCAAAGTTTTCATCAGATAACTCATCAGGCATGCTACTCCAATCAACAAAGCCTTGGGTAAAGAAGCTTTGCTGACTGGCCTCTGCTGGAGTAGATGTTTGTGCAGCATGTTGTGGTGCAGGTTGTTGCACTTGGATCTGAGAGACTGGGGCTTGGACATACTGAATTTGTGGGACAGAGACTTGAACATATTGCACTGGAACAGGTGTTACAAGGGTGTGCATAATGAGCAGTGTTTACATGAGCAGTAGGGGTATATTGGGAATAGTGCATAGTGTTTTCTGTATTTTGAGGTCTAGGGCTAGGATGTGTTATGATTGGTCCACTATTTTGGCTTCTACATTCTCTAGAAAAATGTCCTAGCCAATTACACTTGTAACACTTTAGTTTTGATTTATCCAACCCCACTTTTGGCTTCCCATGTAACCCTAGAAATTTTCTTCCTGTTCTCTTATAAACCTTGCTGGTTCTTACACTCAGAAGTGCCAGTTGATGCAATATGTCCATTTCCTCCAGATCAGTGGGATCAAAATGCTGGAGATCATTGAGTTTAAAGGATAAGTTATCAGAATTCTGGTTTTATCCACTTGCTGTAAAAGCATAGTTGGTTGAGTAAGAATCAGAGTTGTTAAAAGCTCCACCAGCAGTTATGTCAATGTAATGATCATAACTCTGATCCTTACTACTACCAGATTCTTCCTGACCCAGAAGTGTTGTGTTACCAAAGGTGTAATCATCAGCAACCTTCCCTGATTCTTGTAACTTCTTTTTCTGGTTCAACTCTCTCTCATAAGTGAGGAGTCGCCATGAAGTTGGGTCAGACTTAATTCTTTGAATCCAACAGAGTTTCTAGTCACAAAAGCAGTTGTGTCCATTTGTCAGGTAGTGATCTTAGAAACCTACTATTTAGAGTTGATTTGCAAATTCAACATTAACAAGTTTAAGTTCACTAATGACATAACTAAAACGTTCAAACTGTTGTGTTAGTGATTCTCCTTTGACATGGCAAAACATTTCATACTGTTGATACAAAACGTTTCAAACGTTTCATACGATAACCTCTTCTGTTCCACCGAACTGCTCTTTTAGAGCATCCCACAGCTCTTTGGCACTGTTACAATGTAATAGTCCAGCATAAATGTCATTTGGAAAAGCTGAGGCTACTATGCTAAAAGCCTTTGCATCTAATTCAATTTTTTGAAAATGTTGTTCTGAGTAGTTTTCAGGGCTTTTAGGCACAAAGCCTTTGGGATCTTTAGTACTAGGCACCATTGGAACGTGTGGTCCAAAGATGACTGACTTCCAGCAGCCGGTGTTTTGCTGAGCTAACACATGGCCCATCCTACGTTGCCAGATATTGTACTCGGATCTGACAAGCATAGGTGGCTTGAATAGTGTTCCGGTGTTGTCAGGGTCGTGTGATTGTGATGTCATCTTGGTTGATTTTACAAAAGTTTTCGAATAATCAACTTTGTACGTGATTACCTTTTACTCTGTTTTTTCAACTAATACGAACAACTTTAAGTATCAATAGATTTGAGCTGAACTTTTATGCCAAACTGATTGTTAGATCGAATTTGACTGTCCTATGCTCTAATACCAATTGTTAGGATATGAGTTTTGTTGGTGCATTACGTCTATTGACTTCGTCTTGTATCATGTTATAGGATAGGATAGGTCAGAATAACCATTGCACGAGGTTCGAGAAACGAGAAGTGGTAAATTAGCATGTTGGATCGCTTATGTGAACAATGTCCATAAAAGCGACCCACACTATCATGCTGGACCGCTTATATGAACATTGTTCATATAAGCGAACCACATTATTTTGTCTGGATCGCTTACAGGAAGAAGAGTTCAGCTCAAATTTGATCCGTTTTCTGTCTTCTACACCTTCTTTTTCGATTTAGACAAGTTTCCACGGTTAAAATCGGACGAATTTTTCACAGGACGTGTGTTATTGGACAATTACAAACCCTAGAAAGTTTTAGAGTGAAATTCAGACTAAAAATAGATAAAACAGGCTAAAAACTAAGGATCGCTTTTTCGAACATTCAGGATCGCTCGAAAAGAAGTTGTTTGAACCGCTCATTTGTCCAGTTTTGCATCTAGACCGCTCCAAAAACTGCCTTGAATCGCTCGAGTGTACATCCCTGGACCGCTCGAACGATCATAGTCTGGGCCGCTCATTCGTACATTAGTTCATCTGGACCGCTCCAAAATAAGTTTGGTCCGCTCATCTGAACATTTCCTGGTTCGCTCGAGTGACAATATCTGAACCGCTCATATGACAAGTCTTGGTCCGCTCGTTTGAACTTATTTGGACCGCTTATAGATACATTGTGTTGGTTCGCTTATTCGACTTGATTCGCTCTTTTGGTCAAAGTTACTGGTTCGCGTATCTGTCCAACCAGTTCCGCTTATTTGTCCAAATTGGTTTTCATACATACGATCAATTTGATTTCATTCAAGTATCAAGATTATTTCACGACAATCGAGTGTAATTCACGAATATAAGAACATGGCAAAAGAAGAGCATGATGCCTGGTGGAGAAGAGACAGTGCAAGATGGGAGATTGGCAAACTGTATGAACCATTTCAAGAAGCACAGAGAGCCAAGAGATGGAATGAAGAATTGGAGTGTTATTTGGATCCACAGGGGAATCCAGTGGTAGATCCGTCAAAAGTGGATTTTGATGCTGTAACCAATGTGTTTCCAAGTGAGCGTATTTTCAACACAAAAAGACTTTCTGATAAAAGCTATCGGCCAGATTTGATGAACAAGCTGAAAGAGGTCTTTGAAGCAAGTTTACCGAAGGTAGTAGAGATGAAAAAAAGAAAAGAAGAAGAATTGAAGAAGTTGATTGAAGAAGTGAAGGCTGATGCGAAGATTGCTGCTGAAAAGGAACAGAAATCTGAAGAGAAAGGAAAGGATGTAAAGAAAGAAGGAAAAGAGGAGAAGGCAGTGGTAGATCAGAAAGCTAAGAAAGAAGATTCGGTGCTGAAAGAGACTGAGATAAGAAAATCTTCTGACTCATTGAATGTTGATTTAGTTGATAAAAATGAAAACAAGTGCAGGAATTGCATTGAAAAGTGCAAAGCCTGTATTGAAAAAGAAGAAATAATCAAAACAAAAGATAATGATATGAACAAAATTGAAAATGCGTTAAAACTGAAATGTGAAGAAAGGATTGACACAGAGCAAAGCTTAAAATTAAAAGTTGAGAAATTAACACAGAAATGTCATGATTTTGAAAAAGAAAATAAGGTTTTGAAAGAAAAATGTGACACAAAATGTGTTGATTGCATTGAGAAAGAATCTAAGTTTCTAGAGTTACAAAAACAGTATGATTCTTTAAAATGGTCAAGTCAGAAAGTACAAGAAGCTTATGATACTTTGAAGAGCCAAGTCAAAAGTTTTGATCAGAGATTGTCTGAAACTTTAACAACCAAAGAATTGTATGAAAGACAGTTTAAAGAAAAGCAAATTGAATTAAACAAGCGTGTTGATGAAATTGCTAATCTTAAACAAGTCTTGGCTGAAAAAGAAAAGATTGTTACAAAACTTCAAAGTTATCATAACTCTTCGTACATTCTCGAACGTATTTTCAATATCACACCAGATGACAAAGATACTAATAATTGTAAAAAGGGTATTGGTTCAGAGTTTCATCAGGTACCACCACCATTGAGGGACAATTATACTTTTTATGATGAGGAAAAGGTGGCAAAGGGTTTGAACGTAGCTGACCAATTACCTGAAAGTATCGATGTGACTTACACCAAATCTGATGATGCTGATGATTCAGAGGTGGTATGTAAGGTGGGTGATAGTGTTTTGAAAGGTAAGTCTGAATCACAGGATGAAGGTGAAGGAAATCTTTATGATGGATATCTGAAAGACACGAAATCTGAGAAGAATTTGAATGATGATTCAAAAGGATTGGTTTATACCATGATTGGATCAGACAAACTATTCTTGGATGTGGTTTTCCCGATTCATAATGTGATTTCAGAAAAAGTTGACAAAGTTTTCAAGATGGTTGAAATTGAGAAGTCTGAAATGTCGAAGTTTGCTGGTAAAAGTTTCAAAGGGTCTTCTAACAAACCTGGTTCTAAGAAGAAAAACATGAAGTCTGGTTTGGGGTATAAGAAGAAACATAATCGAAACAGAACTGAAAGGTCCAATTTTCAGACAAAAGTGAATTTTGTTCAAGGAAAAAGTTTCACTGAAGAAGAAAAATTCAAAGTTGAAAAACAATCTAATGCAGAGTTTGAGGATATGAAAAAGAAACAACAACAGGCAAAGGATGTTTCAAAGAAAGTATGTTTTAAATGTGATAAAATTGGCCATGTTGCACGAAAGTGTCCAAATCCAAAGTCTGTTGATGGTGAGACACAGAAATCTGAGAGTGTGAAACCGAGGTCAACCAGATTTGATTCAAGACAAACTTGGCGGTATACAACAAACAAGTTTGCCTCAAATCAAAATTGGAAATCAAACCCGAACAGGTTTAATTCTAGACAGAACTGGAATTCTCACACACTCAGAATGAGAACATCATGGAGTCGGAAAACATCGGTTGGTGTGACAAAACCTCAAAAGATTTGGAAACCTAAAAATGTTGTTCAAACTCAAAAGGTTCAGAAAGAAACAAATTTTTACAAAAGAGGTACTCCGAAAGGTCAAGTGTGGTCTGTTAAGAAAAGTGTTGATTTGATGAAAGATGAGAAACAGAAACAAAGTTGGAAACCAAAAACTGACACAATAAGTTCAACTTCTGCGGAGAAAACGTCTGAGTATTCAGATGTGGTTGCTTATGATGCAAATTTTCCACCGCTCAAGGCTGAAAACTTTAAAATTCAGGTTGCTAGAATCAAGGTTACACCTAAGGCTGCTGAGGCCTGGGTGGACACCATGTTTGATTAAGTGGTTGGAATTGCCGGAGCTTCCTGGATTGCGAAGCATGAATCGGCATCTATCTTTATTGATTGAAATTTTTATGATAAATTGTTTGCGTATTTGATAAGGTTTGAATGTGCAGGTGATAATTGTTGATGAAGATTGTGAGAGTGTTGCACAGGAAGAGGTTGAAGATCCCTGGTTTTGGTCAGACAGGGAGCTTGTTTGTTGTTTAGTATAAAGTTGAATTGTGTTTGATGATTGCTGTTTGTTTGTTGTTTGTTTGTTTGGTTGGTTGATGATTGTGATGTTTGATGCTAGTTTACTTTGAATAAGTGGTGATGGACTATGCCGAAACCCTCACGGCGGAACAAACATGATTACTCACAAGTTGAAGAACGGTTTTCTAACAGTCAAAATCAATGGGTTGTAAATCATGGGGGTACTTGATGTTATATTTTCTGCAAAACAGAGCATGAGATGCAGAAAATGGATGGCGAGACAAAGCTATCAGTATCGGTTTGTCAAATTTCTTTAATGATTTTGCATTTTAGGGGGAGAAATTTTGTTAGAAAATACAAAAACATTAGAAAATTTGAAAAAGCCAAAAACATGATAAAATCAAAAATTTGAGTTTTGCGTAAAAAGAGGAAATGATTGTACATCAGTAGACAGTTACAGTATGCTAAAGAAATGTAATGATTAAATAGCATTAAGCAGTCTCACTAATGATATGCCGATAGGTTTTTATACATTTAGTAAGCTTTTTCGGGATATAAACCTAAATTCAAACTTACTTATTTCGTGGGGAACACTACTTGGATATATAGGTAACCCCTGAAATCTCGTTTGAAAGGTCTCGTATTCTGATATACTAGGTGTTTATACTCTATGATGTCTGGGGTATTATTCCGGGACTTCTGCTGAACGGTAGTTCTGACCTAGTCCCTGGCTAATACTTTATCTTGATATGCTTGAAATATAGCATAAAGCCCTCAGCTGGTTAGACAATAAAATTGATAATCAGTTGTTGTAGCTGAAAAGATCCTCTAAAGGGGACACACTGCTAAGTCGAAGCTGATATCTCTCTGCTGAACGGAAGTTCTGACCTGAGATCCCTCAGTTCTCGCATTTAACCCCTAATTTATGTATAGATATCATTGTAGTATTCTTTCCTGTAAGACTGAATATTGAGATTCTGGATACGGGAGTATATTCAAGAGGTGGGACACATGAATGAGTTTAAGTCTTAAAACATCTAAATCGTATCCTGAATCAGTTGAAATTTGTATGAAAATTTAAATGGATCAGTATATCGACAATCTAAGTGAATTGTTTAATTCTTAATGTGAATATTAAGCTCAACGGTACTTGTGACTTATCAAAAACTGATATGATCCTCTTACGCATACTCAATCAAAAATATTGTTTGTAAATATGTTTGTATATATTTTTTTTACAGCTTTATATTTTCAGAAAATACAAAAAGATTTTGATTTCTGCGTTATTTTCGATAAACCGATGTCTGAGTTGCTGAGTTTCAAAATCTAAGTATGCTGATTGTGTTTCTGAAATCTAAACGAGTTCATTAATTTGAAACTTGAAATTTTTAGAAAACTTCAAAAACAGGTTGTGAATATTTTCAAGGTCATTAATTTGAACTTGAATGATAATCTGTGGGAGAGTGTTTTAGAGTTGTATAGTGCCAGTTTATGGTTACTGGTTGATGATTTTAAAATGATTGTTACTTATCATTTGTATAAGTGATTACAGGAAAGAACCAGATTACGATCCCGAAGAGCCGAGTCTAAGGGGGAGTCTGAAGATAAGTTGTAAGTGAGGAAGAGCTTGTAGCTGAAACGCAAGGTGATGATCCCTAAAAGCACGGAAGCTTGACGAGAGGGGGAGCTTTCTGATGATGAAGTTGTAAAGATGATCAAAGAGAAAGATTGAAGGATACTTATATTGTTACAATCTGAACAAGTTGGCAAAGATGATCAAGACTGAAGAGGTGGCATAACAGAGAATGTTCACTGAAGACTTCGTCAATATCCGAGGGGGAGTCTGTTGGTGCATTACGTCTATTGACTTCGTCTTGTATCATGTTATAGGATAGGATAGGTCAGAATAACCAGTGCACGTGGTTCGAGAAACGAGAAGTGGTAAATTAGCATGTTGGATCGCTTATGTGAACAATGTCCATAAAAGCGACCCACACTATCATGCTGGACCGCTTATATGAACATTGTTCATATAAGCGAACCACATTATTTTGTCTGGATCGCTTATTTGGTCGGTCGTATAAGCGGTTCATGAATACTATAAATAGGTGCATGGTTGATTCATTTGTAACGGCTTGGAACTTGTAACGAAGTGCTGCCGATTTGCTTCCAGGTTGTAAACGTTGTCAGAATCAATAAAGTGAAGCATTATATTTAGTTTGAGCATCTAATTCACTGATTCCGCCTTTGAATTAGAGAAACTACTCTTCTGATCGACTCATTCAGGGTCAACGACGATCCAACAAGTTTCTTTTGATTGTATTGTTTAACAGGAATGGAAGATGAAACAAAGAATGATGTGCAGCAGAAATGGAAATAAACTTTATAACATAATCAGAAAAGAATAGTTTTCATCATACATGATTTCATTATTCAAAAGATTGTATGAATTACAAAAGTTTAACTATGCATGCATGAACACTAAACTCCCCCTCAGCTTGAGCTCACTAGTTTGTTCATGCAAGATGATTGGTGCAAAAGAGCTAATAGAACAGTATAGGTACTGTTCTATTTATAGTACAATCCAAACCACTGAGCATCTAATGCTGACGTCACCTAGACAGTGACATTTAACAGACTAACAAACTTTAACAATTGATACATGCAAAACACTGATACAATAAACAACTGATTACATAAACACTGATGCGGCTTCCCACTGTTGTGGGTATTCCTCTCTGACCAAGGTCGGAGGTTTAGACATAGACCCAATATTAAAAGCATTGTTCCATGTTTGAAAGTTTTCCATATTTGGTTTATGAGTTGGATATCAAAAAAATAAGCAGTTGATCTTTTGAAAATAGTTTATTCAACCTGCTCTGATACCAATTGTTGATCCCAGATAGAGATACCCAAACTTAATATGGCAAGTGGTTTCAATATATGAGAAAATAAAGTGCGGAACTAGAAATTAGACTTTCAAGAAACAAGATATAGAATTTTTCAAGTGTATTAAATGACTTTGTAAACACAAAGTTATTAGATATTACAAAACGAATACTCAAAGAATTATAAGTGAAGGGCAATGGAGTTTGTAGTGTGTGTATTGAATGCCAAGCACAACTGTTTTAACCTTCGGGGTTTGACATCTCTATTTATAGAGAGTTCAGATCTGAATAAACAATTGTTTATTCAGCACTTGCTCTGCACAAAAGGACCTTCTTGGCATATTCATTGAATCGGTTATGGCCAACTTGCTCCTTTTTGGGTTTGTGTCAGGCCTTATCTTGAAAACAAGTGGGCCTAGCAGAATTTCTGGTGACCACCTACCAGAATTCTGATGAACAAGTTCATCAGATTTCTGGTGATCAGACTGTACCAGATTCTGATGATAAATACAATATTTATCACCAGACTTCATCAGAATAGTTCTGTCTAATTGTCTCTTTTGCTTAGATCTTCTTCTAATTCTTAGTTGAAGATGTATCTTTCTTTTCTTTTTGTCAAGATATTACTTTGGCACCTTCTTTGTAATACTCCTTGACTGTATCTTCATCTGATGATCAGGAAGATCATCTTTTTCTTCAATACTTATCTTTGTACCAACTTCTTGCTTGTATCCATTCTTCAATCATTTGTTCTATTTCCTGCCTTTGATTTTCTTTGTTCATTCCTGTCTTCTGAAGTTGTTCCTGTCTCTTGTTCAATGCATTTCATAATAAACTTCAGTGTTTGGTTTAAGTACTTGCAGATATCAACACTTCTGAATAGAGCCTTGTTCTTCTCAAAATCTCTTGTAGGATCGTGCGATTGACCCGAATGAGTCGTTCAGAGGAGTTTAACTTTGTTTCAGGTGCGGAAAACAAGGAACAAAGGTAGAAACAGCTTGCAATTCATTTTTAACACTGATTTGATTAATCTGACAGCGATTACAGTTAAACCTCACACCGGCAGCACTTCGGCATGGAAAACATGAACTCCATTACTGATTTCGCTCCACGCACACTATATATAGTGGCCTGATTCCGCTCGAGAGAGACATGAACCATTTGGAGCGGAATTAACATGTTGTGATTCCGCTCGAAAGTGTCCAAATGACATTTGGAGCGGAATTAGCTGTAGGAGCGAAATCAGCCTCTTAAACACCCTAAACATGCTACTTTCTCGTACAACGTGCCCTGATCTATACAAGCTAGACTAAGACTCGATACAAGACGAAGTCGACAGATGTATGCACTAACAGACTCCCCCTCAGATGTTGACGAGTCTTCAGTGTTGAGTCTGACTGTGTCGTGTCTTCGCATCTTCAGTCTTGATCAGTCTCTGGGTTTCACTCTCTCTTCTCATCTTCAGATTGTCTTCAGACTCCCCCTTGTGATATGCTAGCATTCCTTAAGTTCATCAACATCATCAGCTTCAGGATCGTTGTCTGGCTTTCTTTAATCAGATTCCTCAGGTATCATAACCTGGCTCTCATAAGCTTCTCAGAATCGATCAAACTGGCTTACTATCCTACAGCTTTTAATTTCCAAGATTGAAACTTGGCTCTAGTTCTACTCAGGATCGATAACCCAGCTCATATTTAACCTGCATAAACTCTACCTCAAAGTAAGTTTTACACATTTAACAATTTAGAATATATGCACTAACATTGACTCTCCCTCAAAAGAAACTATCCTCTTTGATGAACCACTTATTGATTTAAAAACACATTTGATGTTCAAGACACACTCCCCCTCACAACAATGTCATCATGTTTAGCACTTGAGACTTTGAAAATCAGCTTTCCAACATCAGTTGTCGAAAATCTTTTTGAATTTTTCAAAAGTTTATGCTAAAACACACCGAAAATCTTTTTGGATTTTAAAAAGTAAAGAAGATAAAGACACCAATTATAGAAATAAAGAAATGCAGAAATGAAATATTTACAAACAATATTTTTGTGAGTTTGTGTAAGAGGATCATATCAGTAAATGAGACGAGTCACTAACACCGTTAAGCTTGATTTCCTTTTAAGATTTAAACAATTCACCTAGATTGTCAGTATATTGATCCACTTATTTTTTCACACAAAGTTCAACTGGTTCGAGATACGATATTAATGTCTTAATGACTTAAACTTTTTTGTGTGTCCCACTACTTGAATATACTCCCGTATCCAGATCCCAATATTCAGTCTTACAGGTGAGTATACCTAGATGATATCTGTAAGGGGTTAGGTGCGAGGGCCGTGAGAGCTCAGGTCGATACTTCCATATACGCAGAGAGATGACGGCTTCGACTTTTTGGTGTGTCCCCTTTAGAGGATCTTTTGTTTCAACAGCAACGACTATCAATTTTATTGTTTCATCAAATTGCTGAGGGTGGTGCTTTTTCAAGCATTTACGGAAAGTATTATACGGGGACTAGGTCAGTATTTCCAGACAGCAGAAGTCCCGGGATAATACCCCAGATATCACTGAGCATAAAGACCTAGTATATCAGAATAAGGGACCTTTCATGTGACAACTCGAGTTTCCGAGATTCCACTTCGCATTTATTGCACGTTCATTGTTTGTTTAGTTGTTTATTTGCAGAATTGGTTTACTTTGTAATTGTATACGTTTTGATACAATAAAGTGTTTTGTGATTGTGCATGGTTATGTGTTAAGTGTTGACAAATGTATGAACTTGGTGGTGAAACTGTGAATTATTTTGAGATGGTGTACTTATGTAAAAGATGATACTTAGGGAGGTAGAGAGTAATTAGTGAAATCCTAATCATTCTTAACCCTAATCATTCACTAATCACCACACACAACCAAAACACGTACTTCCACTTCTCTGATCTTCTCTGGCAAGCATCACCTTCATCATTGGCACAAGTTCTTCATCACTCTTGATTTCCTCTTTCTGTCTAGAATCAATCCAAGGTAATTGTTTAATCATTGTTTGAGGTTAATCGTTGATTGATTGATTCATGACAAAACCCTAGTTCTTCATATGATATTCTGTGATTATTGATTGGATTCTGATTATTGTGATAATGATGTTGATTAGTCGTATAATCGATTGCCTGATGATTAAGATACATGATTTGTAGAATGATTGATTTAATAATTGGATTACTGCTATACAGATGCATAGGAATATTAGGGTTTCTGGATCGTATGAAAACGTAACTGTTACAATTACAATGAACTGGAATATTCGTATGTGTTGTTGTCTGAGTTTCTTGTTTGAGGTTATGGTCCGAATTTTGTATATAAGGATTGATGGTCCGAACTTCTTTAATGTCATTTGTCTGACTTTTTAATGAAATGAAGGGGGGGTCCGAACTTTATGCACATAAGGGTGTCCGAACTTTGTAGTTAGGACACAAGTCCGAATTTTTATTAAGTAGCATGAAATGTCCAACTTTTTAAATGAAAGCAAAGGGTCCGACTTTTAATGGAGGGTTGTGGTCCGAGTTTTGACACCACATGTGTGGTCTGAGTTTTTGCAAGAGGACCCTTGGTCCGAGTTTCAACCCCTCTCCCTCTTGTCCGACTTTGTGAAGGGACACCCCCTGTCCGAGTTTTGGGGGGGGGGTGTTACCTTGGTCCAAGTTTTTGAATGATATAAGGGTTAGGGTCCGACTTTATTAACATATGCATGATGTCCGAGCTCTTTATGCTTACCACATGTCCGACTTTCACTTGTATTAGTGTTAGGTCCGACTTTTATTACTCATAGTTATAGTTCGACCTTTGAGATGATCTTGTCCGACTTTCTTTGATGTGCTTTGTTGATGTGATAACCCTGTTACGTGTGTTAACCCTCCTAGGCATGCTAGTTCTGTAATTCTGAGTAACGTTGTAACACGGTTAAACTTACTAAGACTGTTGATGAGTAACTGAGTTAAAACAAACTGAGAAAAGCCTTGAATGTAAAGCTTAAGTTGCATGAATGTGATTAGCTATTTATGTGATACATTATGTTAACTGTCAAACGCTTTGTGACATAGATTACCTGTGTATCATTACGAACATGAACTGATTTATTACACGAGCATACAATAGGACTTGACTGATTACTTGTGAACACATAACATAGCATACCGAGCAAACCAAGGTGAGTTCACACAGCCAAGGCATGGGGTTCCCAGGGTGGGAATGGGTTTGGATTATTTACTTGTACTTACCTAGCTTATGGAACTTAGTTATATGGTCCTCGGGTGAGGAAGGGTGATTGATAAGATACGACTAGACTAGTGATACTAATGGAACTGATCTTCGCACACACGCCGGGGTTGGCTGCGATAATATGACTAATCTTCGCACACATGCCTAGGAAGGTTGCGAACTATACACTAAACTTCGCACATATGCCGGGTGGCCGCGATACAAATATACCTAGTCTAGAATACTTGAGAAGTTTCCCTAATCTTTGCATACATGCCTAGAGGGCGGCGATACGAACTAATACGATACCTGACTTAATGAACGAACACAAGGCTTACTATACTATTACAATTACTGAACTATTAACTGTGAACTCACTCAACTAGTTGTTGACTCTCTGCTGCATGCCTTGCAGGACCTTAGGTACATATGGAGCTTGCACAGGGAGGAGCAGGTCGTTGTGGAGCGTGGATCGTAGATGCTATGTCAAACTTTATAACACTTGAACGTATTACATACATTGGGTTTTCTTATTATGCTTCCGCTACTTAAACTATGTTTGGTTTAAACATCAATTGTATTGAATTGGCTTTTACAAATTTCTTCGATTATTATATACTATGTTCAATATGATTGGTAGCATGTTTGGTCAGTCACGCTCCCAAGCGGTGATACTCTGCAGGTGGATTTTGGGGGTGTGACAGATTGGTATCAGAGCCATTGGTTATAGAGAACTTGGTTTTAATAAAGGGAAAAACGTTTTTATTAAAACCAGACTATAACCAGTACAGTGCTCAACGATCCACAACGACGCTTCGCTCCACGTGCAAGACTCAACATCCTAGGTAATAAGGTTTATGTTTATTGCCTACATGCTAGAATTACATAGAACTTTGCTCGTGGTATGCTTAGATTACATTACTTGCTACTCGTTATTACATGAGAACACCTATGTGCTTACACTCTTCTGTCATCACACTACTCGCGAACCATTCTCACTTACACTACTTTTACTATGAAGAACAATGGCTGGACGCGTTAACATGACTCAAGCCCAGTTGACGGCTCTCATTGCTGAACAAGTAGCTACGGCACTTGCAGCTGCACCAGCAGGTAGTATACCGTGCGGATGTGATTCACACTAGGACCTTTAGATCCTATATTAACGCTTGTGTTTAACTTTGTCCTATTCGTACACAATAGGTCAACACGCTCAGCAGCCCGTCTGCACTTTCAAAAACTTCATGGACTATCGTCCAAGCACATTCAGTGGCACCGAGGGGGCAGTGGGACTCCTCCATTGATTTGAGAAGCTAGAGTCAGTATTTGAAATGTGTGAATGCCCTGAGGCTCGCAGGGTCAAATACGCCACTGGTACTTTGGAAGGAATCGCGTTAACTTGGTGGAACGCGCAAGTACAGATCCTAGGGTTGGCAGCTGCTAACGCCACCCCTTCGAATGATTTCAAGGAACTGATCAAAAGGGAATACTGCACAGGGGAAGACATTCGCAAGTTGGAAGATGAGTTTTACCATCTAAAAATGACTGGGTCAGAAATTGAAGCTTATACTAAAAGATCAAACGAGCTGGCCGTGCTGTGTCCAACTATGGTGGACCCTCCAATCAAGCGCATTGAGTTGTATCTCAAGGGGTTAGCACCAGAAATCCAGAGCCATGTGACATCGGCTAATCTTGACAACATCCAGGCTATTCAACGCCTCACTCATCGCCTCACGGATCAGGCAGTGGAACAGAACAGGCTGCCTAAACGTATCAGCGCTACTGCTACCGTTACTACTTCTACTACACTTGCTACTCCCAGTGACAACAAGAGAAAATGGGATGGGGATTCCAGCAGGGGATCAGTTTCTGTTCAGTCTCAAGCACAGCAGCGTAAGACAAATGACTACCAGAATCCGGGTCAGCAATCATCAGGTAGTCAGGGGCAGGGTGGATATCGGGGAATTCACCCATTGTGTAATAGGTGCAACAGACACCATAGTGGACGGTGTCGCAAGGAACGTTGTCAGAGATGTCTCAAGATAGGGCATGAAGCTAAAGACTGCAGGAGTTCGCGACCTGCAAATCAGAATCAGCAACACCCACCACCAGCTCCACAAAACCCGCAACAGCAGCAACAGCGAGGCAACAGGGGATGTTTTCAGTGTGGGGCTGAAGGTCATTTCAAGCGTGATTGCCCCCAGTTGAACCAGAATCAGTATCGCAACAACAACAACAACCAAGGCAATGGTAACAATAACAATGGGGAAAACAACAACGGCAACGAAGCTAGGGGACGAGTATTTGTGCTGGGGTAGGGAGAAGCGAGAAACGATCCCAACGTAGTCATGGGTAAGTTTCTTCTTGATGACTTTTATGTTATTGTATTGTTTGATTCGGGTGCGGATACAAGTTATGTGTCATTGAAAGTTAGTCGAATGTTAAAACGTGCATCAACTCCCCTAAACACCAAACATGTCGTAGAGTTAGCTAATGGTAAAAGTCTAGAGGCCACACATAGTTCAGAGTTGTAATCTTATCCTCGCTGGCCAGACTTTCTCCATCGACCTCATTCCTATAGTTCTGGGTAGTTTTGACATCGTCGTCGGCATGGATTGGTTATCCAAGCAGCAAGCAGAGATCCTATGTAAGGAGAAGATCATTCGTATTCCTCGTTCTGGTAAAGAACCTCTCGAAGTTCAAGGCGACCAGAGTGGTGCAGTAGTTGGCATCATCTCCTTTCTCAAGGCTCAGAAATGTTTACGAAAAGGTCACACTGCCATTTTGGCACTAGTTACTGATGCATCGACGAAAGAGAAAAGGATAGAGGATATTCCAGTTGTACGCGATTTTCCTCAAGTATTTCCTGAAGATTTACCTGGTCTACCGCCTCATCGACAGGTCGAGTTTCAAGTCGAGCTAGCTCCAGGAGCAGCACCTATAGCTCGCGCACCGTATCGTTTAGCTCCAACTGAACTGGAAGAACTGTCTAAGCAATTACAAGAGCTCTTGGATAAGGGCTTCATTCGGCCAAGCTCTTCGCCTTGGGGAGCTCCAGTACTGTTTATGAAGAAGAAAGATGGAACTTTCAGGTTGTGCATTGATTACCGCGAACTGAACAAGGTCACAGTAAAGAACCGCTATCCTGTTCCTCGTATCGACGACTTATTCGACCAGTTGCAAGGGTCGAGCTACTACTCCAAGATTGATCTGAGGTCAGGGTATCATCAGCTGAGAGTCCGCGAGGAGGACGTCTCCAAGACAGCATTCAGAACTCGCTACGGTCATTACGAGTTTCTAGTCATGCCATTCGGGCTTACGAACGCGCCTGCAGTTTTCATGGATCTTATGAATAGGGTGTGCAAACCCTATCTTGACAAGTTCGTCATTATCTTCTTCGACG
The DNA here is from genome assembly GCF_002127325.2 of Helianthus annuus. Classification (NCBI taxonomy): domain Eukaryota; kingdom Viridiplantae; phylum Streptophyta; class Magnoliopsida; order Asterales; family Asteraceae; genus Helianthus; species Helianthus annuus. Next base: position 90,830,943 of record NC_035441.2, read on the forward strand.
ACATTCTGATCTACTCCAAGAGTCAGGAGGAACACGAGCAACACTTACGTCTTATCTTGGAACTTCTTCAAAAGGAACAATTGTACGCCAAGTTTTCAAAATGCGACTTCTGGCTTCGTGAAGTCCACTTCTTAGGCCATGTGGTGAACAGGGATGGGATTCATGTCTATCCATCCAAGGTAGATTCGATCAGGAACTGGCCTGCACCGCGTACACCAACGGAAATACGCCAATTCTTGGGTTTGGCGGGGTATTACAGACGATTCATTAAAGACTTCTCGAAGGTCGCACAGCCGCTTACACTACTGACACAGAAAGGTGTTACCTATCGTTGGGGTAATACACAGGAAACTGCTTTTCAATACCTGAAGGATAGACTATGCAGCGCACCTATTCTCTCATTGCCAGAAGGCACAGACGATTTTGTGGTCTATTGTGACGCATCGATACAGGGGCTTGGTTGTGTATTGATGCAGCGTGATAAAGTTATTGCCTACGCTTCGCGGCAACTCAAAGTTCATGAACGGAATTACACGACGCACGATTTAGAGCTGGGAGCTGTTGTTTTCGCGCTTAAGATATGGCGAGACTACCTGTACGGTACCAAGTGCACTATTTACACCGATCACAGGAGTCTCGAGCATATTTTCAAGCAGAAGGAATTGAACATGCGTCAACGACGATGGGTCGAGTTACTTAATGATTACGAATGCGCCATCAAGTACCATCCAGGCAAAGCCAATGTTGTGGCTGACGCTCTCAGTCAAAAAGACACCCTACCTAGGCGTGTACGAGCCTTGCAGCTTACTATTCAGTCTGATCTTCCTGCACAGATACGAAATGCTCAGGTAGAAGCATTGAAACCAGAAAACGTCAAGGCTGAAGCCTTACGCGGATCAAGGCAACGATTAGAACAGAAGGAAGACGGCGCCTACTATGTAACAGGACGTATTTGGGTTCCACTATATGGCGGTTTACGGGAACTTGTGATGGATGAAGCTCATAAGTCTCGCTACTCGGTACATCCAGGTTCGGATAAAATGTACCACGATCTTAAAACTACATATTGGTGGCCTAGCATGAAGGCCCACATAGCAACTTACGTCGGCAAGTGTTTGACTTGTGCGAGAGTCAAGATAGAGTACCAGAAACCCTCAGGCCTACTTCAGCAACCAAAGATACCGCAGTGGAAATGGGAAGAAATTTCCATGGATTTTGTTACTGGCCTGCCTAGATCCCAGCGTGGGAATGATACAATTTGGGTGATCGTAGATCGACTCACAAAGTCTGCTCATTTCTTAGCTATCAAAGAAACGGATAAGTTCTCTACTTTAGCAGACATCTACTTGAAAGAAGTTGTTTCGAGGCACGGAGTGCCAACCTCTATTATTTCGGATCGGAATGCACGATTCATTTCAGAACTATGGCAAGCAATGCACAAAGCTTTTGGTTCTCGATTAAACATGAGCACAACTTATCACCCTCAGACGGATGGGCAGTCTGAGCACACTATTCAAACCCTAGAAGACATGCTTCGAGCATGTGTTATCGATTTCGGCAACAGCTGGGAAAAGCATCTCCCGTTAGTGGAGTTTTCGTACAATAACAGTTACCACACCAGCATTCAAGCCGCTCCATTCGAGGCATTGTACGGACGTAAATGCCGGTCACCTCTCTGTTGGGCAGAGGTGGGGGATAGTCAGATCACAGGTCCAGAAATGGTAGTTGACGCTACTGAACGAATTGCACAGATACGACAACGCATGGCGGCAGCTCGTGATCGCCAGAAAAGCTACGCTGATAAACGCAGAAAACCGCTCGAATTCCAAGTTGGGGATCGAGTGCTACTCAAAGTCTCACCCTGGAAGGGTGTGGTTCGTTTTGGTAAACGAGGCAAGCTCAATCCACGGTATGTTGGACCGTTCGAAATCGCAGAAAGAATAGGCAAAGTAGCCTACAGACTAAACCTACCAGCTGAACTCGGTGCAGTTCACAACGTATTCCACGTGTCGAATCTGAAGAAGTGTCTGTCAGATGAGACTCTCATAGTTCCTTTTATGGAACTCACTATCGATGAGCGGTTGCAGTTCGTCGAGGAACCAGTTGAAATCACGGACCGGGATGTTAAGGTCCTCAAGAACACTAGAATACCTCTTGTACGAGTTCGTTGGAACTCCCGTCGTGGCCCAGAGTATACCTGGGAACGAGAAGATCAAATGGAACTCAAGTATCCCCAGTTATTCGAAAACTGTGCAACCACTACTGAGGCTGAAGCTACTACTACAGAATTTCGGGATGAAATTCCAAATCAACGGGGGGATGATGTGACACCCCAGGAAAACCAGTAAACAATACAACTTACCTAGCTTCCTCAGTAACCGCATGCTAAATTTTGGGACGAAATTTCTTTCAAGTTGGGGATAATGTGACAACTCGAGTTTCCGAGATTCCACTTCGCATTTATTGCACGTTCATTGTTTGTTTAGTTGTTTATTTGCACAACTGGTTTACTTTGTAATTGTATACGTTTTGATACAATAAAGTGTTTTGTGATTGTGCATGGTTATGTGTTAAGTGTTGACAAATGTATGAACTTGGTGGTGAAACTGTGAATTATTTTGAGATGGTGTACTTATGTAAAAGATGATACTTAGGGAGGTAGAGAGTAATTAGTGAAATCCTAATCATTCTTAACCCTAATCATTCACTAATCACCACACACAACCAAAACACGTACTTCCACTTCTCTGATCTTCTCTGGCAAGCATCACCTTCATCATTGGCACAAGTTCTTCATCACTCTTGATTTCCTCTTTCTGTCTAGAATCAATCCAAGGTAATTGTTTAATCATTGTTTGAGGTTAATCGTTGATTGATTGATTCATGACAAAACCCTAGTTCTTCATATGATATTCTGTGATTATTGATTGGATTCTGATTATTGTGATAATGATGTTGATTAGTCGTATAATCGATTGCCTGATGATTAAGATACATGATTTGTAGAATGATTGATTTAATAATTGGATTACTGCTATACAGATGCATAGGAATATTAGGGTTTCTGGATCGTATGAAAACGTAACTGTTACAATTACAATGAACTGGAATATTCGTATGTGTTGTTGTCTGAGTTTCTTGTTTGAGGTTATGGTCCGAATTTTGTATATAGGGATTGATGGTCCGAACTTCTTTAATGTCATTTGTCCGACTTTTTAATGAAATGAAGGGGGGGTCCGAAATTTATGCACATAGGGGTGTCCGAACTTTGTAGTTAGGACACAAGTCCGAATTTTTATTAAGTAGCATGAAATGTCCGACTTTTTAAATGAAAGCAAAGGGTCCGACTTTTAATGGAGGGTTGTGGTCCGAGTTTTGACACCACATGTGTGGTCCGAGTTTTTGCAAGAGGACCCTTGGTCCGAGTTTCAACCCCTCTCCCTCTTGTCCGACTTTGTGAAGGGACACCCCCTATCCAAGTTTTGGGGGGGGGGGTGTTACCTTGGTCCGAGTTTTTGAATGATATAAGGGTTAGGGTCCGACTTTATTAACATATGCATGATGTCCGAGCTCTTTATGCTTACCACATGTCTGACTTTCACTTGTATTAGTGTTAGGTCCGACTTTTATTACTCATAGTTATAGTTCGACCTTTGAGATGATCTTGTCCGACTTTCTTTGATGTGCTTTGTTGATGTGATAACCCTGTTACGTGTGTTAACCCTCCTAGGCATGCTAGTTCTGTAATTCTGAGTAACGTTGTAACACGGTTAAACTTACTAAGACTGTTGATGAGAAACTGAGTTAAAACAAACTGAGAAAAGCCTTGAATGTAAAGCTTAAGCTGCATGAATGTGATTAGCTGTTTATGTGATACATGATGTTAACTGTCAAACGCTTTGTGACATAGATTACCTGCGTATCATTACGAACATGAACTGATTTATTACACGTGCATACAATAGGACTTGACTGATTACTTGTGAACACATAACATAGCATACCGAGCAAACCAAGGTGAGTTCACACAGCCAAGGCATGGGGTTCCCAGGGTGGGAATGCGTTTGGATTATTTACTTGTACTTACCTAGCTTATGGAACTTAGTTATATGGTCTTCGGGTGAGGAAGAGTGATTGATAAGATACGACTAGACTAGTGATACTAATGGAACTGATCTTCGCACACACGGCGGGGTTGGCTGCGATAATATGACTAATCTTCGCACACATGCCTAGGAAGGCTGCGAACTATACACTAAACTTCGCACATATGCCGGGTGGCCGCGATACAAATATACCTAGTCTAGAATACTTGAGAACTTTCCCTAATCTTCGCATACATGCCTAGAGGGCCGCGATACGAACTAATACGATACCTGACTTAATGAACGAACACAAGGCTTACTATACTATTACAATTACTGAACTATTAACTGTGAACTCGCTCAACTAGTTGTTGACTCTCTGCTGCATGCCTTGCAGGACCTTAGGTACATATGAAGCTTGCACAGGGAGGAGCAGGTCGTTGTGGAGCATGGATCGTAGATGCTATGTCAAACTTTATAACACTTGAACTTATTACATACATTGGGTTTTCATATTATGCTTCCTCTACTTAAACTATGTTTGGTTTGAACATCAATTGTATTGAATTGGGCTTTTACAAATTTCTTCGATTATTATATACTATGTTCAATATGATTGGTGGCATGATCCTGGTCAGTCACGCTCTCAAGCGGTGATACTCCGCAGGTGGATTTTGGGGGTGTGACATTTCAAACAAGATTTCAGGGGTTACCTATATATCCAAGAAGATGTTACCCACAAAATAGGCTAGTTTGAAATTTTAGTTTATATCTCGTCACAATCTACTAAATGTGTAAAAACCTACTGGCATATCCACAGTGAGATTGTTTATCACATTTTATCTATCTAATTCTTTAGCATGTTGTGACTGTCCACTGATGTACTATCATTTCCTCTTTTTCACCACAAAACTCATTTTTGATTTTAAATGTTTTTGGCTTTTTCAAGTTTTCTAATGTTTTTGGATTTTCTGAAATTTTCTACTCCCCCTAAAATGCAAACACATTTAAAGAAAATTTGAAAACTATCTAAGCTCTTGACCCAATTAAAGAAAAATGAAAACAAACTGTACAGATAAAGTGATAACCGATATCGAATCGCATCAATTTGCCATCCACTTAGGCACAAACAATCAGAACTCCCCCTTTCAACAAACTATTTTCTCATTTAGATTTCAAAACACTTAAGTTTGTTTTAATCAAAATGATTTTTCCGGAAAATAAGTTTGTTATAACCACTAGTAGGTTCACTTGTAAGTTAGGGGTATGGTTCATCATTTTGTCCATCAATCACTTGTAGTAGATCAAGTACAAATTAATGTCCCTGATTTACCATATGCAAGTATGCACCCTCTGTACCAATCGTAAAAACACAAACATCTGTACCATGTGTAGGAAACAAACATCTACACACGATCATTTACCAATCAAAGATGCCGATTCCTGCTTCTCACTTACCAACCTGGAAGCTCCGGCGTAGTCCTTCAACCTGTAAAAATTTCAACAATTTTTCAACTCTTTCACAAAAACACTTTACAAGAATGATGCCGATTCCTGATCCACAATATAAACTTGGGATCTCCGGCGTAGTCAGATGTTCAAGGGAAAAGAATTTCCACCCAAGTCTGACCAACCTTGGGTGTTTTTAGCTCTTTAAGCTCTTGTTCAGTTGGGTTATAAGTTGCTTTCTTTGAAGGGTAAAAGTCTTTAACCCCTTTTGCTTTCCCATCAAGAATTTTCCTAAAAATTTTCTTTACACTTCCATTAAACACTTTCTCGACATCAAATTCATTTTTCTCGGAGTAAAACTGATCCGAGATCTCAACCTTACCAATTTCTGTTTAATCTCTTCAAACTTCAGTGACGGAAATTCATCATCACTTACTGAAAACACAGAATTTACCTCTTTTACCTCACCTTGTGGCTCCTATGGCTTTGTGGAACCAGAATCATCGCCGATTTTCTCACTAACCTGCTTAACAACCCACACTTGGTTGTTCTTTGCATTCTTTTTTTAAAAATTCTTTTTCGAACACTCACCAACCTCATAAGTTGAGTTTTCAAAAATTCTAAATTTTTCGGTTGGTGGTTCAACATCAACAACTATCTCTTTCAACTTTTTAGAAACTCCCTGTTTCATCTTAGAATTTTTCGGACAGTTCCATGCAATGTGACCAGCTTCATTGCACTTGAAACAAGTTCGAGTCTCTCTTGGATGAAACACTCCAGTTCCATTCCTTTTCTCAGCAAGAAAATCCTGGTTTGATTGTCTCCAGAACGGTTTCTTCTGTTCTTCCTCAGCACTTCCACCTGAAACAAATTCTGTTTTTGTTTTAGAATTTTTCTCATTTTTATAATTTTCTGGTGGAATAAAACCAAGACCTTTCTTTTTGAGATTACCATTATGGTTTGATTTCTTTTGGAAATTATAACCACAACCGTAACCCATTTTTTTGTTTACTCTTTGCTTAATCCTTGAAGTGTAAGATTTAGGTTTTGCAGAAAGGTTTAATTCTTTTATTTCAGAAATATTAATTTCTGTTAATTTGAAAACCTTTTTGATCAAACACTTCTTATTGGAAACTCCTTATCATAGTATAATTTGTCAGAATCATTTAAAGTGTAAGCAACTTCAAATGTTTCATCATCCAAATTTTTCTTTGATAACAAAAATTCTTTACTATAAGATCGTTTAACCGACGACTTTTGACTGTTGACTGACGAACTTGAACCTCCAGACTCAGACTTTGACTCAGACTCCTCATCAGTATCCAACACCTGATCGACCACCTTTTTTATTAACTCAGACTCATGATCAGTGTCAGACGATGTGAAAGTGACATCAATGTTTTCTGGTAATTCATCAGTTGTATCGGTTTTTAACTTTATATTGACTGCTTTTTCAAGTTGCTCCTCGTTTGGTTTCCTGGGAGAATAACCTTCCCAGATTGGGGGCGGACACTTGTTATAGCTAACAGTCGGTTTCTTACCAGTATCTTTCTTCTTTGGCTTGTCATCTTTGAATGCCTCGAAACCTGCAACAGTCAGATAAATTCGATCAATGAGATAATCAGAACTAGAATAACTTTGCAATAAACGTCTGATCCTCTCATTTTCGATTTTCTCTGTCTCCAACTCTTGTTTCCACTTAGCACTCTCTTCGATGTAGAAGTTGATAGCTTTCTGCTTTGTCATCATCACAACATTCATCATTGTTAATGTTTGTTCTCTTTCAAAATTTGTCTTTTGAAGACCAGTTACAGTTCGGTTCAAAACGTCATATGATTCCTTCACGTAATTGAGATTGAACAACAACTGCTCCTTCTTCTTTTCATACTCAGCTATCATCTCATCTTTTACTGCACATTCCTTGCATGGTTCTAAACATTTTGTGCAAGGTTTGATGACTTCAACAATCTTTTCAACTTCTATTATCTTCTCAACTTCGACAACTTTCTCTACTTCGGACACCTTTTCTGCTTCACCCTTTTGCTCAGTTTCAGCAATTTTCTCATCAACGCTTTCAACTTCTTCTTTTTGAACAGTCTCATCCTTTTCAGCAACACTTTCAGTCTTCATTTTCTTTTGTTCTTTTACAGCTTGTTTCTCTTTCAGCTTCTCCACTCGATCTGCAAAATAAAAATGAAAACTTTCAGGAGAGAGATGAGATTTTGCAATATTAATGTGTTTCTCTTCTTCATCGTCACTACTATCATCAGTTGGTGACTGATCAAACTCAATTGATTTTTCAGACACATCATCCGAGGAACCAGAAACAGATGGTGTTTGATCAAAGACAACTTCTTTTTCTGAACTAGCATCACTTTGTGAACTTTCATCTGCACTCAATGAGCTTTCATCAGAAACAACATACACTTCCTCCATATTCTTCACAGTCTCACCAATGGATCTCATCCATGTGGCAAACATATCTGGTTCTCTAACGATCTTAGCAATGAAAGCTTTAAATTCTCCTTTTTCATCAACAAAATATCCCAGCTGAAGCCTTCAGGTAATCTTTCATCATCCTGATTGACTAAACATACTTTGCTTTCTGGTGATATGTAGTCGTTCCAGTTAAAATCCACCAAACATGCTCTCTTAGAATCCTCGATTTTTCTACCATGAGCCACCTGCGGTTCTTGTAGTTGTTGCTGACCCACTTGTTGGTATATAGCTTTCCGGTAGTAATCATTTTTTCCGAATGGATTCTGAGCTCCACTAACTTCCCTGTTCTTGCATTCCCTCTTGAAATGACCTTTCTCCCTGCATCGAAAACAAATAACTTTAGATTTATCAAAACCTAAAGTAGAAACATGTGCATCAAGAAAGTCATTTCTCCCAGTAATAAGCTTGAATTTTTCAGCTCGTCTAAGAACACTAGCTAGACACCATTTGATATCCATTAGTTCCATCTCTTCGGCATCTATCTGATCATAATCCTCCTTTGTGAGCATAGGATTCCCGATCCGCCCTGCAACCAACCCTTCATACGATAGTAACACAGAATCAAGTAATGCCATATGATCTTTTGCAACTTCTAGAGAAACTTTGACCGTCTGGAAGATTCCAAGCCATGTTGCACTGGATCACATAACCATTTCCTGTTTTTTGTGCTCTGAGAATGAAAACTTATAGTTGAATCTTTTGGATTAACACTCGGAAATGAAGAGAATCCACTGCTTTTGTTAGAACTTTGATCAGCTTTTTCCGTTGAATCCCCAGCACTAAACGCAGTCTGGATTTTCGGACTTCTCTCAGCTTCCGGAACACTACCTTTGTAGTACATTTTTACATCCTGTTGACCACTTGGACTGTTATTCTCGCGATCTTCTGCTGTTCCAAATCCTGACCCTCAATCTTCTCGATAAACTAAGAGATTGTTAATCCATCATACACCCCAGTATTCTTTAGAATCATCAAGTAAGTTCCCCACTCTTTCTGCGGTAACGCATCAGCTAACTTGTCTACCCACTCTTCACGATCCTTTTTTATACTCAGCATAGACATGGATCGCACTAAGTGACAATATCGTTCAATGAGCTTCTTCGTATCTTCCCCAGGTAAACTTGTGAACAAATCAAATTCTTTCTTGAGCAATGCTTTCTTGCTTTTAATCATGTGTTCACTTCCCTCAAACTTGACTTTAAGTGCATCCCAGGTTGACTTTGAAGTTTTATCGTGCTGAAGTAATATGAAGATGTCTTCTTTTATAGCTTGTTGTAATAGACTGATCATCATTTTCTCGGCTTTGTACATATCTCGTTCTTGAACTGTAAACTCCGATATTTCTTTCTCAACGTGCAGATCAGTACATGGTAATACATATTTCTTCAGAATGCACTCCCACGATCTAAGATGGTTAGCTTGAACCCAATTTTCGAATCTGTCTTTCCAACCGTAATACTCCTCAATGCTCATTGGTTTCGGGGGTTTTTGAGTAGTTCCTGTTTCGTTTTCCAAATTCATAGCTTGAGCAATGACAGCCGGAGTAGTCGGTGTAGCAAACGCGTTGTAGAAATCGTTATCCATGATTCGGTAACATGTTTTTCAAAAACAGTTACTTTCGAGCGGAATTAACTAATAAACTCTTTTCGAGCGAAATCACTGATGGCAGTTAGGAGCGAAATCAAAACATATAGATTTCGAGCGAAATCTGTTTTGTAATTTTGAGCGAAATCACAAATATGATACTCTGGAGCGAAATTAGAAAAGTCCCTGGAGCGAAATCACTGGTTTGATAACCTGGAGCGAAATCAACACATATGTTGGAGCGGAATCACAAGTTTGGCAGCCTGGAGCGGAATCAACAAATAGTTTAGAACGGAATCCCAAACACAGTACCCTGGAGCGGAATCAGCAAGTATATTGGAGCGAAATCAGGCAAATTCGGGCGAAATCAAAAGTAGTCCGTTCAAGCGGAATCAGCTCGGAGTCCATTTTGGTCCATTTTTAGTCCGAATTTTAACGTGAAACTTTCAAGGGTTTGTCTATGTCCAATTTTAAACAGTCTGTGAAAAATTGGTTCAATTTTGACCGTTAAATTTTGTCCTGATGAAGAAAGAAAGTGTAGAAGTAAGAAATCTCAATGAAATCCAGCTAATCTCTACAGAACTCCTCCTCCTGAGCTCTTATACCAATTGTAGGATCGTGCGAGTGGCCCGAATGAGTCGTTCAGAGGAGTTTTACTTTGTTTCAGGTGCGGGAAACAAGAAACAAAGGTAGAAACAGCTTGCAGTTCACTTTTAACGCTGATTTGATTAATCTGACATCAAATACAGTCAAACCTCACACCGGCAGCACTTCGGTATGGAATACAAGGACTTGATTACTGATTTCGCTCCAGGCACACTATATATAGTGGCCTGATTCCGCTCGAGAGACACATGAACCATTTGGAGCGGAATTAACATGTTGTGATTCCACTCGAAAGTGTCCAAATGACATTTGGAGCGGAATTAGCTGTAGGAGCGAAATCAGCCTCTTAAACCCCCTAAACATGCTACTTTCTCGTACAACGTGCCCTGATCTATACAAGCTAGAATAAGACTCAATACAAGACGAAGTCGACAGATGTGTGCACTAACATCTCTGAAGACTACACTGTAGTTGTGTCTGTCTCTTATCATTGGTAGTTCAATGATGTATCCAGATCTTGCATCTTCCATCAGTTCTGAGGGAATGCTTGTGTCTGGTGTAGAGAGATAGACCTTTTTGTTGTGCACATAATCATAGTTAATGCATATATCAAAATCAGAAAAAGCTACTCTTTCAAATAGCTTTATTCCAGCATTTGATATGCTTTTCAAAGCTCTTCTGATAACTTTTGTGTTTCCTTTTTCTTTTTCATAGTGATCCTTCATGAACAGAATGTCCAGAGGATGTAATTTATCAGCAAGGTCTCCATCAGTCACTTTTTCTTCTGCAACATTTACTCTGAGAAGTGTGTATCTGTTCTACAGATAAGTTCCACCAAAACCATCAGTTCCAATTTTCTCCTCATCCACTTTCATGATTCTTTTTATTGGATTCACATTTGTGTAGTGAATGCTCCTTGGACCTCTTTCTAACCTCTCTTCCCATATAGCCAATCTGTAAGGAGTTGGTGGCTTTTCTGGTACATCTTCCTGAGTCCAATAACATTTCACCAGATTGTATTCAAGGAATATCATAATATCCCTGTCAATCTCTCTAACCATGACAGATTGTGTTTCAGAGATTTTTCTTTTGACAATCTGTGGTCTTCTTGAATCAGCTTCTTCTTCCCAGTCTTTCATTGCTTGTTGTGTCATTATTTTACTTAAAACAGTGTCACCAGAAGAAGTTGGCTTTGGACCAGTTTGAGAAGTTTTGAGTTTCAAATTTGAGATAACTTGAGGTATGGAAGTTGCTAACCTTTTTAGCATTTCATCTTTTGGAATTTCAGAAGGTGGACCCATTAAAGTGGTTCCAGCTTTAGTGATTCGTGTAGCAGATGATTGTTGTGGGGTTGACTTTGGAATTTCTTGGTGAGATTGTTCAACAGGAATTGGCTTCATGATTTCCTTGGGATCAAGCTTAGCTAATCTAGCAATGTTGAAATGCATTCTTTTCATAAGAGAGTACACTTCTCCTACCAGATTGTGTTGTTGGCTTTGCTTTTCTGTACTTCTGCAAATTCAGTTTGATTTTTCTCCTGCATGGCAGCCCATTCTTTTATTAATTTTTCAAGGGCATCAGTAATACTGTTGTTGCTTGCCCTTAGAATGGTGATTTCTTCTTGTCAAGATATTATTTTGGCACCTTCTTTGTAATACTCCTTGATTGTATCTTGATATGATGATCAGGAAGATCATCTTTTTCTTCAATACTTATACCTAAGGTTTCCTAACAGCACTGATATTGAAGATCAGTGCTTTCTTCATATCATCTGATGGAAAACACTGTCATTGGAGAGTCTAGGACATGCACTGCTTATTGTGATCAACTGTTGCGAACCAGTTTTGGCTTTTCATATCATCTGTTCTTCTAGGCTTGATTACATGGGCCAACAAATAATCTTTAACATTTATACACACATACTTATCAAATATTAAAACCCAATAGTATTAATATCACTTTATTATTTAGCACAAGTACATAATAAATAGAAACAGTACGAAACAGAATGTGCGGGTAGTCACACAGGAAGTGAGGATTTTCATCCAAGGAGCCAAGTGTGAAATCTGGTCTTGTATTCACCTTGACCTCGCGCGCGACCTAGGTTACACTTGATCGGTCCGCGCGAGGTTAAGAAAGCTGCCAAACTAGTCTAATAGGAGTATGGTCTTACGCGCGACCTGATTGGTCAACGCAGGTTTTTGGGACCATACCCCTTCAAGTCCCCCTAGTCCAGTGTTGCTTCCATGCGCAAGGCAAGTGGTTGGAGCTCTGGACTAGAAAAATAAGATGTTAAGCTTCCTCCTGTCTGGGTTTCCTGAAAGCCTCTTCTAAGCGAGGAGGGCTTGCGCATGGCTAATTTGTCGCACTTCCCGCGGCGCAGCTATCCAGCTGGCGTATGGGTGGTGTGCCTAAGTTAACGCAACGCAGCTTCTTGCTTTTTGTTGAAGTGACAAGCTAACTCGCGCTGGACTATTCTTGAAATTTGAAAATCTTCTTTAATATCAAAGTTGGCGCGTGTGTTTATGAATTGCTATTCACATGTCGCAGCTTCCTAGCTTGTTGTTGAAGCAATCTGAGCATTTTGCGTGGGAAATTTCTTGAAATTTGAAATCTGACAGGTTGGTGCAAGTTGTTGATGACAGCGACGTTTGAGTTGACTGCTGACACAGTGATGATCATGTTATCACTGTGTCAGTCATGCCTTTTCGTCTGGTGTCAGGCGAATGAGACCCACGCACATGTGGAAACCGTCACTCCGTATTTCCCGCCTGACGTGCCAACTCATGGTTGGACACGCGCGCGACTTATCCGGCCCGGTTACCCATCGCATTAAATGCGATGGTTATAACCAGTCGAAGCGGAGAAGGCAGAAATCACTGTTTCTTCGAATTCCTTCTCTCTCCCTCTAGTTATCATTTGAAGATCTTCAAACCTTCAAAGTCTGCTTCAATTTTTTTCCTGGCAATCTTTAACCTGTTCTTCAGTCTTGTTGCAGATTTCCCTTGAATCTGCTTCAGATCTTTAGTCCCTTCGAATCTTCAAACTTCTAGTATTACTATGTCGACTGCCGACAACGTGGTCACGGTGGAGGAGGCCAGTGGTCCTCTCCCACCGCTCAAATAAGACCAGGGTTGTTAGAAGCCAACAATTTTCCCCGGAATGGGATGCAAGATACCCGACAGAAGGGCAAACGGTTGCCGATGCCCCACCGGGCTTCATCACTTTACATGCCGACTTATTCGGGGAAGGAACTTCCGGTTGCCGGCGACCCACTTCTTGGGTGAGATATTGCATCACTATTCTTTCCATATCTCCCAGCTGAGCCCCATGGGTATGGTGCAAATTCTACACTTCGACTTTGTATGTCGATCGCAGGGTGAGGAACCAACTGTCGATAAATTTAGGGTGTTATATCAGTTGCAGAGCAACTTAGGGTTTTTTTCCTTTGCCCTTCGGGCCGTGAAGAAAATTTTAATCAGCCCCCCCAAAAGCTTCCACGAATGGAAGATGAAGTTCTTCTTCATCCGTGAGGAAGTCATTCCTGTTAATATGGAATTTCGTCATTCCGTGCCGATCCCAAAGGAGGACACAAAGGTCCCGCGTGGGGTGGTGTGGTATGAGAAGTTGCTGGTGCTGCCAAACCGAATGTTTGGTGAGCAAGTATTAGTCACAGCAGGCATGAGCGAGAAGTGGCTGGAACGCAGCGAGGATGTGCCTGTTCTTATGCTTAATGATTAAGGTAAATCTGCTTGTTATGTTACTCTTTTTATAAGAGGTTTTTAAAGATAACTTGTTTTGTTTTTAACTGCTCGTTTTCAAATGCAGAGGTTGCGCTTTATCAAAGTGCTTTTCCTGCTTTCACTGGTAGTATGGGCGTGAGGCCCCTACACGACGGCAAGGAGTATTGGTTCGAGCAGATGAAGCTGAACTTCATGTGTGCCAGAGTTGAACTATTTGTTGCTCCTCCTACTGCAACTGAAGGTGCGTGCATTCCAAACCCTAGGCCATGCAGGCCATAACTCCTGCTGAAAAAGAAATTGTCTATCTTTCCAGCAAGGAATCCGTACCTTCATCAGAACATGAGTTAAAACCATCACATGATGTGTTTGCAGGTGTGTTGCGCGATTTAGGAGTTGAGCACGAGGAGAAGAGACCGAAAAGGGTTGCCGAGAAGAACGTTACTGTTGCAGGAGAGGTAGCGAGAAAGAAGGCGGAGACTGCCGGCGCAGCGTCCGATGCTGCGTCCCAGAAAGGTACCGCTCGCTTCCATCGAAGTAATCTTGAAGACTTTGTTTATGTAGCTGATTCCTTTGAGGAATTATATGCTATAGTTGAGAAGTCTCAGGGTGGCGCGGCGGCTGCTACGCAAAGCTCAGGAAGCGCGGGCTCGAAAGGCCCTGAATCTGGCATGACCCCCACTTCCGTTCATATAGAGAGACTGAAGCTGAGCCTGATGCTGACGAGCTTATCAGGAAGAACGCTTCAAAAAGATCCCACATGGAGACAAAGAATGAAACTACTCCCCCTGCTAAAAAGGTTGCCACTGGCAAGCCTATTGGGATGAAAGGGAGCCTAAGGACTCTTTATACTAAAGTCTCGTCGGGTAAGTGTTTTCACGATTGCATTTCCTTCTCTTTTTTCCTTAGTTGTTTGTTAACATTTTTTCTCCATTGCAGAGGTTGTTACAAAGAAACCAGATGCGCAACCAAAAATAACTGTCATTCCCCCCAAAACCATTGTTGCTATAAAGGGAAAACTAGGGAGGTGACAAAGGCTGACAAGAAAGGAACTGATGCTGCAAAGGCTGGGAAGCAGCCCATTGATATTGCTCCTGAGGTTATGAAGACTACTAGGGGTGAGCAGCCTATATTTGAGCGCATTGACCCTGAGCGCAGGTTGAAAAACCCATCGCGTAGCATATTGCCCCCATCCTGATAGAAACGATCACACTTACTACTGGGGAGTCTACTGGCGGTATTCATGAAGAGGGCCATGTGAAGGTCGGAACCGCTGGGGCCGAAGCACAGGGGGATCGGGCGCGGGCACCTAAAAAATAAGTCAGGAAAGGAACCAAGGAGTCTGTCATCGATCCGTGCTGATGATACATTGGGCAACATATATCACAAAACTTACGACGAAAGTCGCGCCAATGAAATCCACGTCCCTGTGTGGAACTTAAAACAAAGTGATACCTTTGCTGAGTTTGGGGCGTGCTGGGAGTGGATCATGGGGGCTTCCCCCAGGTGAAGTGCGCCACCAGAATGACCGCGGGCATGATCATCTATATCGATATATGTTTATGCCCAAGCCAACTACGCTTCTACCAGTCACCAAATTTCTCGCGAATGGCGCACGATGTACCTTGATCGCTCCAGCCGGGAAAAACATAGAGAGTGATTGGCCACTTAAGCCAAATTGTTTGAGCGGGCCCAGGCTCAGTTGGCTAAGGAGAAGGATGTTTTTGAGCAACAGAAGAAGTCTGAAGAATGGGGTCACCAAGGCCTGTAGAAGAAGCTTCAGGCGAGCGAGGATACGCTCGCTGAAGAACAGCGCAAGTGGCGTGTGGCCTGTGACAGAGACAACAAACAGATGTTCGTCGTGCGAGCCGAAATTACCAGTTTTAAAGTGCGTGTGGAAGAGTTGAAGAAATCTAAGGTTGATTACAAGGACAATTATGAAGAAGCCAAGTTTCATCACGAGCGTGTCAAAGTCCTTAAGGTCTGTGTTTTCTCTTTTGCATTACGTAGATGACAAAGTTAAGCAAATTTCCTAACTTGTTTATTTTTCCCTAAAGGGTATGCGGGTTGAGTTGTCACAACAACTCATAAGTAAAGATAAGGATCTGGCCGACAAGGATGTTGAGATTTCCGAGCTACAACGTCGCCTGCGTGAGGCGCATGAGAGTTTGGAGGTTGAAAAGTAGAAGAATGACTCACTAGAGAGTGATCTCGCGGCTGAGAAGTTGAAAGATGAGACCGTGGAGGAGGCGCGCAAGGTAAACCAAGCGGCCTTGAACGTGGCTCAAGAAAATTATGCTGAGGTTCAATCGATAGTGGAGCCGCTCATCACAGACTTGGGATGGATGCAACATTCTGGTGTTGCGCACATAAGTGTTTCTCTTTTTTTTTTTTTTGTCTAAACATTTGAAATCTTCATTTATATTTTTTCCGTTCCTTGAGCAGATTGCCAATTCTATCCTGAATGCTATGGAGCTTGATAAGGTTGTGGTTGCGCGAGCTGCTGGCCATCGGGCCAGGTATGTGGAATGCGTCGCACATGTTGAAGAGGCACTCCACCAGCAGTTTGGCACCCATCATTGCTCTGTTAGTGATGGGGCTGAGGAGGGGTCGATCAAGGCTGAAGAGAACTATGATAACCTTTCCTTGCCTATATGGACTTAGTCACTGGGGCCCTGAAAAATGAAGATTATGTTGCGCGTCTAAGGTCCATTTTTGAACCTCCAGAAACATTCCAGCTATCAGATGAAGAAGATGAAGCTGGTGATGACGGCGCGGAATGAAGATTCAAGATAGCTTGTAGGGTTTTGTTTAGTTAGGCGCTGGTGCCTTGTAACTTTTGTTTCATTGTTTTGATGTTATCACCACGCTTTTGCGCTTATCAATGAAATCAAGTTAATATTTTACTCGTTGTCAAAGTTACAATTATTGCATTGTTGCTGGAAACTTTGTTTAAGTTAGCACGAATGAATGTAAGTGTGGCTCGCGCTGAGTATTGTGGCCTGGTTCCGCACTGTGATCACGGGAACCTTGGAGGCTTAGCTCATGAGCTCGTAATTTACTGTAGTGTTTTCGCACTAACTAAAAGTTTAACATGCATTTGTAACTTGTTATAAACATAACAGATAACAAGGAAATAAGATGTAAACAACTCTTTACATTAATAATTTGTAAGGCGCATGGCCACTGTTTACATGAAAGGTCGTTTTACATATAACATTTGCGTAGCTGTTGCACATTCCAAGTTTGCGGGATAATGTGACCGTCCAAAGTGCGCAGCTTTTATGCGCCTTTTCCCAACACTTCGTGGACAAGGTAAGGACCTTCCCACTTAGGTTCTAGTTTTCCACGGCGTTCGACATTGGAGACCTCGTTGTCCTGGAACACATATCTCCTGGGTTGTATGTATAGATGCGCACCCGCGCATTGTAGTACTTTTCCAATTGTGACTTCTACTTGGCCTCTTTAATAGCTGTATTCTCGCCCCGTTCCTCAAGCAGGTCTAAGTCAAGCCGGCTCTCCGCCTCATTGTTGATTGCATTAATAGCCATTAAGCGCGGAGAGGGGAGGCCAATTTCGGCCGGGATGACTGCCTCCGAGCCATAGACCAGGCTGAAGGGAGTCTCTCCATTGCTTGTTTTGGGCATGGTATGATGAGCCCATAATATACTTGGGAGCTCATCGACCCACCCTCTTCTTTTTATGCCCAGTCGGGCCTTGACCCCTTCCACAATGCTCTTGTTTAAACTTTCAACCTGACCATTACCTTAAGGATGCGCAATGGAGGAGAAAGTGTGTTCTATGTTGAGCTCTTGCATCCACTTGTGGAGATCTTCTGAATCAAAGTCCGTGCCATTGTCAGTCACGATCTTGAGTGGTAGGCCAAAGCGGCAGATGATGTGCTCACATATGAACTTTCGCACGATTATTACTGAAGTTGAAGCTAAGGCCTTTGCTTCCACCCATTTTGTAAAATAATCAACAGCGACGATGATGAACTTTACAGCGCCTGGTGCTTCTGTGAAGGGTCCCACCATGTCAACTCCTCATTGTTGGAAGGGCCATGCCGTAGAAACTGGGATCAAGTCATTCTTTGGCCTGAAAGTTTTTGGCGCATGCCTTTGACATGCATCACATTTGCGCAGTTCATTCATGGCCTTCACATGCATGCCTGACCAATAATATCCGGCGTTCATAATCTTCGCCACTACCATGCGCGACCCGGCATGGATCCCACAAATTCCTTCGTGAATTTCTCGGATAAGATAAGTTGCATCTTGTGGGTCCACGCAGTGCAACAACGGACCCAAGTACGAAATTCTGTAAAGGATATCTCCATCCATCTGGTAAAACAAGGCTTTGTTTTGAATCTTTCGAGCTTCAGTTTTGTTGTTTGGAAGAATCCCTGCCTGCAAGTATTGAATAATAGGTGTCATCCATGAGGATAACCCTATTTCTATAACACTTATATGGCGTAGCAGGACAGTAGGGTTTTTTAGTACCTCAATTCGAACATCCTTTGTGAGATGTTGAAATGTCGTTGAAGCCAGTTTGCTAAGCACGTCGGCTGGCTTGTTTTCATTGCGGTTGATGTGAACAATTTGAACTGCTGGATTAATTATTTCGCCTGTTCAAGATAGAGCGCCATCACTTCACCCTTCGCATCGTATAACCCGTTTATTTGGCTAGCGACCAATAGTAAATCTACTTGCATTTGCAAATTCTTTGCGCCCATCTTGATGGCCAATCACTGGCCTGCCAAGAACGCTTCATACTTGGCCTCATTGTTGGTATTCTTGAAATCCAACCTGATGGCATAGGCGAACTCATACTTTTCGGGGCTAACCAATCATAGCCTCGCTCCTATGCCATCATCATTCGATGCCCCATCGTTGAACAACATCCAAAGTTCATCCAATATTTCTTGCGCGGGCATCTCGACTGCTTCGCATTCTTGTATCTTGTCAGCGGGGGTTCAGTAACAAAGTCTGCAAGGACTTGCCCCTTTATTGCTGGGCGTGGTCGGTAGACTATGTTGTGACCCCCCAACTCAATTGCCCCCTTTGCCAATCTTCCTGAGATCTCGGGATTTTGAAGAATGTTACCAATATGGAAATTGGTAAGAACAGTGATTACATGGCCGGTGAAATACCTGCGCAACCTTCTTGATGCGTGAACTAGCACGAGGACTAACTTCTCCATTATCGAATAATGTGTTTTTTGGATCAGTTAACATTCTGCTCACATAATAAATCGGAGTCTGTACCCCCCCCCCTTCCACTAGTAAGACCGAGTTGACTACCTGGTCTGAAGTGGACAAGTACAGTATAAGGGGTTCTTTCTCGTGCGGCGCTGTTAGAGTGGGAAGTTGTATCAGGCAATCCTTCATTTGTTGAAAAGCTGACTCAGATTCTGGTGTCCACTTGAACTCATTCTTTTTCACGCAGTTGCGCAGAGTACTGATGAAAGGAAAGGATTTTGCGGCGTGATTTGACAGGAACCCATTGAGCGCAACAAGACGGCCGGCTAGCCGTTGCATTTCCTTGATGGTGTGCGGAGATGGCATCCTTTCTATAGCTTGAACCTTCTCTGAGTTGACCTTGAATCCGCCCTTGGTGACCATGAACCCCAGCAACTTGCCCTCTTCCATCCCAAAAAGAACATTTGCTCAGGTTGAGCTTCATGTCATGCTTCGTAGGGAGTTGAAAGTTTTCTCCATGTCTTTCAGCATCTGATCTTCCTCGGGGCTTTTAATCACCAAGTCATCAATGTACACCTTAATGTGTTTCCTGATATCATTGCCTAAGGTTTTGTCTATCAATCGCTGGTACGTTGCGCCAGCGTTGTGTAACCCAAAAGGCATCTTGGTGTTGCAAAAGATACGAAATCTCTGTGCGAAAAGCAGTTTTGTCTTCGTCTTCAAGTGCGATTTGGACTTGGTGGTAGCCCTTGTAACAATCCAAGAAGCACTTCCAGCGGAATAGTGCGAGAGAGTCTGTTTTCTTATCTATCTCCGGGAGAGAATAACAATCTTTTGGGCAGGCGTTGTTGAGGTCTTTATAATCAATGCACATGCGCCACCCTCCTATAGACTTCGCGACCATCACATGCGCCAGCCTTTAACAGCTCGCAAACTTGCTCGTTCATCGCCTTGGTCTTCTCAGACCCAAGGCTGCGTTTTCGCTATACCTTTGGATCAACTGACAGGAAGGTATTTAAGCAGTGCTCTGTGATGTCACGCGGGACGCCGATCATGTCTGATGGCGTCCAGGTGAATATATCCATGTTTCTAAAGAGCAGCTGCTTAAAAAACGACCAGATGTTTAGCGATATCGTGTGACCGATGGTCACCGTTTGATCTGGGTACTTGCGATTCAAGACCCATTTCTCTGGTTCCGTAGGAAGAGCAATCTTACTGGCCTTTGCCGGCCGAGTTTCATCAGCGGCCATAACCTCTTTCTTTGAGTAGATAATTGCCTCCCCTGTTTCCGTCGGGAAACCAATTACTGGGTGTGGGGTGGATGTTACCATGCTCATTTGTCCCTGATTTTCTCTACCGGTTAAGACGTCATGTCGAACTTGACCGACATGACCATGAAGTTCACATCGGTTGTTCTTGAATGCTTCCCATCAGACAACGTGACTAGAAAGCTGATCTGGCCTATAGGGAATACCGTTTCGTTACAGAAACCGGACAATGGGTAATCCACTGGTTCTAGGTGCGCCTTGTCTTCGAATTCGAACTGATCAAATAATTGCTCATACATGATGTCGATTGTGCTTCCGGGGTTGATGAAGACATACTCCGTCTCATAGTGGTCGATGATGCCGGTGATGATGACAGGGTGTGTGGCGCGAGGTCCCCCACGCACCACCGGGAAAATTACCTTCTGTTCTTGCCACGATGCTTCAAATGAGCGCTTGCCCTTGTTCTTTGCGCCTCTTCTTGGTCCGTCAACCATGTGTGACTCTAAACGACGGATTTTCTTCCAACCCCCATCATCATTCCTCTGTATCTGGCGCGTCTCTTTGCGCATGTTTTTTCACCAAGTGCCCTAGCTTGCCGCTCTTGAGAGCCTTTTCTATCTCTTGGCTTAGGCTGATACAATCGTCTGTCAGATGACCTGTGTCTTTATGGTAATCGTAATACAAGCTAGGGTCTTGACCCTTCGTGTTAGACATGGGTTTAGAAGCTTTGACATCATGATTCTCCGTCATAAGATCCTCTTTAGGTATCTTATTCAACGGAGTCAAGTGTTTTTCCAAGTTCTCATTCTTTACCACCTTGCGGTATCCAATTCTGTCAATCGTGGTGCTTGTGTCTTCCTTGTAGCTAGGCCTTTCTTCATAACTGTTGAACTGGTTCGACTTCCAGCCATGGTTTATGTTCTTCTTGTTACGCCTGTTTGACTCATGCGCGTTGACTCTAGAGTATTGGTCATCAGGATAATAACTGGACTTGCCTCTAGTCAGTGATTCCTCTCTTTACGCGACCACTTTGGCTGTTGCCATTAGTTTATCCCACTCCTTAGGCATGCAGTCTCTGCCTGTGATAGTCCGAATTAGACTATCGAAATGGATTGCCTTTTTGAAGTGGGCTCGCACCAGATCTTCGCTCACGTCGTCGATCCCTAAACACTCCTTGTTGAAGAGAGTGATAAAGTCTTCCAAACCTTCGTTATCACGCCGCCATGACCTCAGAAATATCGCGCTTATATCACCTTTGTTGGCTGAAGTGGGCAAGTAACTGTTCCTGGAAGTCGATCCATGATTTGATTCTACCTGCAAGGAGGCTGTCGAACCACGCGCGAGCCGCCCTCATAAGTGTTTGAACAAAGAGATGGCACGACATGGGCATGGTCCATCCATCCACTACACAACGCTCGTAAATAGCAGAATATGATCATCCGGATAGGTTAGACCATTGAACTTACCCACGGTTTGTGGAAGTTTTGCCTTCTCCAGAGGAGCCAAAGCGATGCTCCGGATGAATTTCGAGTGCTTAGCTGCTGCCGCTGGCCGATAAACGAGGCTGAAGTCGTGCTCTGTTCATTCGTTGTACGTGATGCGCAGCCTTGGCTTGTATGATTCATGGTTCTTCTACAAACAGTTAAAAACTGAAGAGCTTACTTCTTGTTGGTACATGGAGTCATTCTCATTAGTGTTTCTCTCCCATTCGTCATTGATGTTGAACGGCCCAAGCCAACTACTCAATGGGCGTTTTTGTTGCACATGAGAAGGAGTTTCATAATTACTATCAGTTTAACCATAAGTGTCACGCGCACTTTGTCTCCTTGGTGATGAGGGTCTCTTATGTTGCTGCCTTTGTACGCGCTCTTGAGGAGGCGTCTAATACGTCCCCTGCCTTGGTGCAGGAGTCACCAAAAGAGATGGTCCCGTCTGCATTTGAAGCAGTGTTTGATGCGCGCTCAACTGCGCGTAGATGAGATTCAACGTCACTTAACTTTTTGCATACAAGGAGGCGAGTGTCTCCCCCTCTGGTAGGCCTAACAACGCGAATACGATTGATGGTACTGGTGTTGACGGGCCAGCGCCGTGACTTGTTGGAGTTACCGTTTTGATGGTGCGAACACCACTTGCGCAGACGGCCCCAACGTTTGTGCCCTCCCCTCGGTAAACTCGTCAGTAGGTATTCCCTGATCAACCATTGATCGAGAGAAAAGAATAGCTCAGAAAAAGAAGATGAAAGTGGTTGTAAAAATCGGTGGGCGCCAATGAAGAAACACCAAACTAATCTGGTGATTAGTATGTTGTTTATGCCTCGAAAAATAAGGTTAATCTTCTTTATCTCGTCCAAGCTGTGATGCGAGATTCCTGCAAAACACTAAACACACCGTTAAGCTCGTTACGAGGAGGGGAGTAGGGGGATCTCCTCGTAACCACCCTCCGGCGTGAGAATAAGTAAATGCTTCGAGGATAAAAATGTGTAATTAAGGGTGAGAAAGCAAGGAAGCAGAATCCTTAAACCTGGAGGTGAAGGTCCCTATTTATAGCCAGAGTGGTGTGGAAGTAGATGGGTTGATGGGCCTTGGGCCTGGAGTGGACAACAAGGAATATTTGTTTTGTCTCTTCTGCCACGACCGTTAGTGCTTCTAGGCGAGAGGGAAGCTGGCACATGCTGAGTGGATCCACGTGGCCTGACCGTTGTCCTTGTTGTCTCGTCTATCATCGGCGACTTAGTGGAGATCGTGGAGCAGATGTCGGCGCACACTGATTGGTGCCACGTATGCGTCCTTGTGTACCTTCTTATCTCCTGTACGATGGCTAATCATGGAACATGATCAGATACAGCCTGTTGGAGGCTCATTGGTCCACTGTTCTGCTACTTGTACCTATCGTACTTGTCCTAGGATTATCTACGCTTCTGTCCTACTCGCGGCCATTGGGGACATCCTATGTAGCCAGCGCAAGGTACAGGAAGTGAGGATTTTCATCCAAGGAGCCAAGTGTGAAATCTGGTCTTGTGTTCACCTCGACCTCGCTCGCAACCTAGATTACACCTGATCGGTCCGCGCGAGGTAGGGAAAGCTGCCTAACTAGTCTAATAGAAGTATGATTTTACGCATGACCTAATTGGTCAGCGCAGGTTTTTGGGACCATACCCACTTCAGAATTTAATTGGTATTTCAAACTACACTATATAATGATTTTCTTTTGTACTGCAGATTTTCTTTTGTTCCAAGCATTGTAACATCATTATTCTTTCGTCACATGATAGTGCACACCTTCCCCTTACCACACATTCATCATCATAATCATCAAACGCACTCCTACGATAATTTGCCAGATGCGGTGGTAGAGGATAAAAAACTGACGGATGTGATTGTGCAGATCCTTACACCGGTGGTGTATAACATGAAGATTTGTACTGGGGAACTACCCCATATACTGAAGCAATCGAGGTAAACATTTAATTAATTAGTAGTTGGAATGTGTGTGTATATATATATTATGTCATAAATAAATTTTATTGTGGCGCTTGTGTCATGCAATTGATTGTTTTGAAATTTATGATATGATCATAAACCATCAAGTTTAATCACAATGAGTTGTGATTTTAAGAGAAATAGAAATAATCACAATGAGTTGTGATCGAAGAAGAAAGAGTAATATTCACAATGATCATAAAAAGAGATAATTATTCACTATGAGTAGTGATTTTAAAATAATCTTTTAATCATAATGAGATGTGATAAGAGATGGAATATAGAATTCCTGAGAAGAGATTGGTGCTTGTAATCCAAGAATTTCAATGGGTTTTGGATGTGATAAAATATTGTTATATAGTGACATTCGGTCGCAGATCAAAGCGTTTATATTATAGGTAATAGTGTGAAATTTGCACATTTATTGGTCAAAATTCTACACAATAATTAGTCAAAATTCTGCACATTTACAAGTCAAAATTCTGTAGCATAATGGATCAAAATTCTGCACATTCATAAGTCGAAATTCTACAGAATAATGGATCAAAATTTTGTACATTTATGTGTCGAAATACTGTAGTATAACGGGTCAAAATTCTGCACATATATAAGTCAAAATTCTGCAGTACAATGGAAAATAATTCTTCACAGTTATAAGTCGAAATTCGGCAGTATAATAGGTCAAAATTCTGCACATTTATCGAAATGTTGCAGCATAATGGGTCAAAATTCTACAAGTTTGTGGGTTGAAATTCTACAGTATTTGGGTCAAAATTTTGCGCCTTATGAGTTAAAATTCTGCATTCTTATTGTGGATAAACTACTGCACAAATTTGAGTTAAAGTGCTTCAATATTTGTAGTTAAATTGCTACAATGTTTGCGGTTAAGGTGTGATGTGTTGCTTTGGCATTTTATAAGTTATTAATACATTATTTCTTCTTTTAGTTATCCAGACTAATCCGTAAATGGCATTTATTTGTGCAGTTGATGATAATATTCCCACTCACAACTTCGACAATTTCCAGGTTAGCAATTTTGTTCTACATTCAATGTTGTTCGCGCTACACTAATTATACATGGTTATTGAAATATGTTTTGATTCTTTTATATTTTCATGTTAGTTTGTAAATTTCACAGAAATCATGTAGAAGATTAACTTTCATATAAAAAAATATGGGTAAACAGCTAAATATGAAAACAGGTGAATAGTTCATAAACTCAAAAGGAGTTATAATTTTATTAATAGTTTATATATAAAAAAATATAATGCATTAGCTAAGTTAGTAGGATTACCCATCTTTAAGTCTTGACCCAGATCGTTTTCTGAAAATATATCTAATAAATTAGCAGGCTTGTTCACTTTCTTCTTGAAGCAGTTATCAAGCAATTCACATTCAAATGTTATGTGAAAACATTGCACCAGATGGTTTTGTGGAAAATATCACAAGGAAAGGGCTATATTTATATTCTGGTAGTTATCTTATTCTCACAAATTTGATTTTGTTTTACTCATTTTACTCTTTTAATTTCAAGATATTTGTATAAAATTGAGCATGTGGACTGACCTCTTTAACATATAACCATGAAAATATGATGACTTTCTATTCCAAATCAAATTGACCTCCATGCGTATTTCATGAATGTGCTTAATCTGAGTTCAAATGTGCAGGTATTTTACTTGAAACACCCAAGGTTTGAACTGTCCATGTACACCAGATAAGTAAGTGGAGCCAACAATGAAGGATGTTGCATCGAGAGATGTTTCAAGATTTACAATCTACTACTTCTAATAAAACAAAATAATTTTTAGCCACTTGTCATAATCTTAACCCATTAGTTGACACTTGGCATTTGACTAATACCTTTTTACTTCTTTTGACCGCCAAAACCAATTCCCTCTCACGCTTCTTTTCTTTTCCTTCTTCTTTCTTTAACCTAATTAAGGCTTCACCGTTTCACACAATTGTCTCTTAACCTTCACTCCAATCATCTTCCAAGAATACCTTCTGTTTCCATATTTAACAATGAAATTCGCTGGATCTACATATATTGATTGTTTTATATTCTTGTGGTTCTTCATCCACATCTACCTTTTCTTAATTCGACGATTCAGAAATTCTCAAATCGATATACAAATCTGTAAGATATTTATGTTAAATTTGTTCTTTAATCATTATCATGTGTTCTTTCGTTTCTTTAATTTCTTAAAGTTATGTTTATGTTGAATTAACCCTAAATCGGATTGTTATTGAAAAATCTGTTGATTTTGGGGTTTTAATTTATGGTTTTGTATAAAAATATGATGTTTATGCAAAAACCTAAACCCGATTTGGATGCTGAATAATTTTAATTTCTAATGTTTTTGCATTCAATCAAGTTTATATGAAACCCTATATCCAATTGTTATGTAATATCTGTGTTAAGTTTTATTTTAATTGATGTAAATTAATATTATTTGATTGTAATTGTTAATAATTTTGTGATTGTGATTCAACAGTCTATATCCGATTTGCATCTAAAAATCAATTGATTTTGGGGTTTCAATATTTTGTTTTTGATGATGAATATTTTTTATTTATCATGTTTTTTTGTATTATATTAATTAACTTTATACAAAAACGTAGATCCGATTGTTATATAATATAGATTTTTATGAATTAATCTGTTTATAGGATTTTTTCAATTTGATATTTTCGTTATTTTTTATGTTATACAAATCCTGATTCAACTGATTGTAATGGAAAATCAGTTTATTTTTTTTTTTTTTGGTATTTCACATGTTTATGTAATCTATCAATTTTTTATGTCAATTTTGTTGTATTTCCTGTTATGATAATATGATTTTATAATTAGTTGACATAACTTGCTTTGCACATTATGTTTATGATATATAGTTGCTTT
Organism: Helianthus annuus; assembly: GCF_002127325.2. Taxonomy (NCBI): domain Eukaryota; kingdom Viridiplantae; phylum Streptophyta; class Magnoliopsida; order Asterales; family Asteraceae; genus Helianthus; species Helianthus annuus. The sequence goes on from NC_035441.2 coordinate 90,857,755, forward strand.
CATATTCATTTTTTCATGAATTTTCTGTTTGATTGCATAAATGGATTCTTTTGTTTGTTAATTATGTTGATTGCATAATAATTTATCTGATGTCGTTTGATTATGTAACCTGTTTTTGTAGGTATTTACTATGGGTGAAAGTTCATCAAGGTATTTTGTATTCATTTTAATTATTTTTTAACAATAACCTAAACATGTTTTAGTTTATTAACATTGTATTTTGTAATTCAGTTACAGAGGACCCTGGTTCTGTAGGGTAATGAATCGAGCAGACCAACTTATTATGGTAAATGAATAATTATTTATTGAGTTATTTGTGTTCTTTTGTTTTTCTTCTTATTAAATACAGTTTATTATACTTGTATTGTTTAAATCTTTTGACTATAATTATAATTCGTTTTCCATTTCATTGTTTTATTAGGCCATTCCAGATGACGCTGCGTCCAAACTATGGGGTGTTGACAAAGGCCCTACTAATGTTATGATACACACTGAAGATGGCTGTGTCTTTAATGTTTTTTTAAGCGCTTCTAAAGGGAAGTTATTTTTTTTTTCATGGTTGGTCCAATGTTGTAGGACACTTGGGACTAACCAAAGGATGTTTGGTAGTGTTTAATCCACTAGATCCTACTACTTTTAAATTAACAAGTTTCGTTGATGGGGTTAGTCGTGGCTCTTTCTGGACATATATGCTCTCTCCATCATCTAATTTTTTTGTAAGATAAACTCTGATATTAATTTTCCTAATGTATAGAAATATTACTTTAGTTATATTAATAGTAACCTTTTTTTATCATCTTACATGTCATTCCTCAATGTACTTTGCCGAGAAGTTACGATTATTCCTCAAATGATGTAACCTCTACTGTAATGATAGACAACAAAACGTTTAACGTTTCCATTGTAACGTCTGACGGTAAAGTCGGTTTTACCGTTGGTATGGACGTAATTGTTAGTCTGTTTCAGTTGGAGGTTGGTTGTTTATTGTTATTTACAAAAGGTTTTGGTCATTTTTTCTATTTAAAAGTTTTTGGAAAAAATGGTGTCGAAATCAATTATCCTGATGTAGATGTTGATGAGGTAAATTACATATTGATACTTATTTAAAAGTTTTATATATATGCTAATTTAATACATGTTATATATATTAATTTGCAGGCTGAAGTTGCACATGTAGATGCTGAAAATGAAATTGATGAACACATACATGGTGGTGTTACTCGGTTTGTTCGTATGGCTGGTGAAGATTATTTTGTAAGTTTGAATATATTTTTACAAACTGCTAAAAAACAAGTTTTCTCATTTTTTTTTACTTAATAAACATTCATATTTATTATTAATTTTATTTTTACAACAATACAGAGAATTCCTGATCCTGTTTCACGCATGGCTAAACTTGATGAAGGTTTAAAAGATTTGACCATAAGATTTTTGCATATGGATCCGCCACTACAGATTACCAACGGTACCAGACGTGAAAAAAGAAGCAAGGGTGGTGGTTTTCGATACGCTTTAACCTCTTGGAAGAAGTTCATAAAAGCCGCTCGAATTAAGGTCCGTGACCAGGTTCACTATTCTTTTGATGAAAAAACCCAGGTTTTGAGTTTTGAGAGGGTTGTACCTTACGTTAGGCGTAGTAAGTAGTTATATGACAATTACGGCGTGTTTTTTGCCTTTCAAGTTTTTTGGTTTTAACATTGGTTTTGGTTTTGAATTTCAAGTTTTTATATAATTTTCATATATTAACTGTTATTTTAATCACTATTTGCCATGTCTTTAAAGTTTAATCTATGTTATTAGTAGTTTTTATTCCCACTACATGTATGATAGATCAAAAACGATATATAAACTACTTTTAAGGATAAAATTAAATTGATATATTCCCATATTAACATTGCTGTTTATTGTTTACAAATGATATAGTGTTTATATAACTCACTGTTCAATGTGTTATATATACATCTAATAAATTTAAACATATGATATATCAAAAACGATACATAAACTACTTTTACATACATAAAGAAATTAATATTAAGGTATTCAGATAATAATATTGCTGTATAATTTTTTATAATATATTATTATGGCTTTTAAAAAATATACATAATTTAAATTTTAATCATGAAAGTCAATCATATTTATATCTCAATGATATAATATCTTTAAATTTTAACCATTTAACATGATTTAAAATAATCATTATCCTATTCGTGATTTTATCTTTTTATTTTCTGCACATAGTGTGACACCTGTGTCACTTCAACCATTAAACAAACGCCAAACCAATGAAATATCGTATTTCATACTTTGGACTTGTATAAATATGTGTATCGTTTGCACATATCAACTCTTATTCGATTTCAAACTCTACATCGCTTTCTGGGGAATTATACGCAAACTGGTGCGTAAACGTGCTCAGTTTAACGCGACAAATACTCCAGAACAGCAACATATACTCAACATACCTTAGATAACCTTTACATAACTTAGAAATAAGTTTTGAAGGCTTTGGTATGGCAAAAACAAGTTAATTCGCTTACAGGGACTAAACTTGACAAACTGCGAAAGTATGCCAATTTGAACTGTAACGAACATTCCGGAACATGTCCATAAGTTAAACATACCATAAATATCCTTTACATACCTTAGAAATAGGCTTTGAGGGGTTTGGTATGCTAAAACAAACTTTTGGATCATTCAGGGACTAAAAGTGTCAAAAAGTGCATAAGTTTGCACTTTCGCGCATAACTTACATTCTGAATACATCCGGACGTCCAAAAATTTATGTAAGCATCCTTATATTATGCCTTAGTGTATGGAATGAGAAAAATCCATTCGTCGCGTCATTTGGATCGTCTTTCGCGCTTATGCGCATTCCGTCGTAATTAAGCGAACATCACGATCGTACGGCCAAACGAACCAACATCCGGAACATTTTTGAGCATGTTTCATGTCCACAACGTTTAGGCATCATTTTAGGGCCTTAAAGTTGGCTTTACGGGCCTTAGAAGTGTCGGAAATGGCTTAAACACGCAACAGGGACCAAAACTGTAATTTCTGAAACTTGGTGCAGATCAGAAGGGGCCAGGCGGCCCGCGTAAAGGTGGCCTGCATATTGAGGTGGGCCACGTGGGACTGTCAGACCAGATTCAATGTTCGCATTTAATGCAGTTGGCCTTTCGTTCGATCAAGGGGCAATGCCCTTTCACCCAATCAAAGGCCAAAGGCCATTTTCAGTAACCACCACATTTTTTACAAGTGTACGCACCCGATCGTGGCACGATAATTGATAAACGATCCTAACGGTTATGCTTTTCCTATAAATACCCCCCCCCCCCTTTGTTCCAAAAACCCACAAGAATCTGATCTAAGCTCTAAGTTGGAACCTTTGTTTCATACCTGAGCTATTTTGATCTAGATTAGCATTCGGGGACCCTCCGTAAGTCTTCTTTCGCTCTTTTATTCGCTTTTCGAGTCCGAAAGTCAACGTTTTGTTGACTTTCTGCATTGTCCAGCCTATGGTCAACATGAAGTTCATGGAACTTCATAACGTGAGCGTGATCACGATGGTTATAGTCCGTAGTGACTATACCTACTGATTACCACGTTATCTAGGCTCAGTGACGAGTCGTAGTTTCGGCCAAAATGTGCATTCTTGCATATTTTGTAACCAAACTACTCGTGAGCATCAAAGCCGTTTGCTTTGATGCCAAACCTGTTTTCTAAACTTAGTTAAGCATGTTCTAACATGCTTAGCTCGTCACTTTTAGTATAGTGCTTATATAGGGTTGTAAGGTAAGCGATCTAAACCATCGCTTATACTTTCGAACCCGACCCATTTGGTCGATCATTAGGATCTGACCAAACACATTAGGTGACCATAGCTATAACCTTCCGAGGTTATACCTTGTGGTCACGATGTTAGGCGTTCCAAACGCGTTCTACGCGAACGACGCCTAAGGTAGCATAAGCTACCTAAACGGGTCGTAATGGGTCGCAAGCACTTAGGTTAGGTTTCATTTTAGTATGTAGGCTTTGTTAAACCATATTACACGAGTCTCCATACTCGTTTGGTTTACGAACCCGCATACTATCCGATCCTTCCGATTTTGGTCTGGTATATTAACATAGCTACCTATTAGGTGCCGTTTGATATCCCGTGATCTTTAGCATTATCTGGTTATTATACAAGAACTCCAAAGCAATCTCAGGTGAGTACATTGAACCCCTCTTTTACTGTTTTCCAAAACTGTTTTGGGGTGAAACACATGTGCCTACTTGTTACTTTCATGCTTTCCATGTTTTAACATCATAAACCTGCTATGTTCGTTAGTACATTATAGTACATTGTTTTACATTGCATTTCATGCTATGTATGCCCATTGTGTGCGTACTTAGTACATTGCTTTACATTACATTTCATGCTATGTATGCCCATTGTGTGCGTACTTAGTACATTGCTTTACATTACATTTCATGCTATGTATGCCCATTGTGTGCGTACTTAGTACATTGTTTCACATTACATTTCATGCTATCTATGCCCATCGTGTGCATACTTAGTACAATTGTTTACATCACATGCCTTCATTTTGGTATGACATTTGGTTTGTTTAACATGGAACAATACATTCATTAACATTAGCTACGCCGTTCGTTAGTAGGTAGTGGTACCATAGGAATTGACAACTCCCGTTCCTGAAATCCTGGGTTTGTTTGGATTGGAAGGAATGACCGAATTCGATATACATAACTTAGATAAACCTTTAATTTGTTTAAGGGTTTATCGCCGCAGTCTCAAGGCTTGGATGTATGCATAGTTTACAATACCGCATAAATGTTAATATCAATAGAGCATGCATTTTTCCACAAAACATAACGTTGATTTAAACCACGTTTTACTTCAACGACTTGTTTTGTGCATTTTACATATGGTTTAAGTTGATACATTTCGCTTACCATACATGATACACTTGGGATGCACATTACATGATTTACATTGAACATAGACATTTCGACATGGTTTTCACAATAACACTTGACATTTGGTTTATACATGAACAATTTACATGGTGGTTGGTTTGGGTAAATGGTTGGTGTAACGTGGCGTATGTAATATGATACAAACATGGTGGATACGCCGCTGGTACTTCCTATATATAAATGCTTGTATAGTATTACATATCGTAGCGTTATCCAAGTCATTTCAGTTTAGATATATTACATTTTACACAAATAACATATTCTTCACAAGACATTGATTTACAAACGAATTATCTTATACAAACTCATTTTACTTGGTTATTCATTTAACCATACAGTGTTCTCTTATTTATACATATCATCTGATCATATCGTTTTTCAAATGATTTACAAGACAAAGCAAATTACAAGGTTCATGACTAAACATTTTCTCAAACATAAGTCATGAATTCCGTTTTCACAAAACCAATGTATCTCACAGGCATTTTTATGCTGACGTACCTATCTTCACATGTGTTTTCAGGAGATGATGCATAGGACTTATCAAGATATACATAGGCGGACCTGTGCCTTAGTGGCTTAAAACGAGACAAGAACTAGTTAATTTATGATATGTACTATTTTGTTCTTGTTTGAACAATGTAAACTTTCATGTTTGATCAATAAAACGGAACTTCAATTGCCATGGATTTGAAACAATCGATTCTGTTACAACACTCCCCGACGTTTCCGCCACGTTTTGTATGTCCTACGTGGTCGGGGTGTGACATATAGATTATAGTGTTGTTTTTTATAGATTGTAGAAGATAGTATTATGAAGTTAGTACTACATATAGAATATAACACTAAGTATTATGAAGTCATGGTTTTACATATAGAATACTAGGTTATAACCCGGGAATACTCCTGGGTTGTTAATCTTTGTTTCTAAAAAAATAAATATATACATATATATGAATAAATGAAAATTTCATGATGAATAGGGTAGATTAATCAATGATACGAACGTCTGTAGAAGTAAACATTTATAAAATGTAATACTGAGAAAAACATTTATAAACCCTAATACTAAACACTTTAAGCAACAACTTCTTCTTTAACTTCTACTTTAACACGTGCAAGACGTCATTCAGGAATACGGGCCAAATCTTCTGTGCCTCTAAAAACCATCATATCAAATTTTGACTCCGAAATCATGTCGAAGATAATAAAGTGTTCATCTTCAATTTTCATGTCTTCTTTAATTTGATTCCATCCAGTAGTCATATAAATATTTTGACCATGTTTTTCCATAACAACCAACCATGTACGGTTAGGAAAAACGGTTATAGCACATTTGTAAGTTCAGGAAATCTCCTGATCTTATCACACATGGATGCAATTAATGTAGGTTAACATGTAATCTTATAAGATAATGTTGAAGGTGTTTGTGAAGACGAAATCATTGACTCTTTTGTGCTACTGCTTTTATGTATCTTTTTTTGGACATGCAAGTTCTCTTCTTATCATGTTTTATTTTGGTCGTTGGTAGTTTAAGCTTAAAGACAATTAGTGGTATATCATCATGACAAATACCATATTTTTGAATATATCTAACAGTGGTATCGAATCTAAATGCTTGTTGATTATCGATGTTCAAATATATATATTTATAAATTAAAATGTGGTTGTTTATATGTGTTTTGCATTATTATATAAGTTCTAACTCAATTCCAAAAAAATTAAAGAGGTAAAGTAAGGAGTAACAAAAAATTAAAAATCAATATGGATTAAGTTTTAAAACGTAAAAATACATGTAAAATTGAGAACAATATTGAATTACCTTTCATAACGTAAGAGAACCAACATCTGAAATCTGAAAGATTTTGGGAAAAAAGAATTTCATTAGTCTCTTCAATGTTTTAAACAATAATATATGATAAAACAAAATAAGAAGCAAATGAACAATCATTAGCGACGACATTCATTGGAAGTTTAGAAGAAGATGAATGTAGTTGTTTGAACGCATTATACATTTTCTAAACACCAGCAGAAAGCTAAAATAAAACATCATAACACACGGTTATAATTATAGAATCAAAACTTTTATCTTCTAAAAAAATAATTAAAACTAACATAGATTTATCATCAATGGAAAACATGAAAATACGTAGAAATGATAGTACAATACATGAAAACTTACTAGAAACTTAAAGAGTGATAGAAAAAATATGGCAACGTAGAAAAAGTCAGAATCAAGATTCAAAGAAACTTGAAGATGAAATGAAGAAGTATGTAATTTTTTTCTATTTACAGACATAACCTATTTAAGGAATAAATAATGACATCATTACAAATCAATTATAATCAAATTAATGAGCTTAATTATAGAAAAGATGTTAAATTTAGAAAGATTACGAATTTTTTAAATTAGTCAATACTACAATCTAATTTCTATAATCAGTATATTTTATAAACTAAATATAAAATTGTAACTTATTTGTACAAAGAATTTAAAATAAATAATTAGTGTTACTTTCATGAAAAGTAACTAAGGATAAGAGTAATATAAAATTTGTAATTTTCGTTTTTTTTATTGTATGATTAGATTGGTAAATAAAAAATGTAATCTCATAAAATAAGAAACATAAGTAAACATCATTTCGAACCAAACGCCAAAATAGATAACTCAAAATGTCATATTAAATAGGGAAACCATATAAATGTTTTAAAGACAAAATAAAAAACTCAAAGCAAACACTCCAATAATAAACCAAATGTTTTTTTATTGTAACAATCACTTCTCTCGTTTATCAATTCTTGGCAACATCTTCATCAAGACAAATGCTATCAATACTTATGCGAGGTTTACTTGCTGACGACCCAAGTCCCTGTTCAATCGCATACAAATCACTAAGGTTACGCTTCAGATCGGCTGATGATTGCTTCAAGTCAGCCACATAATCCTTTGAAACAGTTCCGTAATTTTTTCAAAGTAAATACAAACAAACTAATCATAAGTCCGTCTTTAAACAATTTTTCAAAGTTTACCCACTTGAGCCATTAGAGATAAATATAAAAATAACACTTTAACATCTAAAGTATCATCTTTCCATTTTCTCCACCAAAAATTTTTAATTCGGTTTCTTAAACTTTTTCTTGTTGTAAAGAGCCATAAAAACATACAAAAGCAAGAATGTATATTAATCATGTATATTTTAGTATAACGGATTATTTTTTTATAATTTGTATACACATATAGACAATAGCTCACTGTCACTCTACACTCTAAATCAAACTATTTTGACCCGACTCATACCTATTCCCAACCTTGCCCCACCCATATCAGCTACAACAAAAAACATCAACAAAAAAAATACATGTTTGGATTCTTATATTATGATACAATGACACCTACATCAGCTACAACAAAAAACAAAACTAACTAACACTAATATATAAACATGGAAAAAAGTAAACTACAAATCCAACCCAGATGGCTCAGTTCGTTAAAAAAACAATCCGTGAAACATTAATATACATTACTCAATGGAAAATACATGAAAATCTGTTGGTGGAGGTAAGATAGTTGGTGGCTATATAAGTTAAAGATCTAAATTCTATATAATCCCTTCCATCTATAATATGAAGTATATAAATCAAATAATGTATTTAACACGTGAACACCTATGCAACCATCAACTAATTAAATGAGCAGTTGAGCAACTTCGAAGGTCATTAACCAGTAAAAACCCACAATGACATTAAAGTTATAGTTTTCAATCATTTTTTTCTTATGTAGACATTTAATTTAAAATCTATCTAAGATTGTGATTCGCTCGGTTCTCGATCATAATCTGCAGAAGAACAAACAATATCAACATTCAAAAACAAAAAAGATTCAATTAATCCAACAAATCATTTCGCATTAATCACCTGTGACTTCAATTTCCAATCGATTAAGCTCGAGTTTCAACGAATCCAAAACCGTGAAACAACTTTATAAGATTGTCCGTGTCTAAACTTGGCCTCACCGTAGACCTTGTAGTACCCAAACCCCTACCTCCTCCACATCAAATAATAGATCCATTCATAAACATTATATCGAACAAACTTAAATAATCATCAACAACACAAAAAATACACATAAATGATCAAAAAATATTGCGATTAAAGATTTAAAATACATAACAATCAAATCTTGATTATATACATGCAGAATAAGTGGAATGATCTACTTATTTAATGGAATTGCATTATATAATACTTAAGTAACCAGGTATACATGAGATTTATTATTCGGTATCAAAAATTTGTCCAGATCCATCTCAAACTTACTTTTGACCTGGAAAAAGGTAAAAATATAAATAAAAAAAATGTAAAGTAATCCACTTAAATTCATAAAACTATAATTAACTAAGTGAACAAAAACCTTTAAAGTTAGATTTTCATCCACAACAACATTTGATTTCCCCTTCGGATCATCTTAAGAAACATAAAACATTAACCTTTGAAAATGAAAAAATAAAGGTAAAACAATTCAGTTAATTACAAACTCCTATAACTAGTAGTTTACCCGTCCGCTGTTCGGGTATATATGATTAACATCATCCAAACTCATTGTATATTTTAATATCACGATAACTACTTATCTAACTATTAAGAACATCAATAGCTATGCCTATATATAAAATAATGTTGACTTTTGATTTGATTTCGATTAATAACTACAACTCTTCTTGAATTGTCATACATACTAATTTAAAATCTTACATCTAATTCGCACAATTTAAAATATTTAATTAATTATTTGTAAATTAATTAACGTGGGAATTGCTAACACCATTAAATGAAGATAAATGAGATCTATTAATGTTACATGTTTACAAAAGTATTAAAAAATTATCAATGACAACCAAACGTAGATTATATTTATGTCATGAGAATATTATTTAAGAACATCAATAACAGTGTCTACATTTAAGATAATAATGACTTGTAATAAATGATAAACATGCAGGGAACATATACAAAAAAAGCAGTTAATGTTATCAAGATCTCACAATTATATTACAAAAAAGCCAAAAAAAAAAACACAATGTATACTATAATATACAACAAATCATAAACATGCAGAATACATATACAAAAAAAGCAATTGATGTCATCAGGATCTTCCAAGAATATTACACAAAAGCCAAAAAAACACAATATTTAAGTAACTATTTTTAAATTAATTAACATAGCAATTGCTAACACCATTAAATAAAGATAGATGAGATCTATCAAAGTTAGATGTTTATGGTATAGATAGTGTTTTTTATTCATGTTTGCAACTCTATATTCATGCACAATTTAACATCAACATAAACTAAATCAATTACAATTCTCTATATGATCGCTCGAAGAAAATGGAGCATCTGAAGAACTAAACAGAAAAGTCGGCATCATTAGTGATAACAATTACAAGCGAACCTGAAGCAGCATCAGATAGCTTGATGAAGTCCTCCACTCTCTCCCATCAGATTTCAAGAACAACGCAGAAGAGTTTATCACACAACTATTGAAACATGATCAGAAAATCTACAACATCCTAGCCGATCTGCAAAACAAAAGAAAGAATGAAATCGCGTGGAAGAAGGAGAGAGTCGTCGAAATCTTAGGAAGTGTTAATTGTAGCGTATAATATTTTATACATATTTCACTCTTTAATCTTTCTTTATATTTAATTTAATAAAATTAATATCCATTGGATACAAACTAAACACAATGACAAGAACACATAACATAATGTATAGAAAACCCACCTAGTTGCAAAACACAATAACCAGATGCAATAACACGATATATAGAATCAGTTGTAATACCATGGCTAATATTAACACTATCCATACCACCAATATTCAAGTATTTCTTTATTTAATTAAACAAACAATAAAATATAAAAGATTATAAAAAGATATGCAATCATCATCATATCTATCACAATCAAAACAACTTCATCATCACCGGCGTTTCATATCTACTTGAAGATCATCGCCGCCGAAGATTTGATCGACAAAAAGGTAACTTCTGATTGTAAATCTTAACGGTTTAAGTTCTATTAGTTTTCTAAACCTCTATTAGATACTTAATCAGCGACATATGCTGATTTCTCCGGCGAATAACTTGTTTGTAGACGTCAAATCTGATTTTAGGTTTCAATCATCTTCAACCTCTCATATGTTATGTATAGTTAATATATATCTTATGTATTGCATGTTATGGACATTGTCAAATTAATGTTTACAGTATAATGAGGATAATATAAGAAAACGTTGTAATCAAACATATGGGGGTGTTTGGGTTAGCTTATTTTCGACCAACTTATGACTTATAAAAGTTAATAAGTTGTTTTTTGAGTGTTTGTGTTAGTTAATTTAAAAGGGTTTTGTGTGTTGAGAAGCCATTTTTGAGAAGTCAGAATTTCTAACTTCTCACTTGTCACATATATAAGCTAATAAGTCATTTTTAAGAAGGAATCCCAAACACCCACAAACACGGATGAAAACATATGATTCTGTTATAAATTTTTTTATTTTTGGGGTTCCTTCTCAAAAAGTACTTATTAACTTATATAAGTCATAAGTGAGAAGTTACAAATACTAACTTATCAAAAACAACTTCTCAACACACAAAAATAACTTAACTAAGCTAACCCCAAACACTATAAAGACAACTTATTAAATTTTATAAGTCAATAAGTTATAAGTTGCTCCAAAATAACCTAACCCACGTACGATTACGCGAAAAGACTTATTTTACGAATATATATATATATATATATATATATATATATATATATATATTGAAAAGGTATACAGAAGAGATCTATTGCACATTATGAATTAGGAATAATATTCTCATGATATAAGATTACATTTTAACACATTGTGTATTAATACTAACAGTTAATATTAAATGTTATATATCACAGGTATACAAAAATGATTACCTCCTGCCTGTCTCTATTACAAGACCCTAAATCATTGAAACTGGTATGTTGTAATGCCTACAATAAGTAAGTGTAAACTTCATTACGTAAACTGAAATTAGTAAATGTAACTACAGGCATTACCAATTGAGTTTGTAAAGCTTGTGGGAGGAGATTACTGGAACCGGACAAAGGTAACGATAAATCATGAAAGCGGAATAAGCTGTACAGCATGGCTAAGAAGTGAAAGAGGTGAAAGTGTTGTCACTGACGGATGGATAAGTATCGTAAAAGGTCTTAAAATTGACAAAGAACACCTTATTGGTTTTGAGGATAATCAAAGAAAAATGTCTACAAATACATTGTTTCATAGAAAACGTTTGTGATGAATCGTTCTTGACAGTCAACCGTTACAGAGATTTAAAGATCATAGTAAGTATAGTTATATGTTAGTAGGAATTTGTTTTTTGTTATACTTGTCAGCAAATGGAATAAATGAATATATGTTTATAAAATATTACACAACTTTTCAGGTCATTCTTGAAGCTTATGTGAACAAATTTTACTGTTACTGACCAGTAAAAGATTCTTATAACATATACGCAGCAGGTCAGTGTTGGAAAGTTGAGACCGAAAAAATAAATGCATGCTACGTTTTTGCTAAAGGGTGTCCGGAGATGTTTGAATATATTGACATAGAAGACGGTGATATACTGATGTTGATGAAAACAGACAGCGAATCGTTTGACTTGACACTTTATCGTAGCGGAGTTGAGGTTGTTTTTAGAAAGAAGGAGACAACTAAAGTCAACTCAGTTGTTGAAATACCTAAACACACATACTATGAACACTTCAACTCTGTAAGTAATTTAAAGTAAGTTAAAATGGTTTGCTAGTCAATATGACTTATTTACGGATGTTATCGTATAACAGATCTTCACTGATCAAGAAGACTCAATCGACCAATTGATTATTACTGAGGTAATGAGTTTACATATTTTTACAATACAACCTTTAGATATGGAACCAACCTTGTTGATCTCATGCTTTATAGAATTGTCAGGACATCCAACCAAAGCACCAAACTTCAAGTCAAAGCCTTTAGATTTGTTCTGAAATTTACAAAACAAAATATAAGCAAACATGATAAGATTCAGCATAAACATCACCAACTTTCACTAACAAAATAATTTACATACTTTAACATAAAAGATTTACCTTTGCAGCTCCGATTGAAGACATAGTCAAGTTAGGAAGTACTCCAAACAATTCTTCAAACTGAAAAACAATATACTCATTAATAAAATAAACTGCCATGTTGAACTAAAACAATGTTATCTTACAGTTATAAAAGAATTATTACATACATCTCCAGTTTCATCAGATATCTTACTCAACTTTTGAAAATGATCATCCACAAAAATGTTGTCAGCCACAACCTGGAAAAAAAAAAACAACTGTTAATCACTGTTGTCATAGTATATTACAAAAATAAACCAAAAAACACAGTATCTGTAAAAAAACACAATGATTTTTAAAAATACACAACATGATAAAATATTTTACAAGAATTATTACGCACGTTTCCAACTTCATCACATGTCCTGCTCAACATTTGAAAATGATCATCCACAAAAATATTGTCAGCCACCACCTGGAAAAGAAAAAAAATTGTCAACCACTGTTGTCATAGTATATTACAAAAAAAAAAAACAAAAAAAACATCACAAAAAAACACAATAGCTGTAAATAACACAATGATTTTAAGTAACACACAATATCATAAATAATAACAGAAACTTCATCATAAACTTGCTTCTAAATGTACATTCTCATTAGAGCAATAAGAAAATTCATGCAAATGACCATCCACACACTTGTCAGTTACAACTTGACAAAAAAGCATATCAATGATTTTTTACTATAATAACACAAAGGATTCCTACAAACACAAAACGATTGTAAAAAACACAATGCTATGTAAATCCCAATACTTGACAAAACAAAATGATAATACATTTCCAACTATATTAGAAGACTTCATATCTGCTGGCTGCTTCATTTCCACAACGCTGTCCAACCCAGCAAACTGAAAAACAAAGCATCATTATTCAAATGAACAAACATGGTTAAATGAACACAATACCATATAAATTAACAAAAACCTTGGGGCAGGAGGAAAACTGCCTTTTTGTAAAGTGTCTTTTATCATTTCCTCTTCATAACCCCTTTCAATGAAATCCGTTTGGTACTCCATTTTGGGGAAAGATGTTTTACCTGCAAGATCATCGAGTTCAAACACCTCCGAAATGGTTTGAGGTGTTATTGTAACTGCAACACCCTTTATTGAAGAATTAATGGCTATGGGCTTTTTATCTTTAGAATCAAGTTTAGCATTTTTCCAAAATTCTTGTTGGGTTGCCATATAAACTGTAGCATCATAAGTCAACAAAGTTTCGTACTTTGAAGACGAAAGAGCATCTATGATGGAATCGAAGGTTTTAGTGTGACTTGGTTTTGTGAGTAGACCCAAGTAATTGTGAGAAGCTTTGAAAGGAAGTGCCATGGTGGTTTGAAGGTGATGAAGAACGTTTGAAGAAGATGAGTGATTTTGAGAGAAATTGATGATAACTGCTTTGAGAAAGGAATTTTGAATTCGATTCGACAGTAAAAACCCTGTTTGGGGGTTTTGATCAGGGTTTTATAAAGGGAAAAAGTGAATGCTGACGTGGCAGCGATTACAAAAGATCTGACCGCTATCTACTGTCCACGTGCCAACCCCTGATGAGTAATGGAAGACAGTTGTTTTATGAAACCACTGATGAAGCAAGATCAGTGGTTGCAAACGGTTATACTGGAAACAGTGGGTGACTCTAAGCTATGAGTGGATAGCCATCAGTGGGTTAAAACACTGATTTTGAACAACAGTGATTACCAAGGAAATGAAAGAAGAAGGGATGACTTTCAGCAGTGGACAGTATTAACAGAACAGGTGTATGAACAAAAACAATGGTTATGGCAGACTTTTAAGGTTTATGAAATTTTTTTTCATTTCAACTATTTTAAGGATGCAAGACTTGTTGATGAGATGGTAGAAAGCCAGCAAGAAGGCAAATGTTTCAGGATTGACCTTTTGAAAGAATCATTTTTCATTGAAGTTGTCAAGTGTTTGGTTAAATGAATGACTTGTAAAGGATTGATGTTTTTAAAAGGTGAAGCTGCACATGTAATATATGACACACACATACACAAAAATAATGACATAAAAACACAATGACAAAAACACAGTTGTATAACATATTTGTAGACAAACAACACACGTTTGGTTTTTTTTTTTATAAATTATGAAACAATTTAAAAGTTAGTAAACTTTAGATAAACCTGTATCTAGATACTAACACTAAACGGTTAATGGCAGGAACGGTTACATAATGTAGAAACTGCTTGGGGAAACGATGCGACTAACTGAAAAGACACACGTTTACACACAGTTATTACTACACACACAAACCCATTCAGTTAACATGGGAAACTTAAACTGATACACGCTTTATTACACATGAATCAACGAAAAATATTAATAACC
The DNA here is from genome assembly GCF_002127325.2 of Helianthus annuus. Lineage (NCBI taxonomy): Eukaryota > Viridiplantae > Streptophyta > Magnoliopsida > Asterales > Asteraceae > Helianthus > Helianthus annuus. The sequence goes on from NC_035441.2 coordinate 90,873,279, forward strand.
TTTGTAATTATAACATAATAATCCAATCACTTTTTTTTGTAAAAAAATAAAATATAATATAAATGGGTTAAACAGGTCAACCTGCCAACCCTATCGGGTCGGAATAGTCGACAAACACCCAACCCACCTTGCTGCAACACCATTTGCCAATTCACCTTGCCGCACCGCACAGAATGTAACATTTTGAGTTGCCGTGATTTGCCGAGTTGTTTTGACGTCCCCAATCCCATCACCCTATATAGAAGTCTATTAAAAGATAGTGACGGACCCCGGAATTATTTCTTGGGGGTAAGAGTGAGGGTTTAAACAAAAATTTCAAATGGTGTGATCGGATTTTTTGCCTGTAAAATACACTAAAAATATTAGGGGGTTGGGGGGGGAGCCCACCCAAACTTATGCTTAGGTCCGTTGTTATTTGTTACCCAATTAAATACAATATAAACTTCTATAAATAAATAATGTTTGAATGAGATTTAACGGGACATCAACTTCAAGAAGTTCAATGGGTCATATTTTAAGAATATTTATAAATAAGTGATTTATATGTATTTTTTTAACGGCCAACAGAATCAATCCCGAACACTCTCGGGGTACCCACTGGACAAACGGAGTACTCCGAGAGTAACCCGAGTCCACCACCAATTCAGGGGAAAACCCGATAACCCACCCTCCCGTAGGCACGACGGTGAAATTACCGGTAAAACTCGTTTGGCTCAAGGATCTAACCCATGTTTCCATAGGTCTCCTATCATTGTCCACTGGTGTCTCACTCTGCACCAAATGAGAGTTGAACCTGCACCTCTCAAGAGAAATGCAAGCCTTCCACCACTTGATCTAAAGATCATTGGCTTGATTTATATGTATTAGTTACAAACAAATGAGCCATTTTTAAGGCTAATTTTAGTTGTCCAGAATTAAATCTGAGTTTTTAAGCAAAGAAGTTTCGCCTTTTACTACTAGGCTACAACCAAAGTGGCAACAAATAAATAAATGTATCTAATAAATCCCACTTGGAGTAAGGTGTATATATAGTAATTATATAATTACTCTAGGGTAATAAACATATTTAACGTAATTATATAATTACTCTAGAGTAAGTCTGATCTAACTCAAATATATATTTACAATTATGACACCATGTTTTTTCTTTCTTTTTGTTTCCTTCACTTCGTATGCTTTGTACAATAAATTCATTTGCATCTCAATTTAACCCTATATATATTTCATAAATTAGTACGCTATTATAAATTTTTACATTGACATGGCAATTAAAAATTCTTAGTCTATTATCTTCTAACCTGAACAAAATATGAATTTAGCATGTGGATTGTAAGTGGGAATCGAAAACGTAAGTAGAAATGTAGAATAACAATATACTGATCAAAGAGTGTTTGTTGATCATTTTTATGATAATTGTTTATCCATCAACTCTAAGATTATTAAAGATATCGAATGAATGTTGCTTTAGCCTCCTTATTCAAGAGAAACCACTGAAGTTAGAAGAATATTATTCAAGTCTCCAACCTTGTAAGATGAAAATGATGAATGTTTTTATACAAAAACACAATGCTATAGTATAGTACAAAGTTACATATATAAAACATAAACAACTGCAAAACTTCGTGGTCTAATAAAAACACAATGACATAACACAATGTGACGATAAAACTTCACCTCGTGAAACTGCTACACCTAAAAAACATTCAAATTCTGGCCATAACCCTCTGGTGGTTATTCTGGTCAGGATTAAACCTCATAATTAACCATCTAATTTGTACGGTCAGGATCAATCGCACACCTTTATATAGGAATATGAAGAAACTCCCACTACCTACAGAACTGCATTTGTTTTTTTTTTCAAATTGCTTCCTTTTTTGTTGGATGTGTCTTAGGTGGAGAATGTGGGCAGAAAATCATGGGTGGAACTAACTAATTAGCAGTTTTTTATTTAATTTTATAGTTATTTTATTAGATCGTAGAATGTTATCTACTATTTATTAGGCTGACCAGCTCAAAGTGTCAATCTGAACTGTCTTTAGGAGAAAATTGCTTTAATTAAGAAATAACTGTTACATATTCAAAAACACAATGTCTTCAAAAACACAATGTTAAATTGTATTTATTCAATTATGTGTTACTAAAATTCATAAATAACCGTCAAGATTGGACGTATTAAAAACACAATATCTTCAAAAACACAATGTTAAATTGTATGTGTATTATGTGTAACTAAATCAAATAAATATTGACTTATGACTTTTCTAACACAATGATTTATAATACTGCAACTTATAACAAATGGGATAACATTCGAATACATTTTAATGCATTAAAAATGGTTAAATAAAATTGATACATCCCGAGTTTTACTTGTTAGAAAGGTAATATTTATTAAGAGATCGAATTAATGGTTGTTACTTAATATATAATTTAAGTTTTTCTTTCAGGTGTTGCATGCTACAACTAAAATTGATGTGTGTGCTGCAACTCAAATTCATCCTGACACAAATATTAATACACCTTTAAAATAAATATTATATATTACTTTGTTACATGTTTAATTAAAATTAATTTTTAGAGGTAAATTAGTTTTACTTTTTTATTGTTGCCAGATGATACATTCAAAAATGAATAATTGGATTTAGTAACGAATTTTATCTTGCATGTATTTTATTGCAGATGTGTAATTAATTAAATAGGAGAGTGGAGAACGTGGGGAGTAATTTTAGGTAACTTCCTAAGTGATGCACTCTAAAAAACTGCCAATTTTTTTAGGGTTATTACGGATGAGATTTAATCTCACAAATAAATGCCATGGTCAGACGGCCAAATAAACGTAGGTGTTGTTATCACCATAAAATTAACAAACAAAAAAGATATATATACATATTACATGTCAATGATAACAGTGTACATATAGTATTTCATTATACGTTTAATGTAATGCATCTTCTTTGTCCTTATGTTTATCTCAGCAATCTCACCCCATTCTTAAACTATAATGAACTTGTTATATCCATTTATATGACCTAATCATCAATGGCATAGATACATCGGGCAGAAAAGAAATCACTTTTGACCGGATTTCATTTTGCAGTTTCCACGATTCAACATCCACGCTATACTTCTGATACTAACCAACATATGGAGTTCATCTAGTATTGTGTTTTTCACAAAGAATTTTGTTTTTATAAATGCTTTGGTTTTTTGTATAATATTGTGTTAGGAAATTTGAACTTTGTAGTCAACTCCTAGCCTATACCTAAATACCTCATGTAAATAATAACCGCTCAAGTTAACTACCTTCTAAAAAAAGGGAGTTAGTGAGGGTGGAGGGAGGTTATTTATTTATCAAGAAAGAAAAGTTTTATTAACCATTAATACAACAGTTGATGTTATCAGTTTTGTAGGAGAACATGGTCGACAACTACAAAAAACGGTTTAACCTGAATAATAAACTGCTAATACATATCCTAATTAATATTATAATGGAGGGAAATATACATAAAATCTGAAAGTTGACGACACTGTATGTTGTAAATAATACAAAATAAAAAGTAGATCATGTCATATAAAAACACAATGTTTATACAAAAAACACAATGCTATAGTATAGTACAATGTTACATATATAAAACAGAAACAACTACAAAATTCAAAATCCCGATAACGTCTAATCCAACTGGGACAGGTTTCTAAAATTTACAACATTCAAACTGTGTGTATATTGAAAATCCCGATAACGTCTAATCCAACTGGGATTAGTAGGCGAAATGTTGGTTAATTCTCGTACACGTTAACTCAAACTTTGTTATTTAGTAGACGCAAGATAACATCTTTGCTTCGTTGTGTACACTCTAAAAAGTTTTAAGGAAAAACAAATAATAACGAAATTTCTTCAAATATATAATGGCGTATTTCAATTATTTCAATTAAAATGCATACAACAAAGACAATAAAAATATGTAAAACAAATGCAAGATACAATGCATCATAACGTTACGCATTGATGGCAAAGAAAGCCATTTGTTGCACATACATCTACATTAGATCACACACCTTACTGGAAGCCTGATTGATATCTCAAACAGAAGTATATCGTCGTGATATAATTATTATTACCTACGATTCGATAAAAGTTGTATTCGAACAACTCAAATATAATTGTTTTTTTATAGTCACAAACTTAACAGATACCGAGCAAACAACAATGATACCAGTTCGTATTCGTTTTTATTATTTTCTCGAGATGGCGGCATAAAGTTTGTTGAACAGGAAGTTGTATGTGCAATATAGTATTTTTTGGTATCGTAAGCTTAATTGAGCATCGGTGCCATACTGATTACCTAATGAACCAAACCAATATCAACAACACTGGTACCGGTAAGGGTATTCATTTTTATGGTTTTCAATTGGTGTAAGATATATGTCGATTGTTATACCAAATGTTGGTATCGTATAATTGGTACTTATACTGAATAACATTTATATTTTTTTTTTTGCTATTTTAATATTATAATAGTGTATTATTATGGTTTGAGTTATTGTACAAAGGCTAAAATAAATAAAAAGTGTAAGAAGCCACCATAGAGTGACAAGTGTCAAATGTGGAATCAAGTGGAAAATGTATTTTCATCGAAGAGAAAAAATCAATATGCATATGCTTTTCACATGCTAAGACACATGCACATGCAAGTCAAATGCTTAACCCCCCTCATTTTTAAACGTTCGTAACACTTTTATAAGTCATTTGTTTAAATAGAAAAAAACTATACCATAAAAATCGAGCATCTTTTTATCTTTAATACGAGTATCCTATTGTTATAGTTTAAATAAAAAAACAAAAACGCAATCGCTTAAACACAATGGACATAACGTAAAACACAATGAACATAATGTAAAATACAATGAGTATCAAGCTAAAAACATAATAAAAAGTAGACTAAAAGCACAATTGACAATAGATAAAAAAACACAATGGAAAACAGATTAAAGCACAATAGACAACAAACTAAATACACAATAGACAATAGACTAAAACACCATGAACATCATAACAAAAAAACACAAAGGACAACATACCAAACACAATGGATAGCAACCTAAACACATTGCATAGAAAACTTACCTAGTTGAAAAGCACAATAATCAGAGCCAATAACACAATGTATAGAAAACCCAAATATAACCCATCTACATTGTATTATAAGTTCTGATAATTAAACACAATGGTCATAACCCAAAATAACATTGTGTTATAGGTTCTGATAATAACACCATGCGTAGAAACCCTAGTAACAACGTAATAACCAAAACACAATGACCTGAACCTATAACACAATGTTTAGAAAACACATCTTTATTGTGTCATACATTGTTCTACAGGTTTTGATGATAAGACAATGCACAAAACCCAAAATAACTTTGTGTTATAGGTTTTGATAATAACACAATGTATACCCTAGTAAAAATGTAACTGAAAAACTCAATGACCAGAACATTTAACAGAATGCATAGAAAACTCATCTTCATTATGTCATATATTATGTTATAGGTTTTGACTATAACACAAAATATTGAAACCCTAATAAAAAATGTAATGACCAAAACAAAATACAATGTATAGTTAGTAAAAGATGTAATTTTTTATTTTAATTTTATATAACAATATTATACTCATAGGAAAGATAAAAAAACACTCGTTACTATGTTTTTTTTTTTAATTTTTAGCGAACGACAATGTATAAAAAATCTATTTACTTTTTAAAATGATGGGAAATTGACAAGTGTCTACATGTGAAGAAAAAAAGTCAACAAATGTATTATATTCCTTTTATACCCTTCTAGTAATTTTTCCCCTATAACTAATCTCAACCCTCTAAATCTAAGATCGATGGACCAAAATCTTTTTCACTTTTTTTTTATTTATTTTGCACTTTGTATTTTATACTAACCCTTACGATTATTATATTTACATTCAACATTAAACATATTTTGATTTTAACTTTTAACGATCTTTTATTATTACCGCTACTGTCTTGACAACATAGGTAATGATGCTATATAACATCTATTAAGTTTTTTTTTTATGAAAATGATGTAGATTACCCTTTTTAATTTTGTATTAATATAATGTAGTGCTTTATAAATTTCGAATATATTTTCGATATGTGCTTATTGTTATTGTTATTGTTATTGTTATTGTTATTGTTATTGTTATTGTTATTGTTATTGTTATTGTTATTATTATTATTATTATTATTATTATTATTATTATTATTATTATTATTATTATTATTATTATTATTATTATTTGATAACTTTTATTCGAATGGGTCAAACACAGTTGATTTATTTATCGTCACTAACCGGACATATACCAATCAAACAATATCGGGTAATTAGGGTGCTACGGTTTGGTTTAAAACCTTCAAAATTGTTATCAATTTGGCTTCCTTATCATATTTTTTAACCGAGTATTTGGTTTGAGAATTTCCAAACCGTACCGTTTAGTATTTATACTTAAACGATCAACAAAAACCAAACCAACTATAAGATTTTGGGCTACCAAACTTTTATATTTAACTTGGGCCTATATTTAACCAAAGCAGCTATAAGATTTTGGGCTACAAAACTTTTAATATTTAACTATATATTTTTGTTTTATGTCACGTTACATTAGGGTATTCATGGTTTGGTTTAAAATCGTGAAATCATACAAACCCAACACCAATTTGGTTTTGCAGTTGGTTTTTTCTTTTAACTTTCAGTCGGGCATTTTCAGAATTTTTAAACCGTAGTGAACGGTTTGGTTTATCATTTTTACCAAAATACAACCATATAAACCAAACCGGACCGTTAGTTTAAAAATATTTCAGTGTTTTAAATTGTATATATACACAAATAATATTTTGGTATAGTGACGATTTCAGTTTGTATGGTTGCATTCAAATGATGTAATGTATTATTTTTTAGAACAATCTGGAAATAGATCTCGTGTTAGTGTTAGTAGTGGGCTAATGAGGAATTTATTTTTTAACATGACCTGAAGAATTTATTTTTTAACTTAACCTGGACTTCTCTTTTTGTTTTGGACATTCTACACCCAAAATGTGCCACTAAATTCAAACTTTTAAAAACTTGTATTTGATTAACTTGTTTATTTATTTTTACAACCTTTTTATTTTATAGTTTATGCATCTTATACAAAATCCCTAACAAAAGTCCAAACTCCGAAATCAAACTGGAAACAAACCATTAGTAACGGTTCGGTTTCGGTTTTGGATAATTTTATACCGTCGTTACTAACGATTCGGCTCACGCTTTAACGTAAAAACCGGACCGTAAACACCCCTAAACTACATGATTATATTGTTTAACAATGCATTAAACTTAGATCAAAATATGTGTTGAATAATTCATTCCGTTCCTTAATGGATAACAAACATGTCCTTACTAATATAACTAACTATCGAGCCGACACTGGAAGTAACCTTTCTATTTCTACAGGGTAGAGGTAAGGTTGTCTACATCTTACTCTGCTCAAACCCTAACTTAGCTTTGCTATTGGTGGTATTTTACTAAGTATGGTGATGATGAACTAACATAATGAAAAACTAACAGTAAATATATCTCCAACTGGAGTCGAATTTACCAACATGCTTCCATTATACAAAATACATAAATATCTTTATATCATACAATACAAGTTCACCGTCGTGTCTACGGGGAGGTGGGTTACCAGGTTTTCCCCGAAAATGGTGGTAGACGACTCGGGTTACTCTCGGAGTACTCCGTTTGTCCAGTGGGTACCCCGAGAGTACTCGGGATTGATTTGTTGGCCGTTCGAAAAAAAAAAAAAAAAAAAAAAAAAAAAAAAAAAAAAAAAAAAAAAAAAACAATCCAAGTTAATTAAATAATTTACATCAAAAGTGATTGACTTCATTAATCAAATTCATACATGTAATGCAATAAAAACTAACATACTTCAAGATACAACCAAAAGCGATTAATTCAAAGAAATGAGACCATTTTTTCCTACACCATAAACAAAAAACCAAATCTTAGTATAATCAATATACATTAAAACCATATTCGACCGTTTGTACATCGTGTTTATCTTTTTTTAACAACATTATATTAACAAATAGAAATAGATGCAGTAAGCCATTGGCACCCAAACAACAAAATACAAGACATCAATTGATCAAATTTCTAACATTGAACTCACGCCACCAACCCCAATCAAGATCTATAAATTTAGATCCACACTTAGCTAACCAGAAATGCATTTCTTGCATCTCCTCCAAAACCTTGGCAATCGACCCATTGAACTGCAGCTCGTTTCTATGCTTCTTCCATATCGTCTAGAAGGTGTTAAGAAAGGCCACACCCACCACTTTCTTCCACCGCTTAGATCCATTAAACCTCCTCAAGAGATTCCATAAGCCTTTAATTGAGAACTGATTTCATGGCAGCGGGATTTTTAACCAAACCAAGATGCACCAGCATATTGAGCAGCTTATGATGCACGAGGCTAGAACATAATCACAGTTCTCTAAATCCATCCCTCACCTGCAGCATATCGGGTCCTGAATCTACACACCTCGACGAATCAGGATTGATTTACATGGGGTCTTTTCTTCAAAGGCTCTCCACATGAAAAACAGCCTGCTACAAGCTAAACCTGTATTGACCCATTACCCACCGTTTGACCCGTTTTGTCACCTCTTGCAGATATACAACAATAGGGTTATAGGGCGGAAGGTCAAGCGCAAAAAGCCATGTGAGCTCGAATATAAACCAAGCATTCAGGTTCTCCTTAGCCATAAATCCATAACAACAATATAGTTGCTAACAACTAAAGTACAATCAACTTTTCCACGATATCGTTTAACAGAATTAACTGCTAAGAAGATTAAGAAACAAACAAAAACCAGTGAGTAAGCATAAGAAAGCCTGCTACTCCATATACTGAAAGAGTTGACTTTCATTGGAGTAGAAACAACCAGAGGGGCTTCCGGTGAATCACTAACTGCAAATTTCTCGTGCATGAAATGACTATCAACAATTAAGTCGTCTTTGGGGACAATCTTGTAGCAGTAGCAGCTCTTCAGTCCCACTTGATTTCTGTAGCATTTGTGGGACCCATCTTTCACCTGTTGGAAGTTCCATATCACATTAAATTTACCCACCGTAGCAACCAGATGGCGTTCTTGCTTCCCATCGCTCGTGACCAAAATCCACTTCCCGTCATACGTAACATCCACATGCGTAATTGTCATTCCACCAGCTCATGGAAGCTATATGTTTTTATATTGTTGATTCAACTTCCTCTTTCACCTATAAACACAATATTATCAACATTACTATAGATAAATAAAAACATATTATAAAAAAAAAGTTAAAAAGACTAATATGCCTTTAATGGGCTGTAATTACTTACCTAATTGACAGTGAATGCCTTCAAATGAGTATGCTTCCGGATACACGCCTTCTTTTCCCATGAAAGCCCAATATACCACCAAGAACCCCCAAATTTGGTTCCATGACAGCCGACTATATCACTAAGAACCCCCAAAAACGGCTATGTGACAAGTCCAACACTCTCAGATCTTTAAGCATGGTTAATGAAGGAATCTCGAAGGCTACACAAAGTTGAAACCGACTCCGGTAATGACTTGATGCCGGTTTTAGAGAGGTCAAGTACTTTAAGATGCGACATCTGCATAAAGAACGAATCGAGAATGTTTTTAGAAAGTGGGTTCCTCTGAAGAAGCAAAGTAGACAGTTTCTGGCAGTTTGGATAATCAGGTACAATACTAATACCGTTATCCATCACAGAGAAGCCCACTCAACATTTTCGATCCATACTCTTGCCAATTGGTTTAATTTCGATGCAGATTTATTTATCAACATCGGGCCCTCCCTAGCTATCCGGATAGCCATATCCCTAACTAAATCATGCATCTTGACGTAATCTGAACCAACGTCTTCGAGCAAGCAAGCATCTTTAAGCATTTCAAGCACTGTGTACCCTTTGTTGATTTCTTTTTCTCGATCTCCGTTTCCAGTTATCAATCCTTCTGCCATCCAGTTGATGGATATATTATTCCATTGTTATATATAACTTGTCGCTTCAGCACCAGTAGCAGTGTGGAAACAATTGATTAACATTGCAGTGGCACTTCCATCAGTATAACCTGAAATCACACACTAAATCTGTGTCACAAATAGCTAAAACAATAGATATATTAAATACAAGGTTACCACAAAATTGCAATAGAACCACTAACAGTATCTAAAGATAAAGATAAAAAGCGATCAACGAATGACTTACAAAATCATGCGTCAAGTAAGTATCTCGCAGTAATCACAACAATACCTACAAATTCAAAAAAAAAATGGGGAATTCAAGTCAATTCATTCATAACAAACATCACGTATCAAATTTGATTAAAAAAGAAACAACAACAAAAATAAAAAAATAAAAATAAAAATGAAATATCACCAAGGCATGATGACGTCCAAAGAGCCAAAAGGTTGCTTAATTTGTGGATTACTAAGCATACCATCTGGTAATTGTGTCATATCTGTAATTCCAAAAAAAACGACATAAAGTGTTAACTAATAAACTTAAATCAAACACAAAATCATGAATAAAAAGAAGAAATTAGAGTCTAACCTGTGAATAATGAAGAAATTAGGGCAGATCTAAAGACAAATTGAAACTCCGAATCACCGACAAGTCTCCGAGACTGCTAAACGATCCAAACACATTTCCGTCGAAGCTTCCATAAAGTCGATCAGTTGAAGAACTGTCACACCCTGGCTTTGCGGAAGCGTGGTTAATTTGGTGTGACTTCTTAATACCATAGCTTAATCATAACAAGCTATATGATTTAAAAATATGCAAGATCATCCATTGATAATAAAAATATTAAACATTGTCTTAACAGGTTAACACCCAACAACCATAACTTGTCTAAACATTACAAATGCAAACTTAAAATAAACATGGTTCAGGGACTGTGACTTGTCCAGGAAAGAGTCACAAGCCTCGAACCCTGGATGACCTCGGGCCTAATGCAGCGGAAAACAAGCCATACCGCGCCAGATCGTTAGTTTCCTGAAATACATGTAAGTTGAAAAATCAACAATAATGTTGAGCGAGTTCATGCGAAAGTGAGTAAATAAACCTTTATCTTTATCAAAAACCTGGTATGTAGCAAATAAGGAAAAAGAGATCACCAATGGTTTGCAAGGCCATTGATATGTGTGAAGTGCAAGTAGGGATGACTCAAACCTAGCGGATTTATGCGTCGGGCACTAAGTCACCCCGAGGTCCGTTCAGCTGGACCTGGGGCTGGGCTCGCTACACCCAGATAGATCTACCGCTCCTGTCCCTCGGTCCTACTACGAGGATTAATGGCCTCAAGTTGTGCCTACCCACTCACATGATCTAAGTAGTAACCCTCCTTACGCTAACCATACCATGTATAAACATATTCATAATCATTGTAACATGTATTTCACCCCCGCAGTTTATAAAACTGAAAACAGTTAAGAGAAAAGGGGGACATGAACTCACAGTGAGTGCATCACAATACCAAGTAATCCAAATATCCAACTGCTGCGCAACGACCTACATGTGCTAATTCTATTAGACGGATGGCCGTGCCTTAGCTTTATAGTTTACATTTTCGGGAAACAGTTAGACAACCGTTCCGCGTATATACTTGGTAGAGAACCTCCTTCCCAAGGATGGGGGAATTAATACATGCGTGTTTATAATGTTAAGTCTCACTTAATATATTTTATTTCTCATTCCCAAAATATAATTATTTTTCTCAAAAATAATATATTTTCTCTTTACATAATACTTTCCAAAATAATACGTTGACAATATCCGTATTTATGAATATTTCCGGATAAGGCGTAAGTTACGTTTTGGCGATTAAGTGGTAATAGTAATTACCGTTGTAACTTATATGTTTGTCGTATAAGCGTTTGTATTATTTTGGGTTCGACAAAGTTAGTAAATATTATTTTTACTCTAAAAATAATATTTATACATTTTCACAAAATAATCATAAACAGTGTTGTGAAAAATATATTTATCGAATAAATATTTATCACGTTTATTTTTGTGAAAACCCCACCTCCGAATATTTGTAAATAAAGTCATGGCGAATTATATTTGAAAATATGTCAAAAGTAGTCTAACACTTGTAAATAATTCTAAGTGTTAGATTTTTAGAAAATTTCGCCAGAGTTTCCCCTGTAACTGGAGGTGGCCACGCTTTTAAGCGTATCATTTTCTCTTACAAAATCATTCCAATACTTCTTTTAAATCAACCAATCAATTTCCAACACATTAAACAAGTTTCAACACTTCAAACTTGTAGACTAGTATGTAAAATCGCATTATTACATGAACTTGTAGTTTTTCTAAAACTATTGTGTAGATCTCGTTATATTTAGTGGATCTATGTATAAAATAGTTTAGTCTTGCAAAAACCCCGTTTTTGGAACAAATCATTCTTTACAACTTCCCGACAATTTTTATAAAAATTGTTATTTTGTCGGATCTTTCGTTTCACAAGTGTTTATACACTTGTAGTTTATAAAAATCATCTTTGTTAGCATGTTATCCAACTTATATAAAACATGATTTTCTCGACACTTGGTTCTACGAATGTACCACTTGTACATACGTAGATCGGCTCGTTTTAAATACTATTTTTCATGTCAAAACACTTTTACACAAGTTCATGTTTCCCGTGTGGTGAAGTTTCACCTTTTAACCCTCGTACCGCTAGAAACATGCTTATGTTAAGATACATGATCTTAACAAAGTCGGGTTAAACGATGATAAGAGCCACCACATCGTAGATCGGGCCTCAAAAATCAACATATTCAAGTACTACGACTTTTACACGCGTTATATGCTTTTAACCAACAATATTCGAGTTTTAGTAGACTTTTAGATTCAAAAGATGGGTTACCGACTTTTAACCGTTAAAAATCCTTTTAACCACTTTAGATACGATCAAGAACGAGTTTTAAATGTTATACCTCTAGCTCGGGGCTAGGGAAGATCTTTGGCGAAAATGGCGTGGATAAAAGCAAATGAACGAGGTCCTCCAACTTCCGCTTGCTTCAAGCTTCCTCGTACGTGATCCCCGACACTTGTGTGAGCTTGGAATGGCAAGACAAGAACCGAAAATATGATGGATGGGGGTGGGTGGTCACGGCCGAGAGGAGAGGAGGGCAAGAGAGAGAGTGAAGTTGGTGAATGTGATGATCTCTCATGTGTGGGTGTGTGTTTATATAGAGAAATTTGTGCCATCGTCCAACGGTTTATGCGTCGTCTAGATATCCACGAAATCAAATTAAATAATCAAAAGGTGTACCCTTATGTCACATCATAGTGACCGATCCCATTAGGGGGGGGGGTATCCGGTTGGCTCTTGATCGTTCAGTTAGAGTTTAGTTAAGTTAAGTCGGTTAACTTTAGGGATTAACCTCGTTAGTTGTTTGATGCGTTATAGTGCGGGTGTTAGGGTAATCAGGGACCCTAACTGGCTCAGAAAAATACCAATAATATTTCTGGCTATATTTTTATGTTCCGGGTATAGTCCGGTTGTTCGGTCGGATAGTAATCCGCTAAAGTGCTTACGTAATCCTTTAAGCGTTGTAAATAATATTTTTAGCGACACAATTTATTCTGCAAAGTGTCAGGAATAATTCCTCATATTTTGGCACTTTATTAATTAGCTAGAAGCTAGTGTGTTGATAAAAGTGCTGTGTTTTGTGCTTAGAGTACGTTTTAGGCACATCCAATCTCTGTATCTTATTCCTAGAGATGCAATTATACAACCCTTGTATCCCTACACACACTACGGGTGTAGTAAAATATTTCTGGCTCGTTCAGGCCTTTAGAGGCAGTGTTTGCCTAATGCTGGCTATATCAGCATGTTCAATAGGTTATCCGTTCAAATGCTACTGTGCTTTTGTGCATCATGTTTGTCACTAGAGTTCAGTAAGTAAATAATGTAGTGACGGAAAATCAAAGTATGATGCAGATATGTACAAGTATCAATAATCAAGTAGCAGTTTATCATAAATCTCAGTTAAGCACAGTAATTAGGCAACAATTAATAGTTAATTAAGTCGTACGGATACCTGGTTTTGTGAGGGTTGTCACATTCTCCCCCCGTTAAATAAATTTCGTCCCGAAATTTCAAATTCTGCTTGTAGAAGCAGGGTTCTTAGGAAATAAGTGGGGGTATTTCTCTTTCATTCGGTCTTCACGCTCCCAGGTGAACTCAGGACCATGTCTAGCATTCCAGCGAACTTTGACGAGCTTGACACTGCTCCGGCGGGTCTTGTTAACTTTCCAATCCGTGACCTCGACTGGTTCTTCAACGAAGTGGAGCGTGTCATCAATATGAATTTCGTCGGTAGGAATGGCAACGTTAACTTGGGTTGGACTTCTCTTCAGATTGGATACATGAAATGTATCGTGAACATTATTCAGTTCGGCAGGTAGATCCAACTTGTATGCTACGGTCCCAATTCTTTCCAAAACCTTGAAAGGACCAATGTAGCGCGGATTCAACTTCCCACGCTTCCCAAAGCGTGCCACACCCTTCCAGGGTGATACCTTCAACAAAACCATATCCCCAACCTCAAACTCCTGAGGTTTCCTTTTCAGATCTGCGTAGGTCTTCTGACGGTCACGAGCCGCACTAATGCGATCTTGGATTTGCGCGATCTTATCTGTAGTTTCCTGAACTACATCGGGACCTACCAATTGTCTATCACCTGCGTCAGACCAACAGAGCGGCGACCTGCACTTGCGCCCATATAACGCTTCGAATGGCGCGGCACCAATACTGGTGTGGTAGCTGTTGTTGTATGAAAACTCAACCAGGGGTAAATGCTTATCCCAGCTACCGCCTAAATCCATAACACATGCTCTCAGCATGTCCTCCAACGTCTGAATCGTCCGCTCACTTTGTCCGTCGGTCTGCGGGTGAAAGGCTGTGCTCATATTCAGCTTTGAGCCAAAAGCTTCCTGGAAGGACTGCCATATCCTCGATACGAACCTTCCGTCTCTATCAGAAATAATCGAGAGGGGTACTCCATGGCGTGTAACAATCTCTCTCATGTAGATTTCAGCCAATTTGCTTGTATGATCCTTCTCGCGGATAGGTAAGAAGTGTGCTGACTTCGTTAAGCGATCCACTATCACCCAGATAGTGTCATGGCCTTTTGGCGTTCTTGGCAACTTCGTAATAAAATCCATGGAGATTTCTTCCCACTTCCACTGGGGAATTTTTGGTTGCTGCAGAAGTCCCGAAGGCTTCTGGTATTCCGCCTTAACTTTGGCGCAAGTTAAACATTTGCTCACGTAAATAGCAACATCGCCTTTCATCCTAGGCCACCAGTAATAAACTTTAAGATCCTGGTACATCTTATCCGCTCCAGGGTGGATAGAGTACCGCGACTTGTGAGCTTCATCAAAGATAACCTCTCTTAAACCACCAAACAGAGGAACCCAAATCCTTTTCTCAAAACACAACGTTCCTTCCCTGTTTGGCACCAAAATCTTCTCCATCCCACGGAGATATTCTTCCTCAAGGTTTCCCTCCTTGAGAGCTTCCTTCTGTGCTGCACGAACGCGTGAGGAAAGGTCGGTTTGAATTATCATCTCCATAGCCCTAACCCTTATGGGCTTGATTCTCTCTTTACGACTTAGGGCATCAGCGACCACATTCGCCTTCCCTGGATGATACTTGATCTCGCAGTCGTAATCGTTCAACAACTCGACCCATCGCCTTTGCCTCATATTCAACTCCTTCTGGTTGAATATATGTTGGAGGCTCTTGTGATCTGTGAAGATTGTACACTTTGTACCGTAAAGGTAGTGTCTCCAGATCTTCAAGGCAAAAACCACTGCGCCTAGCTCCAAATCATGAGTGGTATAGTTCTTTTCGTGCACTTTCAGTTGGCGTGACGCGTAGGCAATAACCTTTTGGCGTTGCATCAACACACAACCCAATCCTTGACGCGATGCGTCGCAGTATACCACAAAATCGTCAGTGCCTTCTGGTAGAGCTAATATTGGCGCGTTGCAAAGCTTGTCTTTCAATATCTGAAACGCCTCATCCTGTTTGATTCCCCAATCAAACTTCTTATCCTTCTGCGTGAGGAGTGTCAACGGTTGAGCGATCTTTGAAAAGTTCTCGATGAACCTTCGATAATAGCCAGCCAAACCCAAGAATTGCCGAATCTCGGTTGGCGTTTTTGGCGTTTCCCAATCTTTGATCGCCTCGATCTTGGTTGGATCCACGTGGATTCCATCTCCATTCACCACGTGCCCAAGGAATTGCACCTCACGTAGCCAAAACTCGCACTTAGAGAACTTGGCGTACAATTGTTCCTTCTTTAGCAGCTCCAGAATAGCTCTAAGATGCTGCTCGTGCTCAGCCTTCGTCTTTGAATAAATCAGGATGTCATCGATGAATACAATCACGAACTTATCCAGGTATGGCTTACAAACTCGGTTCATCAAATCCATGAACACTGCAGGTGCGTTTGTCAAACTAAACGGCATAACGAGAAACTCGTAGTGTCCATATCGAGTTCTGAAGGCTGTCTTCGGAATACTCTCTTCCTGTATCCGTAGTTGATGGTATCCAGATCGAAGATCGATCTTTGAATAGAAGCTTGAACCTTGAAGCTGGTCGAACAGATCATCGATTCTTGGCAGGGGATACCTATTCTTGATCGTCAGCTTGTTCAACTCTCTGTAGTCAATGCACATACGGAAACTACCGTCCTTCTTCTTCACAAACAAAACTGGAGCTCCCCAAGGCGAGAAGCTTGGTTGGATAAAACCCTTGTCTAACAACTCTTGAAGTTGTGTCGACAGTTCCTGCATTTCAGATGGGGCAAGTCTGTAGGGTGCCTTAGCCACAGGCGCAGCGCCTGGAACTAAGTCGATGCGAAACTCCACTTGCCTTTGAGGTGGCAAGCCAGGCAAGTCTTCTGGAAAGACTTCTGGGTATTCCCTCACGACAGGGATGTCTTCGATCTTTGGCTCAGCAGCCTTCTTATCTACAATGTGTGCTAGAAAAGCAACACATCCTTTCTGCAAACACTTCCTTGCTTTCAGGCAGCTAATCATCCTTAACGGCGTCTCACGCTTTTCCCCATGAACAACAATGGTCTCACCATCATCGGTCGGGATACGAATAACCTTCTCGTGACAAACTATCTCTGCCTTGTTACGCGATAACCAATCCATCCCTACTACCACATCGAAGCTTCCCAATTGGACTGGTAGTAGATCGAGAGCAAACTCACGCTCTCCCAGTTCGATTACGCAACCTCGAATCACCTCGTTAGCTTCTACTAACTTCCCATTCGCTAATTCAATCGAGTAAGGAATATCTAACTTACTAGCGGCTAAACCAAGCATGTTCTTAAATTCTAATGATACGAAGCTATAATCGGCACCAGTATCAAACAAAACGGATGCATAGCGTTGGTTTACAGGGAACGTACCAGTGACAACGTTGGGATCCTGGCGCGCTTCCCTGGCTTCCATGTTAAACACTCTTCCGCGTGCCTGATTTAACTCTGGGCAATTCTTCTTGAAATGCCCTTGATCTCCACAATTGAAACATCCGGGCCTTTGCCCGTTTCCACCATTGTTTCCAGCTTGATGGTTTCCCTGGTTCCGATTCATGGCACCCGCTTGGTTAGCATTATTGGCGCGGTTCCCATCACCTCCTTGGTTTCCTTGTGGGCGGTTACCATTACCACCACGGTTATTCCTATTCCCAGATCCCCCTTGGCCTCCCCGGCCAGCATTAGCCCAACAGAAATCCTTCGTATGACCAGTCTTCCCACATGATTCACAAACTCTCAGGCTGCAACGACCAGAATGATGTTTTTGGCATGAGTTGCACTTGGGGTGTGTACCCATGTATCCCTTCCCTTTCTTTCTACCACCAGCCGTAGCTTGAGCTGGCGCATTCGATTCTCCTTTCTTAACCACCATCCCGGTGCTTTGCTTGAAACTCGAAAATTTTCGCTTATTACCACCAGATGACTCCACATGAGTCTCCTTCTTCTTGGGCTCAACCTCATCAAACTTGTTCAACCGAATCGCCTCTTCGGTGAGAGCCACACTCAGATCAATGGCTTCTGTGATGGTTGCAGGTTTGGAAGAAGTTACCATGCTGATTATTTGAGGAGCCAATCCCCAGATGAAGCGTTCAATCCTTTTGAACTCGGGCGTAACCATATAGGGTACCACATGCGACAAATCGTGGAACCTCTGAACGTACTCAGCTATCTTCGAACCTTCCATCTTCAGGTGCCAGAATTCGGTCTCTAACCTCTGAATTTCCGCACGAGAACAGTACTTCTTGCGCATAAGCTCTTTCAACTCAGTCCAGGTCAGTGCGTAAGCTGCGGCTTCGCCAAGGGTCTGGACCTGTAGATTCCACCAGGATAGGGCTCCATCCACAAATAGCCCTGAGATGTAAGTGACTTGCTGATCCACTGCGCACTTGCTCATGCGAAGTACGGACTCGGTCTTCTCTGCCCAGCGGACGAAAGCAACAGCACCACCTGTGCCGTCGAAGTTTATGGGCTTACAGTCCAAGAATTGTTTGTAGGTGCACCCATGAGGAGGATTTTGGTTGCCGTTAATGTTCGAGCTACTTCCGCTTGGTCCTCCTTGCGAGGCAGCATATTGAGCAATAGCAGCCGCAATGACTTGCTGTAATTCGTCCTGAGTAGTAGGCATCGGCTGAGGTTGTCGTCTTGGCGCCATCTTCTAAAGATGTGTACGTTGGTCAGGCCATAATAAAGCGTACGTATATAGTAATAATAATAGCACATAACATCTCATGTTATCAATATATCACACACAACATCCCATGTCCCAACATCCCATGTTGCAAATATCATACATACAACATCCCATGTCCCAACATCCCATGTTGCAAATATCATACATACAACATCCCATGTCCCAACATCCCATGTTGCAAATATCATACATACAACATCCCATGTCACAAAACATAAATAAGCAATCAAGTAAATCAGATATGGTGAGAATACGGCGATTGTTATATATATCGAGACCATAATGTGGTAAGGGTATCAGTACGTCACTGTATCATACAATCACAAATCAAATAGGGGCTACATCACCCCTGTCAAAAACAATATCACATCAATGTCACATACATCCAGTACATCAACAAATATCAACAAAAATCAGTATCGTCAGATGGTCTCCAAAAGGCTGTGCAGTCACAATCGCGGTCGTCTCACCATCGTCTACCACTATGGCACCGATGAGCTCTATGCAGATGGGGGTGGAGGAGGGGGAAAGTGAGTATAGAGTAAGCGGCGTAAATGAAGCCAATCCTCCTCCATCGCCTGCTGAGTGCGAATAACAGAAGCGATCTGCTGCTCCAAGGTCAAAAGTCGGGCAGCATAGTCAGGAGGTAATGATCGAGAAGGCTGAAAAGATGAAGATGTCTGACCAAGATATGGACCTAGTGATGACTGAGCTCTCTCGAGCTCCTGGAGTCGTTGTGTATGGGAATCATGCTGGTGGACAAAGGACATCAAGACGTCCTCTATGGTATGTCCCATATGGAATGGATGATATGGATCAGTGGGTGGCATCGGAGAGGAAGGTGACCAAAGCAGTGGCATGCTGGTGGGATCGAATGGTGCTACATGAACAGAAGATGGAACAGGTGTCATCTGAGGTACGAAAGGCATAGGCATCGGTATGTGCCCAAAGGGGTGGGCTGAAGAGCCCTCTCCAGGCCCTGCTGGAGGTACAAACGGTGGGATCTGAAACGAAAAATCAGTATGATGTGCCTCAGTGTGATATGGTGGAAGCGGTGGAACATCCTCGTCAGCCGGTATCCAACCGTGCTGAGCCTCCTCATCGGGTGGATCCATATGCTCTGCAAATAGAGCGTGCTCAGGCTCAATGGGTACAGGATCAAAAGGAGCAATGACAGGATCAACCTGATCAATATGATGGTCAACAGGGACGTCAGCAATCAAAGGTGGGTCAACAAAGGATCAATAGCATGATCAGCAACTAACAAAGGGACATCATCAATAGGAAGATCGCCAACAGGCGGGTCAGCCAAAACGGGCACAACAGGAATGTCAGCATGTACCAAGTCATGCTCATGTACAGGATCGAAAGCAGCTGCCTGCTCTGGGGCCAAGACAGGCTCTGGGTCATCGAAAGCCATGTCAAAATCAAACTCTGGATCAATGGGGTCGATAGGATCAGCAGGATCAACGGGATCAACAGGGTCCTCCATGTGCTGGTCCATAGGAATATACTCAATATCGCGGTCAGGATCAAATCCTGGAGGAAAAACGGGATCAGAGTCCTCAATATCATCGTGCTCGAACACAAAGCTCGGAATGGGGGCGGCAGAAGATGCCTGATCGGGGTCCGAGTCATGAACAAAATGCTGCGTGCTCACCTCGTGAGACGGAGCAGATGCCACAGACTCAAAGGAGTCTGGGACTGGTGAGTGGACGGGCGAGTCTCCAGCTGGGGCATCAGCAATCATCAAGAGACCGCCAGCGGGTAAAGGGGCTGCATCAGGAACCTCGTCCTCAAAAGGCTCGTCCTCGTAGAGATCAATGTCACCGTCAGCCTCGGCGTCTGGTAATAGCTCGTGTGCTGGATAAGAAGCAAGAGGAATCGGAGCTGGAATCACAACAAGGGGAAGATACTCAGCAGGATCGCCATCAATAGGCTCATAGGCACCCTCGGGTAAAGCGAAGGGCAAGGAGTCATCAGTATGCTCATCAGCGAAAGGTATGGGTGCCGGAATCTCTGCCAGACGGCGCTGAAAGTCATCGTCTGTGCTCGTGTAGTCTGAGGTATGCACCTCATGCTCTGATGACACAATGTCATCCGACACTATGGGTAGAGGTCCAGTGGTATCTGAGTCTCCGGTGCCTGATGTATCCATGTGTCTGTAACACAATCACAAGTATGCACACATAATCAGTAAATCAGGTAATCACATAAGCTACCAAATAATAATCACATAATCCACCTAGTCCCACTAGCCTCCCAGCCTCCCAGACTGTCCTTCCTAGTCCCACTAGCCAACTTTCCCAGCCTCCCAGACTGACTCCCTAGTCCCACTAGCAAACTTTCCCAGCCTCCCAGACTGACTCCCTAGTCCCACTAGCAAATTCTCCCAGCCTCCCAGACTGACTCCCTAGTCCCACTAGACAACTACCTCGATCCATTAGATCGAGCCTCGGCCTCCCAGACCGAGCCTCAGTCTCCCAGACCGAGCCTCAGCCTCCCAGACTGAGCCTAAAAATAATAAATAAAATATGCTCAACATTTGTTTATAAAAACGTTTTGGATCTGGACTTAAGTGGTATGCAGTACAAAAAAAAATGTTTTCGTGAGAGCCCTAGTGATTATAGTCTAGACTCGAGAAAGAATCCTAGTTCGCTATGATTAGAGCTCTGATACCAAGCTGTCACACCCTGGCTTTGCGGAAGCGTGGTTAATTTGGTGTGACTTCTTAATACCATAGCTTAATCATAACAAGCTATATGATTTAAAAATATGCAAGATCATCCATTGATAATAAAAATATTAAACATTGTCTTAACAGGTTAACACCCAACAACCATAACTTGTCTAAACATTACAAATGCAAACTTAAAATAAACATGGTTCAGGGACTGTGACTTGTCCAGGAAAGAGTCACAAGCCTCGAACCCTGGATGACCTCGGGCCTAATGCAGCGGAAAACAAGCCATACCGCGCCAGATCGTTAGTTTCCTGAAATACATGTAAGTTGAAAAATCAACAATAATGTTGAGCGAGTTCATGCGAAAGTGAGTAAATAAACCTTTATCTTTATCAAAAACCTGGTATGTAGCAAATAAGGAAAAAGAGATCACCAATGGTTTGCAAGGCCATTGATATGTGTGAAGTGCAAGTAGGGATGACTCAAACCTAGCGGATTTATGCGTCGGGCACTAAGTCACCCCGAGGTCCGTTCAGCTGGACCTGGGGCTGGGCTCGCTACACCCAGATAGATCTACCGCTCCTGTCCCTCGGTCCTACTACGAGGATTAATGGCCTCAAGTTGTGCCTACCCACTCACATGATCTAAGTAGTAACCCTCCTTACGCTATCCATACCATGTATAAACATATTCATAATCATTGTAACATGTATTTCACCCCCGCAGTTTATAAAACTGAAAACAGTTAAGAGAAAAGGGGGACATGAACTCACAGTGAGTGCATCACAATACCAAGTAATCCAAATATCCAACTGCTGCGCAACGACCTACATGTGCTAATTCTATTAGACGGATGGTCGTGCCTTAGCTTTATAGTTTACATTTTCGGGAAACAGTTAGACAACCGTTCCGCGTATATACTTGGTAGAGAACCTCCTTCCCAAGGATAGGGGAATTAATACATGCGTGTTTATAATGTTAAGTCTCACTTAATATATTTTATTTCTCATTCCCAAAATATAATTATTTTTCTCAAAAATAATATATTTTCTCTTTACATAATACTTTCCAAAATAATACGTTGACAATATCCGTATTTATGAATATTTCCGGATAAGGCGTAAGTTACGTTTTGGCGATTAAGTGGTAATAGTAATTACCGTTGTAACTTATATGTTTGTCGTATAAGCGTTTGTATTATTTTGGGTTCGACAAAGTTAGTAAATATTATTTTTACTCTAAAAATAATATTTATACATTTTCACAAAATAATCATAAACAGTGTTGTGAAAAATATATTTATCGAATAAATATTTATCACGTTTATTTTTGTGAAAACCCCACCTCCGAATATTTGTAAATAAAGTCATGGCGAATTATATTTGAAAATATGTCAAAAGTAGTCTAACACTTGTAAATAATTCTAAGTGTTAGATTTTTAGAAAATTTCGCCAGAGTTTCCCCTGTAACTGGAGGTGGCCACGCTTTTAAGTGTATCATTTTCTCTTACAAAATCATTCCAATACTTCTTTTAAATCAACCAATCAATTTCCAACACATTAAACAAGTTTCAACACTTCAAACTTGTAGACTAGTATGTAAAATCGCATTATTACATGAACTTGTAGTTTTTCTAAAACTATTGTGTAGATCTCGTTATATTTAGTGGATCTATGTATAAAATAGTTTAGTCTTGCAAAAACCCCGTTTTTGAAACAAATCATTCTTTACAACTTCCCGACAATTTTTATAAAAATTGTTATTTTGTCGGATCTTTCGTTTCACAAGTGTTTATACACTTGTAGTTTATAAAAATCATCTTTGTTAGCATGTTATCCAACTTATATAAAACATGATTTTCTCGACACTTATACGTAGATCGGCTCGTTTTAAATACTATTTTTCATGTCAAAACACTTTTACACAAGTTCATGTTTCCCGTGTGGTGGAGTTTCACCTTTTAACCCTCGTACCGCTAGAAACATGCTTATGTTAAGATACATGATCTTAACAAATTCGGGTTAAACGATGATAAGAGCCACCACATCGTAGATCGGGCCTCAAAAATCAACATATTCAAGTACTACGACTTTTACACGCGTTATATGCTTTTAACCAACAATATTCGAGTTTTAGTAGACTTTTTAGATTCAAAAGATGGGTTACCGACTTTTAACCGTTAAAAATCCTTTTAACCACTTTAGATACGATCAAGAACGAGTTTTAAATGTTATACCTCTAGCTCGGGGCTAGGGAAGATCTTTGGCGAAAATGGCATGGATAAAAGCAAATGAACGAGGTCCTCCAACTTCCGCTTGCTTCAAGCTTCCTCGTACGTGATCCCCGACACTTGTGTGAGCTTGGAATGGCAAGACAAGAACCGAAAATATGATGGATGGGGGTGGGTGGTCACGGCCGAGAGGAGAGGAGGGCAAGAGAGAGAGTGAAGTTGGTGAATGTGATGATCTCTCATGTGTGGGTGTGTGTTTATATAGAGAAATTTGTGCCATCGTCCAACGGTTTATGCGTCGTCTAGATATCCACGAAATCAAATTAAATAATCAAAAGGTGTACCCTTATGTCACATCATAGTGACCGATCCCATTAGGGGGGGGGGGTATCCGGTTGGCTCTTGATCGTTCAGTTAGAGTTTAGTTAAGTTAAGTCGGTTAACTTTAGGGATTAACCCCGTTAGTTGTTTGATGCGTTATAGTGCGGGTGTTAGGGTAATCAGGGACCCTAACTGGCTCAGAAAAATACCAATAATATTTCTGGCAATATTTTTATGTTCCGGGTATAGTCCGGTTGTTCGGTCGGATAGTAATCCGCTAAAGTGCTTACGTAATCCTTTAAGCGTTGTAAATAATATTTTTAGCGACACAATTTATTCTGCAAAGTGTCAGGAATAATTCCTCATATTTTGGCACTTTATTAATTAGCTAGAAGCTAGTGTGTTGATAAAAGTGATGTGTTTTGTGCTTAGAGTACGTTTTAGGCACATCCAATCTCTGTATCTTATTCCTAGAGACGCAATTATACAACCCTTGTATCCCTACACACACTACGGGTGTAGTAAAATATTTCTGGCTCGTTCAGGCCTTTAGAGGCAGTGTTTGCCTGATGCTGGCTATATCAGCATGTTCAATAGGTTATCCGTTCAAATGCTACTGTGCTTTTGTGCATCATGTTTGTCACTAGAGTTCAGTAAGTAAATAATGTAGTGACGGAAAATCAAAGTATGATGCAGATATGTACAAGTATCAATAATCAAGTAGCAGTTTATCATAAATCTCAGTTAAGCACAGTAATTAGGCAACAATTAATAGTTAATTAAGTCGTACGGATACCTGGTTTTGTGAGGGTTGTCACAAGAACGGCGCTCTTCTTTTATTCACTGATCAAATCCCGTCGCTAGAAAAGTTGAAAAACAACATCAATATCCGGAACCGGTGTCGGAATCAACGGCAACTGTGATGGTTCCGGTGACTGGAAGGTTAAACGACGTTAATTGGAAACAAAGGAATCAAAAGAAAAAAAACAGTTTCAGAACTTACTTACCCTTGAACTCGCCAGAGGAACCTAAGAACGATTCGATATTCTTCTACATGACGTCTCAGACGGAATCAACTCCTCCATTCCTTCCCCTTTTTAAACATCATCTTCAATTGAACCAGCAGGGGTCATCCTTGCCATCGGAATCAAATATAAACAGTAATAAAAAACACAACAAAGTGAGGATGTGAGAGTGGATTCTGTGGATGAAACCAAGGATGTATTGTTGGTTTTGAATGCGAATATTGTTATGCTCTTAGTTGGAGACAAGACACAATGACGAAAAAAACACAATGACGAAAAAAAACACAATGATGTAAACAAATTCTAAAATCTACACGCTAATAATCCAAAGCGAAACCAGTGGGGCTGAGATGTCCATTACTATTTTTCTCTTCGGTGCAATAAACCAAACAAACCTGAGCTATCTTTTCGGATGTGCAGATCATTCTGGCTCGACTCTTCAAGTTTGTGACTACTGAATCAACTGCCATGGTGATCCCACGTCTAAGATCCATGGCATTCATTCCAGCTGCAACTGATTTGCAGCCTTCGGAATAGATTGCCTTCGTTAGAACCGTTGCACAAGTGGTACCTGAAATATAGTAAATCGTGTCGGCTTTGAGACAATGATTCAACTTTTTCGAAAAAAATTAGAGAGGCAAAAGAAAACTCACCATCACCAGCAACGTCATTGATGGCGTTAGCAACCTGCTTGATGAGACTCGCACCAACGTTCTTAACCCTGTCTTTTACTCCTTAGAATATGCAATTGCAGTTAATGATCAACTATCATGACACTATCAAGTAACTAATGTGTTGTCATTTAAGCAACAAATCCAAATAACACAAGTCAATTATGCACACAAAACAGCAATAACTATACCATTAATCCTTCAAAAAAATCAAACATCTCAACTGTGCAGTACATTCTACACTTAACCAACAACTAAATTACAAAATACACTAATCACAAACAAAAAACAAAAATTCAAAAAATAAAAAAATAAAATAAAAACCTTAGGATCCATGGTAACTTCAACAGCATCAGCAAGCTCTTCAACACCTCTTAGCATCAAAGCTCTAGCATCCACTCCAAATTTAATATCTTTTGCAGCATAGTTTCGCATCTAAATCACACAATATATGAAATAACACAATGTATGAAATAACACAATATATGAAATAACACAATATATGGGAATCAATTAATCAAACACCAGGTTGGCAGTTTGAATAGATATTTGAGCGAGAATTCAACAGAGTGGTGAGCATGGTGAACGCCATGGCTGCAAAATCACAGTTGCTTCAATGGTAGAAACTATCAATTTCCACCACGAGCCCTCCGGATTTTACCCCGCCAAGAGTTGTATGTGAAATTGCGAACCCTAAATTCTAAAGCGAAGTTACCAAAAAAATACGAAACTGACAGTACCTGAGGTTGAGATTTCGCTTCTAGGGTTTCCTCATGTGAAGAAGCAGCGAAGTCAAGTGGGAAGCAGTATCGGTTGATTGGCTGAGGTTGAGATTCATCAGCAACGACATGATAATCACTTCTAGAAACGCCGCAATTGAATTGATATGTTTCATCTTGTTGATCTGGGTTTATTGATTTGGATTTGTGATTGTATCCATTATAACCGGCAATCGAAATCAGAGAAATTTTAGAGAGAGGAAGAAGATGATTTGAAAGTGAATGAGGAAGCGAGTGTATCTGTATAATTGTAGGGCAACGGTCGAGGGAGGGTACCCACGTAACGAAAAACATGCAGAAAATCCAGGGAACTTCAACTGGCGTTGAAAAAAAAAACTGCCAGTTTTTTTGGTTTGAACGGATAAGATTAAATCTTGGAGATAACTGCCTGAATTATTACGGTCAGGATTAACTAAAACGTGAGTTTGACCGACGGTTACATAGCGGCGAACAATATATTTTAATAATATAGTAAATGAACACAAACCTTTGAACCTTGATTTTCATCACAAAAGAACACGTGCTTTCCCTGTCGGTTCAGTTTTTTTATCCCAATCATCTTTGAACTACTTATAAGGGAAAAAATATTTAACAATCTAATACGAATAGTAATTAAATTTAACAAAATAAGAAAAAAAAAACAATGACAAAAAAAAAATAATTAGAAAACAAATAAACATACCAAAAATAATGGGTTATCTTACTCAATAAGCTTTAAAAATGAAGGACATTTGTTACTCTGATCCATCTCTGGAAATTAAATATGAAGGTTTTTTAAAAGTTAAAACGGTAAACTATTTATAGAAACAAACTTATAATATCGGGAGAAACTTCTAAAACAAATAATTAAAAAGGAACGGTTTCAAAAAAAAAATTAAAACCTATTTATTTTTAGAAACACAATCAATATTCCGTAAAAACATATCACACACTAAAAATTACATAATCTTTAATGGATTTAATATTAACACAATATAAAATTTATTAGTTAATATTGAAAAAAAAGAAAAACAGAAATAAAAAACCAAAACAAAAGAATCATTAATACATATTAATACAATACAAAATTTATTAGTAAAAAAACAAAGATTTTCAAATTTAAAAAAATATCATAGTTAGATTTGCCAAAAAAAAATAAAAAAAAATAACTTAAAAATTATAGATATTAGCATAAACGTTGAAAACTATCATTATAACGGATCAAAAAACACCAAAAAAAGATAAAATTAAACTAAGTGAACAAAAACCTTTAAAGTTAGATTTTCATAACAACAACATTTGATTTCCCCTTCGGATCATCCTAAGAAACATAAAACATCAACCTTTCAAAAATGAAAAAATAAAGGTAAAACAATTCAATTAATTTACAAACTCCTATAATTTAGTAAATGAACACAAACCTTTGAACTTAGATTTTCATCATAAAAGAACACTTGCTTTGCTCTTTCGGTTCAGTTTTTTTATCCCAATCATCTTTGAACTAAATATAAGGGAAAAAATGTTTAACAATCTAATACGAATAGTAATTAAATTTAACAAAATAAGAAAAAAAAACAATGAAAAAAATAATAATTAGAAAACAAATAAATATACCAAAAATAATGGGTCATCTTCCTCAATAAGCTTTAAAAATGAAGGAAAGTTGTTACTCTGATCCATATATGGAAATGAAATATGAAGGCTTTTTAAAAATTAAAACGGTAAACTATTTATAGAAACAAACTTATAATATCGGGAGAAACTTCTAAAACAAATAATTAAAAATGAACGGTTTCAAAAAATTTTAAACCTATTTATTTTTAGAAACACAATCAATATTCCGTAAATACATATCACACACTAAAAATTTACATAATCTTTAATGGATTCAAAATTAACACAATATAAAATTTATTAGTTAATCATGAAAAAAGAAAAACAGAAATAAAAAATCAAAACAAAAGAATCATTAATACATCTTAATACAATACAAAATTTATTAGTAAAAAAAAACAAAGGTTTTCAAATTTCAAATAATATCATAGTTAGATTTGCCAAAAAAAATAAACAAAATAACTTAAAAATTATAGAGATTAGCATAAACGATGAAAACTATCATTATACTGGATCAAAAAACACAAAAAAAACGATAAAATTAAACTTACCTCTTGTGTTCGAAGAAGATTCAGACTCCTGCAATTGCATAAGTCATCATCAATAAGTTCAAGACATTGACCATATGGAACTTTTCCTCCCCACAATAAGCTTGCAAAATCATACGGTATTTCCTATGAATCGATACAAAAAACATATAAGCTTAAATAACTTATTGTCTGTTGATAAAATGAAAACTAAAGAAACATACAAAAAATATAGGATCACAGTCATCAATCAACTTTAAAAACGATTGGAGCTGTGTTTTTAGGATCCATAACTACAAAGAATAAAGGAATATTTTAAAAAAATATAACGGTAACTTATTTATAAAAACAATTTCTAATTACAGAAACCGAGTTATAATTGAGAATAGAAAAATCAACCTTTAAAACAGTAATGTATTTATGGAAACAAAAGCATCTTTAGAAAGAAATTAAAGGTATATTTAAACATAAATAGAAAAACTCATAATTGACAAAACTAACAATATGAACTTCAAAAGATAATGACATAAAGTTTCAAAATTATGCCTAAACTTCAAAAGGCCAGATCTTTGTAAGATGAACATTAAGCCATGGCAACTTGAAAAATTGAACAGCAAAACCAATCCCCAAAAATAGAAAGAGCATGAACAGAAAAAAAAAAACCAAGATAAATAAACAAAACTCAACTTCTATCTCTGTAAAAAAACAACCCAAGAATAGTAAGCTACATTCGTTTAGAAATATTCATTGACAAAACTTCTTTTTTCACACCATATTCTAGTGATATGCCCTAATTTTATAAAATTTTCAAGATATTTTTACATGCTGGTCAACAGTCTATTTGGAACGTAGAAGATCTGAAGAACATACATAAAATGAATATTATAAAAACCAAAATACTACACAAAATCGCAAACCTGGTTACTGAATTGTTAGAATTTCGAATTTTCCGACAAATTGCTGGACAATTCAAACATAAAAAAATTGTATGGATCAGGTAAGTTAAATATCAATAAAAACTCTAATGATAGAAAAAAGCCCTAATTAAAGGAAAATATGAATGATACAACATGAATCTGCTCAAATCGATGGACGATTCAAATGATTCAGCCAAGTTTGTATGGGTTGTATTACAAATAACATCAAAAGAAGATTTAACGGCGAAAAAATAAGACCTCATTTGCAAGAACGAACCTGGTATATGGTGATTTAAGAAGAAAATGCGGCGATGATCGATAGATGATATCTAGGGTTTAAGAAAGAGATAGATTGTGTTTAAAATAACAAAGAAAAATCAAAGACAGAAAAGAAAATTAACATACCTATGCTTGATCGGTGAAGAAGGAAGAACCAGATTAGAGAAAAATATATCTAGGGTTTCAAAAAAGTGAGGCTGTGAACAATTGTTGTTTGGAAAAGATAATATATAAGATCCATTAACTTGACCCGATTATAATTCGGATCCCGTGTCCAATTCTCAAACCATCTAATATTGTGTCTTCCCTCCCAAAATCATCATCTCCTCAACCATAGGATGCCACATCATCAAAATGGCTTCACCATTCAAGGACACATAGCCCACATCATCTCATTTATTAATATATATAGATAACACTATGATTTTCATTTTTAAACCTTGCATTATAGTTTTGACCTGTTACATTATAAACTTTTTATATATAGATTTAACATTTATCATAAATAAGCTTTTTATATTCTTTTTAATTACAGAAAGCCAACTTTCTCTTAATAGGTTGCAAATTCGAAACTTCTTCCTTAATTTGAAACTTATTAATCATAAAAATTCCTTCCTTACTTTGCAATTTCATGTTGATAATTATGGAAACTGATGAATCATATAACTTAGATTAATGTAATTTTTATATTTTAGTAAAGGTTGCAAAATATAATTAAAATAAAAAATATCGCCACCACAATTAAGTGATCACTTTATTTTATAAATAAGTCTCATTTGTTATGATTCATACACATCACAACTACTGACATTGTATATTTCGATATACATATCTTCTGGTATGAGTTTTGTGAGTTTCATTGTATTTCATATATTTATAGTTATATAGTTATTTTAGTCATCAGTAAACATACGATGTTTTTCATGTTCTTTTCTTCAAAGATTGTTCTATATCATCATCAAGAAACTTACTTTAATTAATTTTATTAATTTCAGAGATGAAACAGGCTGCTATCACACTTCTTAATAATGTTGATCTTAATGTTGATGATTACACTATCAGAATCCGCATAGTACGGCTATGGACAAGACCTACCTTCAACAATCCTAGGAAGATTTATTGCTAAAACATGATATTTATGGACCAGGAGGTTTTTTTTAGACCAATGCATACTTTTTTTTAATATAAAATGAATTAGTTTCTTTTTATAATTATTTATAAAAAAAAATTTTCAGGGCACGAAAATGCAGGCATTTGTTTTACAAAAAAACACTACTGGTTATGAGCATTTGCTGAAAGAAAATCAATGTTTAACTATTCGTAACCCTTCGATGGGTGAAAATCGTCAGAAAGTTAAATATGTTCATAGTTCGTTCAAGATCAATCTAAATGACAACACTACTGTCCAAGAATGCAACGAGCCTGTTGGTGCTGAATGGGGATTTGACTTTTCTCCATTTGATTCTGTTGTCGATGACCCTCATGATGATAGCAAGTCTTTCAAAAGCCCGATTGGTAAATTATTTTTAATTTTATCTTCGTTTTTATCAATTTAATTTTTAGATATTTTATGTAATATTAATTTCATTATTCTGTAATCTTTAGATGTTATTGGTTTTGTGGTCAAGTGTCTTCCGTCAGATGATAAAAGTGATCATAATAACTGCAAAGACGAGAAGAAGACTACCTTTATTTTGGAAGATTTGCAGTACATTCATATATATATATATATATACATATATATAGAAAGTATAATGTACTTCAAGGCTTAACCTACATTAACATACATGACAAAAAATATAACGTGCGTTATTATCATAGAACGTGCGTGATTATAGTCCCATGCGTGATTATGTGGTCCCATGCGTGATTATGTGGTCCCATGCGTGATTATACCCCTGATCCAACGGTTACCATTGTCTCCTACGTGATGTATGATAAGGCTTTTTGTATGTTAACCTTACTCTATATATATATATATATATATATATATATACCTTATTTTACTTATATATTTATCCCATTTTATATGTTTTTGACAACTACCAACTTAATTATTTAATTTTTTTTTTAGACACCATCAGATTTACGTCACGTTATGGGGTTGTTATGCTGATCAGATTTTAGATTTTGAGAGAACAATAAGGATGAAAAGAATGTTGTGGTCGTTGTTCAGTTTGGGAAGTACAGATTTTGGGGAGGTATATCCTATACCGACACTCTCACTTTTCATTCAACTACATATTGCTTTTTATACCAGTTGTCGTTTTATTAACATTTTGCTATAATTAAACAGGTAATTTGTTTGTCTCCAATTTGTATAATGTAACTCGAGTCTTCATAAACTCTGAGGTGAAAGAGATTTTGGATTTCAAGAAAAGGTTTGTAATCTTATTACCTTTTTTATAATATCTTTTGAATATGTATTACTTTTGTAACAATCATTATTTTTTCTGTACAGTTTCCTTGCTCAGGTTAATGTTTCAACATCTTCCGGTTATTCTGGATTGAGTTCTTCTGCTATCAAGTCAACGACTGAGGAATATCTATCTGATGGTTCCTTTAGTACAATTGGAGCATTAAGCCAAATCTCCGAAGTACGGTTACAATACTTTATTGTTTTATTTTTTATATCCATTATTTTTAACTTTAATAATGTTCTAAATTATCATATATGTATACAGCAAAAGTTTGTTATTATCCTCGGAACTATTAAGAGCTTTGCTTCAGAAGAGTCATGGTTTTACAATGCATGTAAGAGTTGCAACAGAAAGGTTATGTACAACACAATTTGCAAGGCAAAGCAAGATGGAAGTGAAGGCTATGATGAAGTAACTGTCTTGGAATGTCAGACTGATCGTTGCAATAAAAGGACCGTTTTGTCTGTTCCTAGGTTAATTTTATTGATTCGTTTATTTGTACTAAACAATTTACATGGTTATTAAGAAAATCTTATTTAATATTTTGACAGGATAAAAGTTCAAATTCGTGTTCAGGATTGTACCGGGATTGTCACTTTGACGTTGTTTGAACGTGAAGTTCTTAAACTGTTAAAGGTTAACGCAAACCAACTTTTGGATAAAAACATTGAGGTAAGTTACTTTGTGTCAATATAATTTCGTTACTTCGTTTATACATTTTAATGTATATATTTTAAATTGCTATGTTTGTAAATTATCTATCGAACTTCTGCAATATGTCAATGATAATGTTTATCAAACAGTTGGCCAGCGATGGTAACTTTCCCAAGGAGCTGAGGGCATTGTTAAATCGACGGTTTGCGTTTAAGATAACCATAGCTTCCTTTAACATAAAAAACAAAGCAGATGGTTACTCTGTCTCGAAGTTGACTGAAATCCTGAAATCATCTCCGAGCTTGATAGGCATTTTGATGACTTCCAGGTTCGCCATACCTTCAAGACGTTAGTTGATCGTTGTTGTTATAAAAAGTTATTCCATGTTACTATGTTTTTTGAAATATATGCGATAAATACAGCCTGCTGATGATGAACATTTAGATGCTGTTCTGTCTGATTCAAATCCAAATGTTAACTTTGATGTTAAGGTATGTCTTACAAATTAATTAATTCACTAACGGTTCAATATTTTGTAATTCACCATATTTTATAAATATTTTTCATAACTTTTTAGTTTTTGTTTACAGGATGTTGTATCCCGTACTGGTGATGAAGACACTCCGGTGTCTAATGTGATCAAAAGCATCTTTACCACACCCTCTGGAGCTGAGATGAACTGTTCTGCGGAGATTGTTGACAATCAACTTAAGCGTAATTTGGATGTCGTCTATGATGTCGATGTATCTTCTTCCCAGTCGTCAACTAAACCCCGTAAGACTGTCGGTGATAAAGATGAAGATTTGAACCTGAATGCTGGGATTTTGAAGCCAAAGATTGAAAAGTAGTGTGCCGAATCTAATAGTCATATCCGTATTTTTTAAAACTTATCTATGTTTATTTTCTTTTACTCATATTTTGAACATTTTATGGGCAGACTTTATGTTGGTTTTTGAATAACTAATTTGTATGGTTGAACTTCGTGAAATTTATCTTATTAAGAGATTACATTATAAATAAGTTTTTCGTATGAACGTTTATTTGTATTTAACTTATATTTTTTTTCTATGATATGACATGATGTTACTTTTTTAACAACTATGTATTATGTTTTGTTTTTATTATGGTATTCAATTGTTATATCAATTCAAGATGATACTATTAAACACTATATTGTGTTATGTCTTAATATCATTCTTATTATTTTAAAGTTTTATTTAAAATCTTAACACGTTTCCATTATTAATAAAAAATAAGCATAATATTTATATTAAAGTTGTAATGTTGGAATGTTGCCATATAAACCAAATTTATATTTGGTAAATATTAAGCATAATATTTATATTAAAGTTTGAATGTTGGAAAGTTATTTATATATAGTAACTTTTATCGGTTTTTTAACTATGATTTCCAAAAAAATTTTAAACTGTTGACTTTCCAAAATTGAGATATTAATCATTAAATATCATAAAGAATATCCTTAAATGTTCACATTACTAATGTTTCCTTAAAAAAAAATTACAACATATAAATCTCTTCATCTCATTTCAACTCATTTCTACTCTTTTGTTCAACGACTACATCCCTTTCACTGCAAGGGTATTAGTAAGGCAGTTTGAACAAACGATTAATTTCTTATTCTAAAAACTTATTCCGCAATGTGTAAACGGTCAAAGCATGATTCCAATACTTCGGGAAATCAATCAAACCAGGGAAACACTTCAGGTTGTGTTTTTTGATTTATCTTTGACATTCTTTTGTTTGTTTATATATAATAATAATTTTAATTAGAATGTAATTCATTTTCTTTATTACAATGATAGCCATTTCAAGGAAATGCAAGCGTAGATCTTCATTTAACTCCAATAATGAAGTCAATATAAACAACTCAACAGGTAACACTTTTTGGATTATTGTGATGTTTGTATATTTTGTATATCTAGAATAACCACCTCGATATGCTTTATTTATGTTATGTTTCTTTTATTTAGATGTTGCAGCTGTTAGCTTAAGAAGTCCTTTTTCAGACATTACCAATGGTATTGAAGTACTCTCATTTACTAACTTATGTTCCTAATCTTCAACATTTATTTAAAAATCTATATCGATTTTATAGTTTTCAATTGATTTGAAAGCCCAAAATATGTATTAAATATTAAATATAAGCTATAAACTAAAAGTACAACAGGTAGATATTTATAAATACGGTTAGATAGTAGCGGTCCAAACTACATAAAGATTGTAACTATCAAACATGTTAACCACATACAAAACAACTTTTAACACTACATAACTGACGCTACCTTACTTCATTAGCCAAAACAACAATATGTTATGCTTCTACCGTGATTCAAAGTTTCAAACATTACCACTAGCCGAAAACATTGGCAAGGAACAAAACACCAATATCTGGAAAGTACTGGAACTTGCAATGATCACCTTCTTTTATGTTGTTATCTTTAAGCCATTTCGCCCATCCTTTGACAACGTACTTGATACTGTTTTTATTTGGCTCCGCCCTAACATCATGTTTTGTCTCGACATTCTGCCTGTTGACGATCTTAACTTTCAATGTTTCGTCAATTCCTGTGATCCGTGCTACCCCAACTGGTATGCGCTATAAGTTTCAAAACATATTAATAATTTCCATTAATGATGTCAAATATTTAAAAAAATACCAAACTTCTTCAAATTATGTAAACATATTAGACGTCTATTAACATATAATTTTGTCTGAACTTAAAAAGGGTTTGGTGTATGGCACAATGAATATCAGCGGACCAGTTTCATCATCATTATCATCAAACTCCTCTGATTTAGCCAAAGAGTCTTCAGAATCCGATATAACCACAACATAGTTTTCAGCTCCGGCCATGCTAAGAAACAGTTCAAAGGTTGACCCATTTTAAAGAAAACATAGACTCATAACATATAATCCAATCTTTTTTATGTAGTTTAAAGTAATGTTAGTTGTCTAACTTTCATTAACTTCACACAGTTTAAAGACATTAGAAGTAATCCTAACAAACTTTGTTGTTCCATTTCATCTTACCTAATAACAAACTTTCTTGAACTATACAAAGTTTAAAAACATAACAAGTACGCCTAACAAACTTTCTTATTGCATTTCATCTTACCCCCTAAATGCATATCCGAAAACAACTTAACTTCACAACCTAATCATATAAAACACCTAATTATTATTTGTTTTTTTACTTTAACAAGATTATTCTTTCTTTAAGTACAACATTTTTCATATAGTCATTTCTTCGAACACCTGGTGTGCATCGTATTCTTAATGTCTTCGTGCATGTGAGTGTATTCAAATCACTACCTAAATCAGATATTTTCATACCAGAATACATGTATGCAGCAAATACACTAAGAACATCATGTATGTTAACTAACTAAATGAAGGTAAATCTGTCAATGAAACAAGTTACATTTAGTTTAGTGTATCCAGATTTGTATTTTTATTAAATAAATCCAACCAGGAAATCACAGATGAACATCAACATTGAATTAAATGATTTATTTTACCTGATTTTCATAGAGTTGTCAACCGTATGATGCACAAATTCATAATGCAGATGAGAGCAATGTTTTAAACCCTTATTGAAACTAAATGAAATTATAATCTTATGTAATGATAGATATAAAGATCATGAAGTGTGATGTACAAGCAATTAGTGAATGTTGACTATTTCATATGCCTATCACTATGACATCTTTGAGCACAAGAATCCATGCAATCAGATTCATTTTTTAGCCGTATATGTGTCTTTGTTTGGTTATTTTTTTTATTTTATATATTCATATATTTGTTTATATAGTTATTGTGGCATCAATTATTAAAAGTAAGTTATTATTTTTTTTACCATAATAACATATATCAAATATGATAACATATTTATATAATCTTACAATATTACCAAAGTTTTATTTCTACTAATTGATTGATATATACTGATTTTTTAGACAACTAATGCTATTATATTGTTTCTTTTGTTTTACATGTTAATACAGTTTTAACTCCGGCAATTACACAAGACGAGTGCAGAGAGAGGCGTAAGCTACGGAAATTGTATTTGGATACTAAAAGATCTAACGTATCAAACGTGTTACCGGTTTCTAAGAAAAAAGAATCGTCGACTTCTAATTTGTCTTCCATTTTATTTCACACTCCCACTACTTCACAACATCCATCTACTATTTCGCCAGGTTTATTTATTCATTTTCTTTAAACTTTTCATAATTTTTAAAATTGCATACTTAACTATTTTTGATACATTTATATGTCTAAAATAATTAGATATATCAAATATCATGACATTTTTATGAAAAATTAAATTATTATCAAAGTTCCCTTTCTGCTAATTGATTTATATATAGTTATTTTTTTAGACAACTAATGCTATTATATCGTTTCTTTGGTTTTACATGGTAATACAGTTTTAACTCCGGCAATTACACAAGACGAGTGCAGAGAGAGGCGTAAACTACGAAAATTGTATTTGGATAGTAAAAGATCTAACGTATCACACGTGTTACCGGTGTCTAAGACAAAAGAATCGTCGATTTCTAATTCGTCTTCCATTTTATTACACACTCCCACTACTTCACAACATGCATCTACTATTTCGCCAGGTTTATTTATTTATTTTCTTTAAACTTTTCATATTTTTTAAAATTGCATACTTAACTATTTTGATACATATATATGTCTAAAACTATATATATATCGTTTTTCTTTTCATATCAGTTGTTTTCATGCAAAGTTATCAAAGTTACACTAAAGAGAGACGGAGATTAAGGAGACTTTATTTAGATAGTAAAAAATCTCCTATCTTACGAGGCAAATCCAAGGCTATGAACAGTTTACAATCTTCTTCTAATACAAGATCCTTTCACTGCAACACACAAAATGGTAATTTTATACTTTTGTTAATATTTACAAGTAATATTATACCCGATTTTCTAAAGTCATATTTTATTTAGGTGATCACACATTTGCTTCAAACAACCAAACACTTTCAACAAGTATCCGTCGCTTTTCTATTTCTCCAAACATAACAACAGTGACTACAACTCCTATTTTACGCAAAACGTCTCCAAAGCTATCTCCTGGGAAATCTAAGTTATTAGGCAGACAAAGAATTACATCTCCTATTCCAATGGTTGATTTGACTACAGATGCAGCATTAGATGAAGATCCTTACAAAGGTGTTTCACCAGGTAGTCACTTAAGTTATATATTTTCGACATTATTTTGTATACCATTTTTTTATCTTGAAATACATCGATTAATTTCATTTATTTTTATTTCCATGCTAATCTACAGATTACTTAGATCATGGTGACCAGTGTATTACATGTCAAGTATGCATGGCAAAGTTATGGGATGTAGAAACGGCGAGAGGTAGAACCAATAATGGGAAAACAAGTTATTTTTTATGTTGTGGTTATGCCAAAGTAGAGCTACCCGATTATAAAGATGCACAACCAAATTATCAGAAACTGTTTACATCTTTGGATAATGAAAGCAAACATTTTTTGAAAAACATTCGCCGTTATAATTCTATGTTCGCTTTCACATCAATGGGTGGTAAGGTCGATCCGACTGTTAATAGAGGTAATGGCCCATTTTGCTACAGGATTAGCGGTGAAAACTATCATAGTATTGGAAGTCTGTTGCCGGAGAATGCCAATAAACCAAAGTTTTGCCAGCTGTACATATACGATACAGAGAACGAAGTTTCAAACCGAGAATCGATTTTTAGGTAAGTATCGTACATTATAATTTGTTTCAATTGTTTCTCAACTAATAATTAATATTTCATTGATAAAAAATGTGTCAAAAACAGTCGATCTAAGGAGTCACCTACATCCTCTTCTGCTTCAGTTGATCGTCAGTTGATCCAACATATCAAGTCTGTGTTAGACTCCGATAATGTATTGGTTAAAGTTTACAGGATGGTTAGAGATTGTTTTCATGACGATCCGCAGCTTACTCTTAAGGTACGTCTTATTGGAAAAAGGGACAAGGATGGTCGAATGTATAACTTACCAACATGTGGCGAGGTTGCTGCTCTAATTGTTGGAGATGTTGAAAACGCAATTGAGAACAGAGATATTGTTGTTGAAACTAAATCGGGGACTCTTCAACGAATAAGTGAATTACATCCTTCTTACCTTGCTCTTCAATACCCAATTCTCTTCCCATGTGGAGATGATGGTTACAGAGTTGACATCCCTCATAGAGGTGTCATAGATGTAACCAACAAGAAGCGTCCAAATTGTACGATGAGAGAGTTCTTTTCGTATCGTATTCAAGATAGAGTAAACCAATTTTCGTTGATTCTAAATTCAAGGAGACTTTTCCAACAATTTTTGGTTGATGCTTATACGATGATTGAGAGCGAGAGACTTAACTACATACGTTTTCAACAAAAAAATCTAAGATCTGATACCTATGAAAGTCTCCGGAAATTGAGAAATAATGGTCAGCAAGATATATCTAATGTTGGTACACCTCTTATATTGCCTTCTTCGTTTACCGGTGGAGCTAGATATATGATGCAAAACTATTTAGATGCGATGGCTTTATGTAAATGGTTCGGTTATCCTGATTTTTTTATAACCATTACATGCAATCCCAAGTGGCCAGAGGTAAAACGGTTTCTTAAAGACATTACTCTGAATCCAGAAGATAGGCCTGATATCCTATCAAGGTTATTTAAAGTCAAGCTGGATGCAATTTGTAAAGATTTAAAGGAATGTCATATGTTGGGAAAAGCAGTAGCAAGTACGTAATGCAATCTTTTTTTTAAGTATATTTTTTACATTTTCTTTTATTGATTTTAAATTATTTTTATGTAGTTATTTATACAATTGAGTTTCAAAAACGTGGCTTGCCTCATGCGCATTTGTGCTTATTCATGGAACCAGAAGCTAAACTTCCCACTGTTGACCAAGTTGATCCGTTCATATGTGCCGAAATTCCAAACAGAGATGATGACCCAGAGTTGTATACGCTTGTGAAGGATTTTATGATTCATGGACCGTGTGGTAATGCTAATATGAACTGCTCATGTATGGTTGATAAACAGTGTTCAAAAGGTTTTCCAAAAAGATTTCAAGATTCTACGACAATTGACGCCAATGGTTTCCCATTATACAGAAGGAGAGATGATGGAGCAACAGTTGTCAAAAACCGGATCGATTTAGATAATAGAAGTGTTGTACCATACAACAAAAAGTTATTGAAAAAGTATCAGGCACATATAAACGTGGAGTGGTGCAACCAAGTTGGGTCAATTAAGTATTTGATTAAGTATATCAACAAAGGTCCTGATAGAGCAACAATTGTTGTTTTGCATAGTGATAATCATAATGAACAACATGAAAAAGATGAGATTAAAGAGTATTATGACTGTCGGTATATCTCAGCATGCGAGGCATCATGGAGGATATTTAGTTACGATGCACATTACAGATATCCTTCTGTTATCAGGCTTCCATTCCATCTTCCAGGTCTCCAACCGGTTGTCTTTGGAGCAGATGAAGACATCAATTCTGTTCTTAACAGGCCATATGTCAAGTGTTCTATGTTTCTATCTTGGATGGAAAGGAACAAAGACCCTGATGACCATTTGGCGCGTACACTAACTTATGTTCAGTTTCCAACTTGGTATGTATGGAAGATTGAAAACCGTTGTTGGCAACCTCGGAAGAAAGGTAACTCAATTGGCAGAATTCATAATGTTGCTCCATCTCTTGGAGAAGCTTATTTTTTAAGAATCTTGCTCAATAAAGTAAAAGGACCTAAGTCATATGACGATATCAAAACTGTTAATGGTCATGTACATGATACATTTCGAGATGCGTGTTTCGCACTTGGTCTTTTAGATGATGACAAAGAGTACATCGAAGCAATTAAAGAAGCAAACGAAACAGCAACAGCTTCGTATGTACGAAATTTATTTGGCATGATGCTATTGTCCAATACTATGTCAAGACCGGAGATCGTATGGGAAAGCACGTGGAAATACATGACAGATGATTTCATCTACAGATATAGTAAACTACATCGTGTTCAAGGTACATTATGAAACTTTAGAAAAGCCATTTTGCTTTATCAGTTTTTTTCATACATGGTTTAAATAAAATATCATACTCATTGTATCTATATTTGAACATGTAACAGGTTTATCAATTCCAGACGACGAACTTAAAAATTACGCTTTGTTGGAAATTGAAAAGTTTTTAGGTATGAATAGCTCATCGCTACGGAACTTCTCAACAATGCCTTTTCCAGATTCTTTTTCGTTATCTGATCTCGACAATCGTCTGATTACCGAGGAGCGTACTTACGACGTATTAGGTCTTGCAGAGGAATATGTTAATCTGTTTAATATGTTAACTGAAGAACAAAGGTCGGTGTTTGAAGAGATAATGAAATCTGTTGATGGTAACACTGGAGGGATGTTTTTTGTTTACGGATATGGTGGCACCGGGAAAACCTTTTTATGGAAGACGTTGTCTGCCGCACTTCGATCAAAAAGAGAAATTGTATTAAATGTTGCTTCGAGTGGAATTGCATCGCTGTTATTGACAGGCGGCAGGACTGCACAGTCAAGATTTCGTATTCCTTTGAATCTTAATGAGGATTCGGTATGTCATATAAAAGCAGATAGTGATGTCGCTAAATTGTTGCATCAGACCAAACTTATTATATGGGATGAAGCACCTATGTCCATAAACATGCGTTTGAAGCCTTGGATCGGACAATGAATGATATTTTCAATTTCGACACCTCAAGAAATTCTGAAATCTCATTTGGTGGTAAGGTTATTGTTTTTGGTGGAGATTTTAGACAAGTACTTCCCGTTGTTCGAAATGGTGGAAGACAAGAGACAGTGAACGCATCATTAAGTTCGTCTTATTTGTGGAGTAAATGTAAGGTTCTAACGTTGTCAAGGAATATGAGGTTAACCGCTGGAAGATCTCCATCTGAGATTCAGGAAATAAATAGTTTTGCTAAGTGGCTTTTGGATATAGGAGAGGGAAATGTTGGTGTCCTAATGATGGAGAAGCGACAATTGAAGTGCCATCTAATCTTATAATTAATGATACTTCCGATCCCATTTCCAGCCTGGTTGAATTTGTTTAT
Organism: Helianthus annuus; assembly: GCF_002127325.2. NCBI lineage: Eukaryota > Viridiplantae > Streptophyta > Magnoliopsida > Asterales > Asteraceae > Helianthus > Helianthus annuus. The sequence goes on from NC_035441.2 coordinate 90,915,445, forward strand.
CCTTCGATTCTCGATAACTTTAGCAGTCCAAATTATTTTAGTGATAGGGCTATACTTGCGCCGAAGAATGAGGTTGTTAACGAGATTAATGATAGGCTGTTAGCGTTGTTTCCCGGTGAAGAAAGAGAGTATCTAAGCTCCGACCGTCTTTGTGCAACTGAAAATTTACTTCAATACAAGAAAGATTATACACACTGGATGTTCTCAATGGTCTTAAAGTTTCAGGCTTACCAAATCACAGGTTCTAAAAGTTGGTGTGCCAGTCATGTTGTTACGTAACATTGATCAAAAAAATGGTTTGTGCAATGGTACAAGGTTGAAGGTTACAAAGTTGTATAACCGTGTAATAGAGGCTGAAATAATATCTGGAGCTAACATTGGTACTCGAACCTATATTCCCAGAATTAGTTTAGTACCTTCAGACAAGAAGATTCCCTTTTCATTTCAAAGAAGGCAATTTCCGGTTGTTGTTTGCTTTGCCATGACTATCAATAAAAGCCAAGGCCAATCACTTTCTAGAGTTGGTCTGTACCTGAGACAACCGGTTTTCACGCATGGTCAGTTGTATGTCGCGTTATCGAGAGTTAAAACAAGAGACAGTGTTAAACTGCTAATACTGGACAAAGATGGGAAGCCTACAAATAAAACAACAAATGTTGTGTATAAAGAAGTCTTCAATGACTTATGAGTTTTCATTAATACTTAATATGTATATTTTAAACATGATTATTTACTGAGTGTTAACTTTTATAATAAAGAATTTGAAAATAATAACATTTTTTGCCATTTTTTAATTATTACTCCTGTTATTTTCAATACTTTTAACAATTATATATATATATATATATATATATATATATATATATATATATATATATATATATATCGTGAAAACCTTGATTCCGGTTTAGTCTTTCATAAATTCATGTTCATACTCACATGACTTTATTCTTTTGAAATCCATTTAAAAAAAAAAACCACGCTTACAGTTCCACTGTTTCCTATTATTTCTTCCAAAAATTATCATTGCATATCTCCAATCTATACACAATCACATCAGTCATTCCAAAATTACGAAGATCGGTGTTTTAAAACTATTTAAAATGATGAAATTTAGGGATTTTCATTCCCTCATTCATCCTTACTCTCTAAATCGATTATCTATCTACCATCGGCTTCATCATCTCCGCAATTATCTTCGTCGCTTTTGGCTCCGGTAAGTTTGTTAAAGCTTGAATTTGTAATTTTTGAAGCTATGATTGTTGATTTAGTAACTGATTGTAACTTTTTTCCGGTTAATTTTATGAACCCTAACCTCTGTGCTACTTGATTTTTGAGGTAATAATGTTTATTGTAACTTTGTATTCATTTACTGTAGTTGTTTTAGTCCATATTTTCAACCGATTGCTATGATTATGTTTTTGCATGTCCATTATTAAAACCGGAATCTTTGCCGTTAATTTTTGTTGATATGCTCATTTTTACTGTTATTTTTGTTTAAATTGTTGTATTCTTATTATAATGTTTTTTTCAGGGTGTTTTTTTTGAAAGTGTTTTTTATATTGAAAGACTTAATTGTTGTGTTCTTGAACAATAATTGAACCATAACATGTATCTTTCTATTTGTCTATATCTGGTGTTATAAAAGTTTTGTTCATGATGTTTTTTTTCCTAATTAGGTTAATATATTTGTATACTCTGCATTTGGTTGTATTGATTGAATTTTAGTACCTGTTTTTCAACCACTTAGGTCTTTTAACATTTGTCAGTGGATCTGTTAAAAGTATACTTTACGATTACTTGGCGTTTTTATCATTCTATTAGATCAGTTAATGTTATGTCTATTATAGTAAAGGAACTTTTACTATACAAAAGAGGCTGCAATGCTTTAATAAATTTGCAATTTTACGAATACTGTTAAAGATCCTACCTTTATATACTTTGTTGGGCTTTTTATTTTAGTTGGTTGTGGATTTATAACCTTCTTCTATTTATATTAATGTTCTTTATAAATATCTTTACAGATATGGATCGTGGTTTTTTTGTTTGCATCGAGGACAGGAAATTAGAAGAACAGGTTATACGTTTCTTTATAACGTGCTATATATTATTAATATTGTTAACTAACAACCTAAATTTTAAGAAATGTGTAAGTAGCATTTTATCGTGTTTTTATTATTTAATCACTAAAATGATGTTTGCAGCCTTTACCAGCTTGGTATAACAAGCTTAATGAATTAGATGGATATCCCGTTGGAACTGTTTTGTTAATCACTGATGATAAAGCAATACTTGATGTTAAAATCAAGGAGTCTACGGACGGTTATTGTGTGTCAAACGGTTAGTCAACTCTTATAAATGTTCTTGAAGTAGACAATGGAGACTATGTTGTATTTGAACTTTTGGATGCAATGACGTTTAGAATAACTCATTTTAAGAGTTATCCACACCCGGATCAAGGTTCAAAGTTCCACATTGTTATGTCAAACCCCGAGAACCAAAATCTGGTATGTTTTAAACAGTTTTTTTATGTTCAGTAAAGATTTACATTTTGTACTTATTCAATGTTTTTTTTAATCAATTGCAGTGGTTACCGAGAGACTTCATGCAAGTGCATTTCAATGGTGATAATCTGTTTGACAATTTTCTTATTGTTTTTGACAAAAACCACACGTGGACCGTTAGTATGAGAAGACTCTGGGATATCAACCATTTCTTTGTTGATTTTACTCAAGTTTCCAATGATCTATGTTTAATAACTGGCGATGTTATTGTTTTTGAGTTGGTTGATGATTATGTCTTTACCATTAAACTGTTCTGTACTAATGGTCTTCAGTCGCTTAGTCCCGACCTTGCCGTACCACTGGTGGAATCCATTAAGAAGGAGGTGCAAAACTTAGTTTTAGATTGAGGATTTTATATTGTTATTGCGGGCTCCTCAAAACCCGAACAGGTAATGGTTTTTTAATGAAGTGGTATATTTTAATCTGTCCATAGTATGACCATCAACTAATGTAATCCCTGTTTTTAATTTACAGTCTCTTCCTTTATGGTATAATAAGTTTGACAACTTGAAGGGGTATCCGATTGGTCCTGTACTTATCACAAATGAAGAGGGCAATGAGTGGACTGTTTCTGTTAAATCTACTGCACATGGGTATTGTTTCTCGAATGGTTGGTCTGCTATGGTTCGTGATGTTGGTCTGGAGGATAAAGATGTTATTGTTTTCCATGTTGTTGATGCTCAGAAGCTAAAGTTCACTCATTTAAGGCTGATTGTCTTTCCTGTGTTAAGAACAAGTTTTATGTAGAGATGTTATTTCCCGAGAACGCTAACTTGGTAATTTATACTTTTACTACTTATGATGAATTACCAACTGATCTTTTTATTGACGATTGCATTTATTCTTTATTTAGTGGTTGCCGAAAGAGTTTATGAACAGGTATTTCAAAACGGACACATTGGACGATAACTTTTCAATTCGTTTTGGTAGTACATACATGTGGAGTGTCAAATTGAATAGGCTCTGGGGATCCGACTACTTCATTCAAGATTTCTCACAAATCACCAAAGATCTTCATCTCATATCAGGTGATGTAATCTTTTTTGAGTTGGTTGCGAGACGTATTTTCAACATTCTACTTTTCCGTCCTAATGGAATACAGTCAGTTTTTCCTGAGTTTGCGAATAGTGTTGGTGTTGAAGAAGAGGAAGACACAGAACAAATGGATGTTAGTGAAGATTACATATTAGACGAGGGAAATCAAGACATGGAAGATGACATTGTAGACGTTGATCATGTGCCAGTCTTTGAAGCTGATCCTGTCTTGGAACCAGGCTTGGTTGATGTTCCACAGATTCCGGCCGTTGTTCATGAAGCCAACGTATACGAACTAAGATGGTGTCTATCTTTTCGTTTTGTAAGTTTTTTATAGTTTAAATGCTTTATTTTAATATTTAATATTATGTAACGCTTTCAAGGTTGTTATTTTTTTTAAATTTATTTATTTTTCCGGACTTTAATGCAGCGGATCCCAAAGGACTTTACAGCAAATGTAGATTTCTCGGTCCTTGATGACATGGTCGTTCAAACTGAAGACGGTTTTTCAATGACACTCGGGATCCGGCAGAAAACGGCACGTGGGATACCTCGGTATGCTTTCAGAGGATGGCGGAACTTCATGCTGCAGGCTGGGTTGGAAAATGGAGCTGAGTTTTTGCTGCGATATTATATGGATCAAAACACGTTGCGAATTCTTAATCCGGACCAATAAGCGATCTATTTATTGAAAGGTGTCGTTAGTAGTAAACATAATATCGTTACCAACGCTATCCTATGTGTGGTAATAGTTTTGGAACAATTATTACTATATATGTTTTGTTTACCAATGTTTAATGTCAAACGAACATTTTGTTGATGTACTTTTGGGACGTGGTAAAGTGTCTCAAAATATTATGCTTAACAATCCAAGTTTAACGGTTCTACGTTTAAAATATTTTATGTGTTTAGTTTTTGTTTAGCCACCCGCGAAGCTCGCGGGGTCTTAGGCTAGTCATGGAATATAGAACAATGTGTGCTCGATTGTATTTAGGTTTCGGTTTATTGTTTTAAAACAATTAAACATGTTTGTTATTTAAAAGATGTTTTCTTTTTTATAGTTATTCGTCGTTTAATAAAATGTGGTATGCATGGTTTTCTAAACACCACCCGTGTTAGCATACGAGTTTTACTACTAGTACTAATAAAGAATCCACAAAATGTCATGTGTCATTTTCTCCTTTAATGTTGGTCTTTTGTTATTAATTATTGTTATTATTAATATAATATAATAACATAAAGGATACTGATCTAATAACACTTTGAATTTAAATTAGTTTTATATAGTTATTAAATTCTATTTAACTTATGATTGTAATTTAAATTTATGATCAATTATATATATATATATATAAAAGTCCAACTTGCTAGCTACGGTAAATAAATTATTCCTCATTTTTAATGGTATTTACAAAAGGCCATATAATGTCATTTCTTTTTTTACATCACATGCGAAAAAAAGAGAGAATCCAATGGTAAAAAGTTGATTTTATATCACATGCAAACAAAATAGGGAATACCTTAAGACCACTATCTATATATATCTCGTTTTTTAAACCCATGTAATATTCTAGCATACAATATTATATATTTTGAAATCCTTTTAAATTTATGCCATAGAAATAGTGATCGTTAAACTAAAAATGAGTTATTTTATTGGAAGTTTTGTATGATCTTTGGGTACGACATGTCTGTCTTTCGAAAAAAAATTTAGTTTTATAGTTTTAGATCGATGTAAAACATATATCGATATCTTTTTGAGCATATGATGACTTTGGGTATAATCTTTTGGTTGCAGTACAGATTGTCGCTACCATACCGAACCATAATAAAATGAATCGATATGGATTGAATTCCCGCACAACGCGCGAGGGAATTCCACTAGCTTATCATAATTGTAGAAGATGTTTATATAGCTCCTTAAGTTTACATTTGATCGGTGGGATAATATACTAGAACGAGTTTAGTTTTTTTAGTTATTAACAATAGCAAATATATAATTTAAAGTTATAAATAGTGGAATCCCCCGCACAATGCGATAGGAATTTTACTTTCATTGCTATCAGTTAGATTTGTTACGATACCGTCACTCGGTATAAAATCTTATGGTAAGTTATAAAAATAAAGTTTACTATTCCTTGCATAAAAACAAAACATAAAATGAAAGTGAAACCGATTAATGAAACATGTCTCTAGCTAATATTAAGATTTAGGCGTACTAGCAGATTTATCATGTATAACTTTCCATTTCAAATTATTCACAATTCAAGTTGTTTAAATTGTAAGTTTTAACTTATGTATATATTGATAAATAACAATAATTATCTGTGATATATTAGCATCTCAAATTGTGTTAATTTTTTTTTTTTCAAATTTCAAAGAAATTGTCATTTTTCTGATTATGAGTGGTCTTAAGCAATTTTTTATGTTATTTATCATCTTTTACTTACGTGAGATATTTTTTTTATTTAACTCATGTAACACACGGGGTCCATAACCTAGTCAAAAGTAAATAAAAAATAAATAAATATCAAACAATCAAAAACAACCCAAACTACATCACCAAACAAAAGCTTTAAACACCGGTGGAAAAACCCCCGCCCATACCACCACGCCACCCTCCACGCCATGTCAGAAATGGTGTGCTTGACATGAAATGACTTTCACACCGGTTTTCCACTTCCACTCCGTATAGTATTAAAACAAAATGGTGAATTATTTTACTAATAAA